>NW_024870679.1:48900000-49460000 GCF_019054845.1 Dipodomys spectabilis | reverse complement strand
AAATGCAGATTGCATTGGGTTGGATTGGGGTTTTTGGTAGATGAATTTGTGTGAGGGGAGGGGGAGCAGCACACATGTGCAAGTGTGGAGTTTAAATCAGGGCCTGGCTGTTGACTCTGAGCTCTTTGGCTCAAGGCTACTGCTCTACTGCTTGAGTCACACCTCCACTTCCAGCTTCTTTTTGGTGCTTAATTAGAGCCTGCCTAAGCTGGCTTCAAATGGTGATCCTCAGATATCAGCCTCCTGAATAGCTAGGATTACAGGCATGAGACACTGATGCCCAGCTAGTCAGATATTTTTTACATCACTGAAGCTAGTTTAAGGAACATTATCTCTATCTTCCTGCCCTCCAAAAACTCAGGAACTCCAAGAGAGGACTATGAAGTAAATTTTTCCCACAACTGGGAATTCTGCAGCCATGGTTATAGGTTCCTTGATAATGGAGCAAAGAAAGATACCTCAGAGAGGGGAAGTCTCATACAAGCCTTACAAGCCATTACTTGTATTTTTCCAGGACTTCTATTGTACAGAATTTCCCAAAGTCAGATTGTTTCCTCACCAAAAATGGCCAGTCCCAGCTTCACTGAGATCAGTTGGCTTGGTTGGTTAAGGCTGAGCCATGCGGGCAAATAAAAACTTTGTTCATCATGAAAGAAAGATTTAAATACACAGGAACAAAATAGATTCTGACAGAGCTCATTCAAAGCCAGACACCAGTGGCTCACACCTATAAACCTAGCTACTCAGGAGACTGAGATCTGAGAATAGATGTTCAAAGCCAGCTGGGGCAGAAAAGTTCATGAGACTCTTATCTCCAAATAACCATTAAAAAGCTAGAAGTGGAGGTGTGGCTCAAATGGTAGGGTGCCAGCCTTGAATGAAAAAGTTAAACTAAGGGACAGAGTTCAAGTCCAAGTACAGGCACAAATAAAAAATAAAGCACCAAGAGATTTTATCTTTCTTGCTGTTCTTTTTAATGTACTTATAATGTACTATGTGATTTTCTTTTTGTTTCTTTGTATGTTCTTCCCCCATGGCATAACCCCTGTTGTCCCTGTATTTGATTCCGGTGTCCTGCATTTTGCATATACATTTTCTAATTTGGGGAGGGGAAAGGAAATAACAAAATGCTGAGGTGGGGAGGAGAGATGGTAGGGGGAAAACAAAGGAGGGGGTAACAATGCTCCATAGGAAATGAACTCATTACCTTGCTTATGAAACTGTAATCCCTCTGTACAGTATCTTTTATTTATTTATTTTTTCAGTCGTGGGGCCTGGGCGCTGTCCCTCAGCTCTTCAGCTCAAGGCGAGCACTCTACCACTTGAGCCACAGCGCCACTTCCAGCATTGCATTTTCTGTTTATGTGGTGCTGAGGAATCAAACCCAGGGCCTCATGCATGCAAGCCAAGCACTCTACCACTGAGCCACCTTCCCAGCCCCCTGTACATTATCTTTACAATTAAAAAAATATATTTAAGAAGAAAACAAAACCCAGAAAACCCACCTCACTGAAATGCCACGCCCATCCTAACCTGCCACCTGCAGCGTCACGGAGCCTTCTCGACTCAGGTTCCTGATCCGGATCTGACACTGGTAGGGTCCTCGGTCCTCAAGGCTCACATTGTGGATCTTCAGCGCAACACTTCCCTCCTGGGCATTTTCCACTAGCTCCGTCCTGCCCGCATATTGCGGCATCAGATCTTCGTCCCTGCTCTCCCCGTGCCGGAACACGTGCACGGCCTGCGGGCGCTGCAGGCGCGAGGGCCGCTGCCACCTCACCTCCTCGGGCACCGACCCTGGCCAGAGCGCCAGCGGGCAGGGCAGCTCCACCGTGTCCCCTGGCCGCGTCAGGTGGAACCCGCCCGCATCGCCTGTGGGACGTCAACAACAACAACAGCTAGATGTGCGGGAAGACCTAGAGAAGGGACTGGCAGGGATGTGGGAGGAAGAGTTGGGTGAGAAATGAGACAGAGGAACTCTTGGGGAAGGGCAGCACCAAGGAAGAGATTAGGGAAAGAACAGCACCCCAGAAAGAAAGAAATTCTCTGGTCAAGCTTTCATGTTCTTGGGAGTCACCATCAGACATCTTAGGCAGGGAAAGACATTCTGAAAAACCTACCTGACACCTGTGCAGACACCTGGAGGAAGAGGGTGAGGAGGCAGCCAAGGAGCCAGGAGCCAGAGGAACTTGCCATCCTCATCCACACTAGGGCAGAGACCGGAAGAGAGCTGATGAGCTTGGCCTGAGGGAGGGTAGAAGCTAGGAGCTGGAGCTGAGACCCAAGGGGCATGGGCCACACCGGCCTGGCTTACAAGGCCAGATCTACCATATCCCCTGGTGGTTGTGGGTGAATAAACTTGAGACTCTATTTCTTTACCTTTAAAAGGTTGTAATGGCCATGCCTCCCTGCAGGACTACTGGGGGACCAAGGGGAAGCACTCACACAGAGACTAACACCCAGGATCCGTCTACAAATGCACAAAGGAGGATGATAGTAGGGATGAGTGAGGAAACAATGAGTGTGACTTAAAAGATGGAGGAGGAGTCTAGAAGGGTGAGAATTTATATCCAAAATGAATCAAGTAAGTCCTGATCGGAGCACTGGCTTCCTTTTGCTTTTAGTGTCTTGGTTGGCCTTGGGAAGTGCCTGTTTCAAGGCAGACTTTACCCATGCTGCAGCTTGAGCCCTTTTCTACAGCCTTTCAAGTTGGCACAATACCAAGTAAAGATGCAGGATCCCTCCTTGCGGCATGAAGACCATGATTAAATGAGGGTCTTCAGACAAAACCCATCTAGCTATCTCATCATGTGTCCCTTTTTGTGTCTATTAAGTGACCTATTGGCCATTTTTTTGTCCTTTAATGTGTTCTTCTAAGGAGAATGATTTCTCTACCGACCTGAGGATCCTGAGAAAGTGAAAGAGCTAAAAAGAATGAAGAGGCAAGACTGTAGCTATTAACCAATGGCTACTCCTTATGGGTTTCCTTGTGTATGTTCCTTTGTAGTTTCCAATTTTTCTGCCTCAAACTTGCACCACCTTGGTTATCAGAAGACCAATCATTTACTGAAAAGGGGAGGATAAGCATGACCAGGAAAGGAAGCAGAAGGAGCAGAAGCAGTTATGCTGGAGGGCCTCACAGGCCCTATGACATGCAGCTGAAAGACAGCAGGGCCCTCTTGTTTTATTTTCCTGTGCACTGTAAGAACTGTCTGGACCCCATATGATCTTGGGGCTTGTTCTTCTAATCTATTTGTCCAAGATGACCACTTTGTCCATCACATTCTCATGCAACATACTATGCCAACATTATAGTAACTAACATCATATTTGTGTATGATTGGGTTAGCACTACCTCATTATTATGTTTTAAATGGTCATGTTGTTTTGTATTAATAATAGTACCCACTTATTGCGTCTTAGGTGTTCTACTTATATTGTCTTCAGTCCTAACAATAACTCTGAATGTAGGCCTTGTTTCCTTTCTGGCTTAGGAGCAGCAATTGTATGCATATCAAGGCACTGTACAAGCAAAAATGCCAGGACTGTTTTCCTGGAAATTGAATGTGAAACAGAGAAATTGAATGAATGCATGAATGAATGAATAAATGGCTACATATCAGGAGTTACAAAATAATATGAATATGAACTTTTCCCAGGCCTACTTCTCAGACCTGAACTTCCACATGGAGTGAGGAATTCCCAACTTAGAGACTCAAGCTCTGGCTCTCACACTTTATGAAGAAAATTTCTCCTACACATACAGTTTCACATCTTAATCTTCATCACATATGTCATAATTTTGGACTTT
Organism: Dipodomys spectabilis; assembly: GCF_019054845.1. Classification (NCBI taxonomy): domain Eukaryota; kingdom Metazoa; phylum Chordata; class Mammalia; order Rodentia; family Heteromyidae; genus Dipodomys; species Dipodomys spectabilis. The sequence continues at coordinate 49,456,189 of NW_024870679.1, read as the reverse complement.
TTCTGTTCTTATTGTAAGAAAATCTGGAAATTATCTTTCCCATTCTCCCTAAAAGACAAGCAAATTAAATCTACAATTCCTTTGCTTAGGGATAATGTTTCTTCAAATCTATTTTTATGAATATATGTAACCTTTTCTAAATTTTTAAGATTATCTTTAAGTAGCTGTACAGAAGAATTACAATTCAACCTATCAATTTGAGTATAACACATCTTGATTCAATGTCACCCCTTCCATCATCCTCCCCCATTGTATGCAACCTTTTAAGAAAATAAGACTGTTAGCTGGTCGTATGGCTCAGCAGTAGAGCATCTGCCAGCAAGAATGAGGCCAAGAGTCAAGAAACAGTAAAGCTTAGTTACACGTCAGCTCTCATGTTAATAATCATACCCATAATAATTAAATGAGAGTCTTCAGATAAAACCCATCCAGTTCTCTTGTCTTGTCATTTGTCCCTTTTTTTGTGTGTTAAGTAGAAGTTACCCATTGGTCATTTTGTCCTTTAAGGTGTTCTTGTAAGAATTATTTCTCGACTGGATCTGAGGATCTTGAGAAAGTGAATGAAGAGAAAGAAGAGGGAGAAGAGGAAGCAAACTTACCGATGTTGGAATCAGAGACCCTTGTCCTTTAGCACTAGAGCTGGAGTCTCTAAGTTGGGAATTCCCTCACCCCATGCAGAAAAGTTCAGGCATCAAGCAAGAGTATCAGGAAGAGCCTGAGAACTAGGTGTGGAAAAAGTTCATATTCTGTTCTAAAGACCAAAGCCCAAGGCAGGGGCTCTCTCTACCCAACAGTCTTCTGGCTACCCCTACAAACAAGCAACGCCCAGTCTGTCTGCCCTTGATAAAGGAACAGAGCAGAGAGGAGGATCCCTAAAAACGAGGGAAAACTCCTAGAGCTATTGGGTAGAAGGGACTGTTGTACATTGGCTTCCTTCTCCTCTAGAGCTAACCGCCAGCAGTTTCTCCTCTTCATACAATTTGATCCTATCACAACCTTTCTGAAAAGTTTTGACCTCTTTACTTTCAAAAGATAGTAAATTAGAAGATCCATTTAGTTGGTCAAAATATTTACCAATTAGCTCAATTCTTTAACTCACTCCTTTTATCTCCAGCTACACCTGATAAGTACTTTTCCACAAACTTGCTTTCTGTTCCTCAGCATTTGATAAACTCTTGCTTTACTCATACCCATAATTGTATATTCATAACATCCATAACTGTAACCTTGACAATACATTGTATGTTCATAGGTATCCTGCACTTTCAAAAAGATATGCCATATGTATAGGTTCCCTGTGATTTTCTTTTTTTCTCTTTCTTCTTGCTTCTCTCTCTCTCCTGTTTCTTTCTGTCTATCCCTTTCTTTTTCACTTAACATTAATTAGGAGATTCCCATGGTGGCACACATGATGCCCGCCTCAGCTCACCCATGCTAGGTATAGCTGTAAGCGATTTGCCTGTATGTCTCACACAGGCCATAGCATCTCCTTGCTTACTTGTTTGGAGCAGACTGCTTCACCTGCAGGAAGCCTAGGAGGTCACCAAAGCTAATGCCCAGGGACATCAATCAAAAGTGATGGAAATGTTCTGTGCTGTCTGTATGATTCTTCCCAGAGTTCCCTAGTGGGACTGAGTAGCTCAATAATGCATTTTTTTTTTTGTAGGTCGTGGGGCTTGAACTCTGGGCCTGGCCGCTGTCCCTCAGTTCTTCAGCTCAAGGCGAGCGCTCTACCACTTGAGCTACAGCGCCACTTCCGGTTTTCTGGTGGTTTATTGGAGATAGGAGTCTCACGGTCTTTCCTGCCTGGGCTGGCTTTGAACCGCGATCCTCAGATCTCAGCCTCCTGGGTAGCTAGGATTACAGGCGTGAGCCACCATCGCCCGGCTCAATAATGCATTTTATATTAGCTTTTTTCCTCTTTTCTTCTGCTATGTCTGCTTCCTGGGACTCACTTCCTAAAGAAACTCTTGCAATGAAGGATTTGTTTCACACAAATTAGGAGGGAATTCAGCCAGTGTGTAAAGCCCAGCATTGAAAAAATGCATATATATATATATATATAATTTATTTGTCATGGGAACTCTTAAATTCCTCTATTGTAGTTTTGTTTATTTCCTTGTAAAGATGCTGTACAGAGAGGTTACAGTTACATCAGTAAGGTAATGAGAACATTTCTTGTCGGACATTGTTACTCCCTCCTTTGTTTTTCTCCCACTATTTCTTCCCTCCCCTACCTCCCTTCCTCCTCACCCTCAAAGTTGTAAGGTTCATTTCCAACATAGTATCCTCTATTCTAGTTATTAAGACATATGTAATAAACTGTTATAGATTGAATTTGCCCTACTGTGCTGAACACTATTGTTGCTCTTATCTAACTACATTTTGGTACCTATTATCCAACATCTCTCTAAAATCCCCTTCCATACCAAGGTTGTTTTTTTGTTTTGGTTTTGGTTTTATTTTTCTTCTCTGATGGTACAGGGGATAGATGATTTCTCTGAAAATTAAGAAAGAAAAAGAGATGCAAACATAAATATAGATATTACTCATAATCCCAGAATCTAGTGATAACCTCTATAATATTTATTTTATTTATTTTTTGTCAGTTGTGGGGCTTGAACTCTGGATTCTGTCCCTCAGCTCTTCAGCTCAATGCAAGCACTCTACCATTTGAGCCACAGCAACACTTCCAGTTTTCTGTGGTTAATTGGAGATAAGCGTCTCACAGCTTTTCCTGCCTGAGCTGGCTTTGAACCATGATCCTCAGATCTCAGCCTCCTGAGTAGTTAGGATTACAGGTGTGAGCCACCGGCACCCAGCTTTTTTTTTTTTTTTTTTGCCAGTCCTGGGCCTTGAACTCAAGGCCTAGGTACTGTCCCTAAGCTTCTTTTGCTCAAAAATAGCACTTTGCCACTTGAGTCAGCACCACGTCTGTCTTTCTGTTTATGTGGTACTGAGGAATCAAACCCAGGGTTTTATCCAGGCTAGGCAAGCACTCTACCACTAAGCCACATTCCCAGCCCAATATTTTGATCTATTTTACTTTCATATCCCTTTCCCCACAAATTTAGGCCATGCTATCAACAACAACAACAACAATAATGTGTATGTATAATTGTTTCAGTCTCAACCATCTTGATTCTGACTTTAATTTATTAAAATTTTCTTTTGGGAGCTTATAATCCTTTATTAACCATACATCAAAATACAAACATTAACTTATAATGTTTTATTTATTTACTTTTGTTAGTCCTCAGGCTTGAACTCAGGGCTTGAGCACTGTCCCTGAGCTTTTGTGCTCAAGGCTAATGTTTACCACATGAGCCACATTCTACTTCTGGTTTTTGGTGCTTAACCAGAGATAAGAGTCTCAGGGACTTTCCTGCCAGGAAAGACTTTGAACTGAGATCCTCAGATCTCAACCTCCTGAGTAGCTAGGATTAAAGGTGTGAGTTACTGGTGCCCAGGTATTTTTGACGTTTTGAGACAGTGCCTTGCTATATAATCCATTCTGCCTTTGAACTTGCAATGTTGTGTGAGTCAGGCCTCCCACTCTCCATCTTCCTGCCTCCACCTCTTCAGTACTAAGATTATAGGCATTCACTACTACATTAGTCTGTCTTCTGAATTAAAAGGGGAGATGGAGCTCTAAACTTCCAGTTAAATAAACATGGATCAATGAACACAAATGTTCATCTCTATCTCCTGAAACTCCATCAAAATATAATTGTTGGAACAAACAAGAAAGTCCTATAAAGACACAAAGAATAGGCCAGAAAATAACTGTGGAATAGAAATTCGAAACACTTTTGAATGAAGGGAAGCAGATGGATGACTAATCGAATAGAACTAGGACTCTGACACAACTCCCTGCAAGGCTGGGGACAGTGGCAAGAACAAAACTGATTCTCAGCTGAGAACCTTCAGACTTGGGATGGGTGGACCCAGGACATGTTTTACCTCACTAGGTGGTTGTAAAGACTCAAGTAGCTCAAATCAGTCAAATATTTAGAGCAGTGTTTGACACTCAATGAATGATGACCACTATTATGGTTTGAGGAAAGACTCCAACTTGAAAGACAGAGATCAAAATAAACAAGATAGACAATCTAGAGGGAGGACAGAAAGAAAAAATAAAAGCAGTCAGTTACACTTAAGTTCTCATAAACTGGGAAATAAGAGAAGATCCTGACTCTATGAAAAAGAGTCAGGAAACAAAAATGCTTCCAGAAATTGAATGGGTTGTTTTGTTTTGTTTGTTAGTCGAGGGGCTTGAACTCTGGGCCTGGGTGCTGTCCCTGAGCTCTTCAGCTCAAAGCTAAGTGCTCTACTACTTGAATTACAGTGCCACTTCTGGTTTTCTGGTGGCTAATTAGAGATAAGAGTCTTAAAGACTCTCCTGCCCAGGCTGGCTTTGAGAGCCTCACATCTCAGCCTCCTGAAAATTTTTATAGTAGAGGGACTGGGGAAGTGGCACTTTTCTGAACTGTATTCTCAGCACTCCTTAAAAAAACACAAAATGTATTTTTTTTTAAAATAGGATTGAAAAAAAATCAATAGTGGATCTGGAGAATACAAATCAGTCTTTTATCTGGCAGACTAAACAAACCAAGAAATAGAACATTAGAGTGAAGATTTAAAAATAGGAGCCAACCATCCCCAAACTCTTAGAGCTTATAAACCACTTCGGCAAAGTAGCAGGATACAAAATTAACCCACAAAAATCAGTTGCCTTTCTGTACACCAACAATGTACAAGCAGAAAGAGAAATCAAGGAAAAACCCCATTCACAATAACTTCAAAAAAATAAAGTAGGAATTAACCTAACCAAAGATGTAAAGGATCTATTTCATGAAAACTATAAAAGCCTAAAAAAAAGGAATCATAGAGGATACCAGGAAATGGAAAGATCTCCCATGTTCCTGGGTAGGCAGAATTAACGTAATGAAAATGGCTATAATGCAAAAATTGATATACACAATCAATGCAATTCCCATTAAAATCCCAATGACATACTTTATTGAAATAAAGAAAACACTCTAAAAGTTCATATGGAGCAATAAAAGCCCTAGAATAGCCAAACTAATTCTAGGCAAAAGAAATACCACAGGAGGGATCACGATACCTGATTTCAAGCTCTACTATAAAGCCATAATAACAAAGACAGCTGGTACTGGTACAAAAAGAGACCCGAAGACCAATGGAACAGACTAGAGGATGCATAAATAAAGCCACATATGTACAGTCAGTTGATATTTGACAAAGGAGCAAAAGACATACAGTAGAAGAATCATAACCTCTTCAACTATTGGTGTTGGGAAAACTGGGTGGCCACATGCAGAAAATTGAAAGTGGACCCTAGCCTATCACCATGCACTAACATCAACTCAAAGTGGATTAAAGACCTTAACATCAAACCTGATACTCTGAAACTGCTGCAGGACAGAGTACGAGAGATACTTGAACTTATAGGCACAGGCAGGAACTTCCTGAACAGAGTCCTAGGGTCACAACAAATTGGAGAGAGACTGGACAAATGGGACTACCTTAAAATAAAAAGTTTCTGCACAGACAAAGAAATAGCAACCAAACTAGAAAGACATCCAACTAATTGGGAAAAAATATTTACCAGCAAAATATCAGACAAGGGTCCTAATATTCATTATATACAGGGAACTCAAACTAACCCCTCATAAATCTAACAAACCAATCATGAAATGGGAAAGGGAACTAAAGAGAGACTTCTCAGAAAAAGAGATAAAAATGGCAAAGAAACACATGAGGAAATGTTCATCATCCCTGGCTGTAAAGGAAATGCAAATAAAAACAACACTGAGGGAGGGGATGGTAGGGGGAAAACAATGGAGGGGGTAACAATGTTCAAGAGGAAGTGTACTCATTATCTCACTCATGTAACTGTAACCCTCTGTATAGTATCTTTACAATAAAAAAAAAAAGAAAAAATAATAATTAAAAAAAAAAAAAAAACACTGAGATACCACCTTACTCCAGTCAGAATGGCCCACATCCTAAAGTCAGCCAATGACAAATGCTGTAGGGGATGTAGAGAAAGAGGAACCCTACTGCATTGCTGGTGGGAATGTATACTAATACAACCACTTTGTAAAACAGTCTGGAGATACCTCAGAAAGCTAAATATAGACCTCCCCTATGACCCAGCCATACCACTCCTAGGCATCTACCCTGAGCAACAGGAACCAGTATACAAAGACACATGCACTTCCATGTTTATTGCATCACTGTTCACAATAGCCAAGATTTGGAAACAACCCAAAACGCCCTACTACTGATGAGTGGATCCAAAAGTTGTGGTACCTATATGTAATGGAATATTATGCAGCCATTAGAAAGGACAAAATAATGGCATTTGCAGGGAAATGGATGGAACTAGAGCAGATTATTTTGATCAAAGTTAGCCAAGAACAAAGAGACAAATGGCACATGTCTCCCTGATATGTGGATGCTAAAGCCAAAATACAAGAAGATATGGCAAAGTAACAGGACTCAAGAAACAAACAGCCACCCATTTGATCATATCATTGCTAAATGACTACATATTCTAGACCATATGTATGGTAGATATATGCACACAACAGAGGGAAGCCAGGAGGAGGAACAGAATAAGTAGGAACAGCCTACACTAAGCAAAAGGAAAGAAATGTAAACATTACCTGATGTGGAAAAAATAACTTGTATTGTCAAAGCTCATAGAATTCACAAGCTGTATAGACCATGGTAATGACAATTTGCCTTGTGAAGGTTAAAATGTGTTTGTGACTTTAACTATCACTGTGAAATATGTGAAATTTATGCAATCACCTAATCTCAATTAAAGAAAAAAAACGAGAGAAGGGATGGGTTAAGAGAGATGGGTGACAATGTTGTCAGACACTTGTACTCATATACTGTTTTGTAGAATGGGAACTTCTTTGTACAACTACTTAAAAGACAATTTTAAAAATTAGTGAAAAAAATAAAATAAAAATAAAAATAGGAGCCAGGCATGGGGTTGCACACCTGTCATCCCAGTTTTCAAGAGGCTAAGGCAAGAAGATGGTGAGTTTGAGGTCAGCACAAGAGCTACATACTGGGAGGCGGGGGGGGGGGGGGGGGGAGGGAGGGAAGGAGAAAGAGAGAGTGCATTGAACTTAGAGAACATTGCCTAGAATTAAAGCTTATATTTCCCATATGAAAAAAGGGCCACTGAGTACTCAGCACAATAACTGAGAAAAGCTTACAGGATACATTATTGTGAAAATTCAGAATATTAAGGATGAAAGGGGAAAAACATCCTAAGTGTTTCAGAAACAAATGAGCAAATAAATTTTCCATAGGAAATAACAGAAATCAGAATAAATCAAACTTCTAAAGTATCTAGCCTATGAGAAGCTAGATGATAATAAATTAATGCCTTTACCATTCTGAAAGAAAGTGATTTCCAATCTGGAAATCCATCAATCAAGTGTAAAAAACCATTTTATTTTTATTTTTGTGCATGTCCTGGGACTTGAACTCAGGGGCTGGGCTCTGTCCCTGAGTTTTTTTTGCTCAAGGCTAGTGTTCTACCACTTGAGCTGCAACTCTACTTCACGCTTTTTTTTTTTTTTTTTTTTTGATGGTTAATTGGAGATAATAGTTTCACAGGCTTTTCAGTCCTTCCTGGGATGGCTTTGAACCATGATCCTTAGATCTCAGCCTTCTGTGTAGCTGGGATTACTCGCCTAAGCCACCAGCACTTGGCAGGATAACTTCTTTTTATTCTTTTTTTTTTCTTTTTGAAACTATAAAATTAACTATATACTTTTTTTGTTTAAGTTTGTGTTGGGAGCTGTTATTTGTCAGTTGTGGGGCTTGAATTCGAGGTCTGGGTGCTGTTCCTGAGCTCTTTTTGCTCAAGACTACTTGAGCTCTACCACTTTGAACCCAGCACCACTTCTGATTTTCTGGTGGTTAATTGAAGATAAGAGTCTTATGGAGGGCTGGGAAGGTGGCTCAGTGGTAGAGTGCTTGCCTTGCATGCTTGAAGCCCTGGGTTCGATTCCTTAGCACCACATAAGCAAAAAAGAAAAAAGCCGGAAGTGGCGCTGTGACTCAAGTGGTAGAGTGCTAGCCTTGAGCTGAAGAGCTGAGGGACAACACCCAGGCCCAGAGTTCAGGCCCCAAGACCTGACCCAAAAAAAAAAAAAAAAGAGTCTCATGGACTTTCCTGCCTGGGCTAGCTTTGAAAGGTGATCCTCAGCTCTTAGCTTCCTGAGTAGGTAGAATTACAGGCATGAACTTGTAATCAAGACGGCGCCTGGCCATCTCAAGGTTTTGATGTGATGTGTTTGATTGCTGCTCTCACAGAAATCTCCTTGGGGAACTTTATGAACTTCCAACTGGCCAAGTCTGGTATAGGTGTGTGACAGGATCTTGGTGATGGCTCCTAGAGCCTCTTCTGGGCTCCAACTGTGCACTTGAATCAGATATGCTGCCACCATCATGGCAGTTCGGAGTGCCCAGCCTCACAAAGCATGTAGACACTCTTGCCCAGCTGTTGGTATCTGAGAACAAATTGGACTCCTCTGTGGAGGTTAGCCAACTCAGGCACTCCGGACAAGTCAGTTGTGCTGAGCAGCAGCTGTTCAATTCCTACTTTCTTCCACTCCTTGAAGGAGCAGCACAGGAACCTGGTCTCCTATTCCCACTCAGGGTGAGCACCCCATGAACATTCTCATCTGTTCTAGCTAGTCATGGTTTGGTAGCCCAACTGGGATCACACACCCCAGAGCATGGAGAGCACATTCAAGCACCAAGGATCTGTCTTTAAAATTCAAAGTCAGTTCATCTTAGGTCGTAGTCTTCCCAGACAGGATGAGAAGCTTTGGTTTCAGTTGCCTCATTCCTGTAGTTGAAGAGAGATTTTTTTTTTGGGGGGGGGGGGAGGGAGCAGGTCTGTTTTCACCAACAATGGAATCACTGTCTCTCAGGATAACTTCTCAAAAGTGAAGCTACTTAGTCAATGGTTGTAGTGATTTTTAATAGGGCTGAAAATTATTTCAGTTACAAAAGTGTATGGTACAATAGTATTAACGTCACTGTGTCACAGATCTCTAGAAGTTTTTCATCTTGCAAAACAAACTCTATACCCGTTGAGCAGTAACTCCCTTTTGCCACCCTCCCTACCCTGACAACCAACCACCATTCACTTTAATTTTTAGAGTTTGACTAGTTTAGATTCCTCAGATAAAAGAAATTGGGTCAGAATGATCTTTTTGTATGTTGTGCTCATTTTTAAGGTTTTAACATCTAGTGCTAAGCTGGTCCCCAGAAAGGATATAACAATTTATCCTTAGACTGAAGTAAGTGTTCATCTGGGCTACCCACTCAATACTTGCTTAACACCGGATCATTTGTTTCAGTGTTTTCTACTTTGAACAAAGGGGGTGGCCTGACCTGTTTTCCTTCGGATAAGTCACTGTCCCATGAATGCTGCCTAAAATACTTGCTCCAGCCCTTACTAGAAGTGAGTGACCTGAGACACTTATCTTTTTCACCTGTGAAGTGGAGATAATAATAGCTAATCGCTATATAAGTATTATATAAGTATTATTCGTGAGTAAATGTTAAACTCTGGAAACAGTGCCTGGACTACAAGAAGGTCTAAAGAAAGGTAGCTATAGTTGTTACTTTGCATCTTTTTGGGTCAATCCTTGCTAACCTGGCACATGGAATAATATACAACGATTTTAATTTACATCTCCTTGATTACCCGTGGACCACAAGTCTCTGTTTTCGTACTGCCAGGAGTTCTGTCAGATCACTGTGGCAAACAGGCCCTTCCTTGACCCTCATTAAACTCTCAGGAAAGTGGCAATCACCGAGGCTCACTTTCCGAATTAAGAACCTGAGGTTCAGAATTCCAACGCTGAGCAGTTCCAATCCCAGGATTCAGCTCTTAGTATACAAGGCCTACCAGCTGTGCTCAAAGATATTGGGGGGTGGGGTAGAGTAAAAAACCAAAACCAAAACACCCAAACCTTTTGTTTCCGTAAACCCTCTTCGGCCCCATGCCCGTCCCACCCCCGCCAGGCCCCGCCCCCGTCAGGCCCCGCCCTGTGCTTTCTACGCAGGCGCCGAGGGTCCAGCGAGCGGGGGAGGCTCCGGCCGCGACCCCGCCTCCGCGGCGCGACCCGCCCAGTCCGAGGGCGGCGGGCTCGGCGCTCGGGGTCCCGCGGAAGGGGAGGGCGAAGGTGTCCCCGGCGTGGGGCCCGGCCTGCGACTCAGCGGAGACCCGAAGTTCGAGGCCAGGGAGCGAGAGGTATTGAGTCGTGAGTCGCCATCTTGCCGCGGGGCGGGGAGGGGAGAGGAGGGGAGGGAGGGAGGGAGGGAGGGAGGGGCGGGGCGGGACGGGCTGCGCGCGGCTGGCGGGGGCCCTGGGGCGGCTGTCCCCGCGGACAGGCCCGGGGAGTCCCGGGCCCAAGTGGCCCGGAGTCTCGGCCTCGGAGCGCCGCTGCCCCGGGTCTACTTGTCGGAGGCCCGCGCGGCCGCTGCCGCAGGGAGGCCGGGGGAGTGACCGTGGTCCCCCGTTTGACGGAGCGGGGAGGTCGAGGCAGGACCGAGGGCTTATGGTCTTGCCACCTGTGCGTCGCCTCACCTGTCAGAGGTAGGGCCCAGCCCAGGCATTGTGAGTGACCGGCAGGTCCTTCTTTGTAGAGAGCTGCCTCTTTCGGAAGCCTCCAGGTCAGCCCACCACGGAGCGATCAGCAGCCAAGCCATGGATCCTCCTGCGCGGAAAGAAAAATCCAAAGTTAAAGAACCTGTCAGCCGCGTGGAGAAGGCTAAGCAGAAGTCTGCTCAGCAGGAGCTGAAGCAGAGACAAAGAGCAGAGGTGAGAGAGAGAGGCGGGGCTCCGTGTGCCTTGCAGCCTTTGGGCAGAGAAAAACTGGGGAATGAGGAACTCTCCTGGGGGTGTCTTGCTTGCCCCTCAGGAAAGACAGGTTCCTCGCAGATTTGGAGACAGGAGACGTCTGGAATCCAGAAAATCACATGTCAAGTTAGTGTCAGAATCCCAAGCAGTGCCAGGTCCCCAGATGACTCCTGGCCCTGTGGGAGAGACCCCAGGAAAGGAGCGAAAGGAGCTAAGTGTGCGGGAGGGGTGAGAATCGGAGAGGGAGAGAACCAGGGTCCAAGCAGCCAGCACATGCTTTGGACTGGGTTCAAAAAGTACCTGGTAAAGGCCCGCTTTAGCCCACCAGGGGGTTCCTTTGTTCTTCCAACACAATCAGGGTAAGAAGAAAAAGCTTTAGACTGTATACAATACTAGTTTTAAGCACATCCAGACATGAATATTTAACATCTCCCCCAAAAGCCCCAAAGGAAAAAACCCTCACTGATATTTTCCTTTTTTATTTTGAGGAAAATAAAAAGTATGGACAATTAATTAGCAAATACCTAGTGGTCAGCCCCCGAAATTGGTCGTGGTTACCATTTTGTCATATTTGCCTGGACTCTTATAAATAAAAATCACACATAACTATAAAATCCCCCTTGTCTATTTCTTCCTCATAGGTGAGCACTGTTTTGTTTTTTTTTAATACCATTACATTCAAATACTTTGATATCTTTGAATGTACAACTTTTGTTTAAATTTTCTATGCTAATAAAATTCCATTTATTGTATTTTGTTTACATTACTTTTAGAGTTCTAAAAGTGATATAGCACAAGAATCTTTTTTATGGGGCTGGGAACTTGGCTCAGTGGTAGAGCGCTTGCTTTGCATGCCTGAGGCCCTGGGTTCAATTCCTCAGCACCACATAAGCAAAAAGAAAAAAAAAGAAAAAAGAATCTTTTTTTTTGGGGGGAGGGGGGTCCAGTCGTGGGGCTTGAACTCTGGCCTGGGTGCTGTCCCTCAGCTCTTCAGCTCAAGGCTAGTGCTCTACCACGTGAGCCACAGCGCCACTTCCGGCTTTTTTCTTTTTTTTTTGCTTATATGGTGCTGAGGAATCGAACCCAGGGCCTCAGGCATGCAAGGCAAGCACTCTACCACTGCCACCTTCCCAGCCCCAAAAAGAATCTTTTTTATGTGTAAGTAATACAAAGTAAGTAGCACAAGAATCTTTTTTATGTGTGCTGGTACTAGTGCTTAAACTCAAAGCCCTGAACATGATTATTGCTCTACTAGTTGAGCTATGCTTCCACTCACAGCTTTTTGGTGGTTAACTGGAAATAAGTCTCACAGACTTTCTGGTCTCATGGACTTCCCAGTACTAGCTGGCTTCGAACTGTGATCCTTATATCTTAGCCTCCTGAATAGTGAGGATTACAGGTATGAGTCTTTGGTGCCCAACTCAGCTCACAGTTACAATTTTACTAGACATTGCCAAATTTCTTCCAGAAAGCTTGCTCCCCTACTAGCACATTAAAGGCTCTCATTCCTTCCTTTTGGTCTAGCCCATGGCAGTTTTTGGTTTGTTTGTTTGTTTTAAATCAGATCCACTGGTTAACAGGCATTGAGCTGCTGCTATGTGCCAGGAACACAAGAACTTGAGACATTGGATCAGACAAGGCAGAGAAGAATCCCTGCCTTATGAAGCTTACATTCCAGCTAACATAATAAATTAAAAGCATGTTTGAAGCTAATCTGATGAGCTGAAATCACCCTTGTAACTAAGGCAGACTGTCTAAAAGCTGTGGTCTTGATTATTCCTGGATTCAGGCCCTGGGGTCATTTTATTGCTTTGTTCTATGGTGAAAAGTTGGAGGGGTGATGTGAGGAACATCCCTCTGCAACTGTCCTCTGTGATACTATAAAGATTGTGCTGAAGACATTACTCATGTCTTTATTGACACCCTTCCTGGGAAGTTCCACAGTTTAAAATTATTTGTCTGACTTCAATTCACAGTTCTTTCCACGTGACTTTGTACAAGATACTTAACCTCTCTGAACTTTCTTGATAAAATGAGGATGATAATCTGTTTCACTCACTGTTACAAGGAACAGAAAGAGGATATGTGGTCTAGTTTCTGGAGTGGTAGAGGCAAAAGGATTTTGAGACCAGCTCAGGCAAAGATATGTCAAGACCTTGTCTCAAAATAATACTACCAGGCACAGGTGACTTCTGCCTGTAATTCTAGATACTCAGGAAGTTGAGATCTGAAAATCATGGTTTGAAGCCAGCTCAGGCAGAAAAGTCTGTGAAACTCTTATCTCCCATTATCTGCCAAAAAAAAGGTAGAAGTAGAGCTGTGGCCCAAGTGGTAGAACACCAGCCTTGAGAAAAATAGCTCAGGGACAATACCCAGGTTCTGAGTTCAAACCCCAGGACTGGCACAAAAGGAAACAAAAGGGGGCTGGAGATGAGGCTCAAGTGAAAAGTACCTGACTAGATGCTCCAGGCCCTTCCTGGGTTCAATCTTTAGTACCACAAAGACAAGCAAAACAGTATGCGTGAAAATATACAATAACTGACAGCAGTTATGATCAGGAGTCATTGTACTTCCATGCATTCAGTCTGTGCTTTTCTTGTGGACTATAAATTAAACAACTGGTTGTGTTGATGGTCACTTGCTGAGATGTAATTTTAAGATTGTACTCTAGTGACAGCTGGCACTTGGGTTCTTAGCCAGGCTGGAGCCCAACCAACACCTGCATGAATGAATACATGCAGACCCATTCCAAGGCAGGTGTTATGTTCCCCTTTTACCAAATCTTTCCTGGAATAAAGTAGGAATGTATAAAGCATATGCCCTGGGGAGGGAAGAGGGTTATCCTTGCTTTAAAGCCATGTTGTGATCAGAGTGCAGGAGTTAGGTCTCTAAAAGCTTTTGTTGCCTTTGGCTTCACCCTACAGCTGCCTTGCTGTTTCCTTCTTCCTGTGCCTAGTGTCCTCTCCTACAGTAAAAATGTCACAGAACCCCTTGCATGGCAGGGGCAGGGATACAGTTTCCATATGGCACTGCTAGTGACCCTATCTTTCTTGACCAAGTCTTTCATTCCTTGGCTCATACACCCTCTCTTCATTTCTAGTTTCTTCTTTCTCTTGCTTATTTTATTCTTCCCTTCCCTATAACTCCTTGCCTCCTTGATCAGAAGGTCTGCAAGATGCTATTTAATATCCCTTTCAGCTCTTGAGAAAGTGAGATGCAGATTTCAAATGCTCACTAGTTATTGAATAAATGAGGCAGAAATGGTTTTAATATGTATATTTTAAAATGTGTATGTGTGTATGTAAATCAAAGAAGCACTTGGGAGGCAGAGATTGGGAAAATCACAGTTCAAGTTCCACCCAGGCAAAAAGTTAAAATGTTTTGCTCAGCAAATGAGCCGTGTATGATGGGTCACAAATATAATCCCAGCTATGCAGAAGGTACAGGTAAGAGGATGGTGGTCAGTCCTTAAAAATAGCTGAATGCAAAAAGGGCTGGTGGTATGACTCAAGTGGTGCAGTACCTACCAAGCAAGCATAAGGTCCTGAGTTCAAACTCCATACTACACAGAAGAAAGAGAAGGAAAAAGGGGAAGAGCGGAAGTGGAAGAAGGAAACCCTTTATATCATTCCAGGCACTGGCGGCTCACACCTGTAATCCTATCTACTCAAGTGGCTGAGATCTGAGGATCACAGTTTAAAGCCAGCCCAGGCAGGAAATTGAATGAGACTTTTATCTCCAATAAACTACTAGAAAACCAGAAGTGGCGCTGTGGCTCAAGTGGTATAGCGAGCGCTAGCCTTGAGCTGAAGAGCTGAGGGGCAGCACCCAGGCCCAGAGTTCAAGCCCCACGACTGACAAAAAAAAAACAAAAAACCCTCTATATCAACTACCCAACTAAAGAAATAGAGTGTAGGCATGGTGAAGAATATAGAGAAGGAGTTGGGGAGCTAGAGAAAGCAAACAAGTATGGTTGGGGCCTTAAATGCCATGCCAAGCGATCTGGACTTTATCTGCAGACTGGAAAATCAGCAAAGATAAGTGTATAAGGGAGCACCCAAAACACCTTGGTCCTTTGGGAAGGATAACTAGAGGCCTTGAGTGGGGTGTGTATGTATAGTCCGGGGAGGCAGGGGTTATCAGGCACTTAGGAGGCATCTGTTACACTGGTCCAGGTAGAAAGAAGTACACTGTAGCCGAGGGCAGGCCATGGTACTAGAAATGTGGTAGAAAGAAAACTGCAAGAGACATTCTATTGTAACTATTCACTAGAGAACTGAGACTAATCATGAAATGTCTCAATTTGTAAAAGAAATAAAGGGTGTATGTATATGTGTGTGTAGCATTCCATTGTCTTGCTTTCCCTAGCACTGACCCTGGACTCTGTATGCTCTGTATTAGTATACTTAGAAGTCTTCAGAACTGAACCTGTGTTTTTCCATTGTATTTATTTATACATAGCATCTTCCACTTTACCATCCTGTTCAAATCCTACCATCCCCTAAAGACCAAACTGCTGCTTCTTTCTCGTTCCCGGATGGAATTACTGCCTGCCTTCCTGTTCCCAAGTTACTGTTGCTCATGCTGTTTCTGTTGCAGTTTGGCATTTTCAGAGGACTTGGCCTCTACTGTGTAGGCCCTCTGAGCAGCTGCTTCTGTTGCTAACATATCTGTTTCTCACTTCAGATCTATGCCCTCAACAGAGTCATGACAGAGCTGGAGCAGCAGCAGTTTGATGAGTTCTGTAAACAGATGCAGCCGCCTGGGGAGTGAGCCAGTCCTGGGTTTCTTACCAACTGAGACCCTGGAGCCTTATTTGTGAGCGTGTTCATACCTAGTATTGAGCTGATTATAGAACTAGACAAGAAGACATTTGTGGATAACTCTGAACTTCCTATGTGTAATTTCTGCTTCACTGGGTCCTCCACTCTGAATCTCACCCAGTGCTTGCTGAAGAGACTTGTCTTCTAGATTTTTTTAAACCTTTTTTCTATTGTTTGAGAAAAATCAGTGTTTCTTGTAAAAACTGTATCTTCTCCAAAAGTACAAATAAAATACTTATGAAATGACCATTTGCTCACACTTTAGGGTTGGGGGTGCCTAGCCATAGAAAGAAGTAAAAATGTGGGCAATAAGAAACTCTCAGCAAGCTGGGCGCCAATGGCGGCTCATGTCTGTAATCCTGGCTACTCAGGAGGCTGAGATCTGAGGATCACGGTTCAAAGCTAACCTAGGCAAAAAAGTCCATGAGACTCTTATCTCCAATAAACCACTCAGAAAACTGGAAGTGGCTCAAGTGGTAGAGCGCTAGCCTTGAGCTGAAGAGCTGAGGGATAATGCCCAGGCCCAGAGTTCAAGCCACACAACTGACAAAAAAAAAAAAAGAAACACTCAGCAAGCAAAAAGACCCGGGTGCCTGAGCAGGGTAGAGAGGAGAAGATGACTTTCCAATGTTCATTCCTGTTGACTAAAGTTCTATGTACCCTACTGACCATAAGTCTTCCATCACACAGGTAGAAATATGTGATTCTTTCCTTCCATTTCAGTCACTAGGGCTAGGAGCTGAAAGCCTTCTCTTGATGGAAGTAAACAGTGCAAACCATTTTTTTGCATCTTTGGGGCTTCTCTATCAGACTTATCCCTTAGAAACCACTCACTCACCATTCAACCACCATTTTTAGGGATCAAAGTATAAAGTTCTTTCTGCCCCAGTCATTTGCTTCAGGACTAGGGTTCATTGCGACATGTTAATGCTAGAGTGATTTTAGTGCTAAACAAAAGGAAATTGTTCTCTCTGGATATTTTATTGGGGAGTGGGGGGAGATGGAAACAAGGCAGATCACAGGCATATAAGCCAAGCACTGCCACCTCTTAGAGCTGAAAATGCCTGTATGTTCCCTACTGTGTGGCTGAGAACTCTGACTGTCCCATCTCTGTGTCCCTGCTACCTCTGAAGTCATTGAGAATAATTCTAACTGCTGTGGCTTTTTTTTAGGAGTAAACTGAGGTGTTAGAATCTTAACCCACAGTGAAGATGCTTTTGAGTACCTGAGTTGCAGCTAAAGATAATCTCTATATAGATTTATTTTTATTTTTATTCAGTCATGGGGCTTGAACTCTGGGCCTGGGTGCTGTCCCTCAGCTCTTCAGCTCAAGGCTAGCGCTCTACCTCTTGAGCCACCGCGCCACTTTCATTTTTCTGAGTGGTTTATTGAAGAGTCTCACGGACTTTCCTGCCTTGGCTGGCTTTGAACTGGGATCCTCAGATCTCAGCCTTCTGAGTAGCTAGGATTACAGGCGTGAGCCACCGGCACCTGGCTAAGGATAATCTCTATATCGATGATCCCCATAAGTGGTAACCAGATCCTATAGTGGCCACCAAGTTTGAGTTGGTTTTTTTTTTTAATTTAATTTAATTTTTTTTTTGGATGAGTAGAGGGTTAGGGAACAGCTTACCTTTTAAACATAAGAAAATGCTATTATTGTAGTATACTAGATAGAGCTCTGTTTGAGAGCAAAATGACCTGAGTTACTGGGGCTCAGAGAGCCTCTTTTCCCCACTTGTTTTCTTCCTCTTAGGATCATAATTCAAAAATAAATTATGTGGTAAATAGCATATGTACCTCCCCAACCACTTTTCAGATTGTTTTACAGGGAAATCATCATTTCAGACTAAGTAATGTATAAGCATTGTTTGGAAAGATTCTGACCCTTAGGGTCTGTTTGTGTTTGCATGCCTAAACCTTGGACATATTCTTATCATGTAAAAGCACTCTAGTAGGGCAAAATTTTTCAAACTGCATTAAGTTGATTGTAAAACTTAACAAACTGACTTTTCACAGGCATGGTAGGGTTTACCTGTAATCAAAGTATTTAGGAGACTGAGGCAGGAGAACCACCAGTTCAAAGCTTTGTAGATCATTATAGATAGCCTATTGATTCCACACCCAAACTCAGCAAGGGGTGGTTTCTTTCTCTTTTTTCTTCTTCTTCTTCTTTTTTTTTTTTTGTTGGTCATGGGTCTTGAACTCTGGGCCTGGGCGCCTGTCCCTCAGCTCTTCAGCTCAAGGATAGTGCTCTACCACTTGAGCCACAACACCACTTCCAGTTTTCTGAGTGGTTTATTGAAGATAAGAGTCTCAGGGATGTTCCTGTCTGGGTTGCCTTTGAATTGGGATCCTCAGATCTCAACCTCCTGAGTAGCTCGGATTACAGGCGTGAGCCACTAGTGCCGAGTTTGGGGGTGGTTTCTTAAAGGTTAACTGCAATATAGAATCTGATACCTTACCAATGAGCTTTTTATACTTTGATATATTAAAATCCTTTTGAGGTTTTGAGTCTTGCCATATGAACGGCTCTTCCACTCATGTATCATTTGGAGATACCAGGCATTGTCCATTTAGAAAATATTGGATCACTGAATTATGTAGGTCTTCTGAATGTTGACATGTAACATTACAAAACTCCACAATTTACTTTCAAAGCAGTCCTTATAGGGGCCTATATATTGATTTTGATTCTGCTCATAGAAATTCTTTCGGGAACTACATCTTTTACTTTTGAACATAGAAAAATCTAAACATTATTTGGGGCCAAACCTGATAATTCAAGAATAGGACATTAGTCAGGCACTGGTGGCTCACACCTAGCTACTCAGGAGGCTGAAATCTGAGGATCACGGTTCAAAGCCAGCCCAGGTAGGAAAGTCTATAAGACTCTTATCTCCAATTACCAGAAAACCAGAAGTGGCACTGTGGTTCAAGAGGTAGAGAACTCACCTTGAGCTGAAGAGCTCAGGGACAGCGCTCAGGCCCTGCAACTGACAAAAAAAAGAAAAGAAAAAAAAAGAATAGGACATTATTGTCTAATCCCAAGCATTAGGTTTTTGAGCTAAATTAGATTGGTTGAGAGTAACAGATTTTCCCCTCTAGCTCCTCTTGTACCCAAGTATGGGGCTAGCTTCTGGCCCTAAGACTTTACGTGAACACAGTTCTTAGGTTGGAGTTCTTAATATAGCACCAAGGAACATGGTGCCATGAATATGTGTAAGCTACAATACTACCATATAATAACCTTGTATGTTATTATAGCAACCTTGTATATTATAGAATTCTTTACTAGAAGCCATGAGTCATCTGCAAAGCAAAGATTTTGAGTTTTAAGAACTGCAGCAGGTAGCAGAAATACCTAACAGTAAACTGAAGGAGATGAAAACCTCACAGGACACAGATATATTTGTCAAATATGATAACATGAAGGTTGTAGCAGAGACACAAGTACAGAACCCTGGAAAAGGATGCTGTCTGTACATTTAGAGCCATATCACAATGATGTGGCTTTCTTTAGACTGGTACTTTGAAAAGAAAACTAGTTTTAAGTCAGGCACTGGTGCCTCATCCCTGTAATCCTAGCTACACAGATTTGAGGACTGCAGTTTGAAGCTAGCAGGGACAGAAAAATACATGACATTCTTATCTCTGTTTAATCACTAAAAGCCAAAAGTGGAGTTGTAGCTCAAGAGTTAAAGTGCCAACCTTGAGCCAAATGAGAGCTATGAGCCCTGAGTTCAAGTCCTAGTACCAGCACCAAATATTTTTAAATTAATCTAATTTTAGATTTGATGCATATTTGTCACATACATTGTTCTAAGAACTTAAGGAAAATCAGACTTGTAGAAGGAGCTCTGGTGCCACCTCTGGGAAGAAGCAGAATTAGCCAGTGAGCCTTTCCCATATGAAGGTGCAGGACCATTGTTTCTAGAGGTCAAAATTCTATGTGAGGTACAACTTTAGCAGACAATACTATATTCCCATCTGATTTGAATTTGAAGAAATGAAGTGGTATTTCAGTAGCTAGAGTTTAGTATTTGAAAGCTTAGAAAAGAAACAGGTCATGAGACCATGCTCCCCCAAAAGCAAGTAATACCTTCCTGCTGTCAATATCTCATTGCTAAACGAAGCAAAAGGCTTTGCACCATTAAAATACAAACATTTTAACGTTCTACAAGCATTCCAAATGGGCAAGCTCTGCTCTCAGAGCCAGAATCTGGAGCTATAATAACTGCTAGTGAGGGGCCAGGTGTGGGGCTTTCCCCTGCAACTTCAGCTACTGGGGAGGTAGAGATAGGAGGATGGTGATTCATGGCCAGCCCAAGAAACAGCTATGTGAGAGACAAAAGTAGGAGGATTGCAATCAGAGGCAGACTCTGGACAGAAAGACTATCTGAAAAATAATTAAATCCAAAAGGGCTTGTGTGTGTGTGTGTATGTGTGTGTGTGTGTGTGTGTGCGTGCGTGCGTGCGCACGTGTGCAGCCGCGCACGCAAGCACATACATGCACTAAGTAATCTGACTAGCAAACAAGTGCAAGGTCCTGACTTCAAATGACTACAAAATAAGAGCCCCCACCCTACACACACACACACACACACACACACACACACACACACAGAGCACACAGAGTTAATTCCAACCTGGCAAAACTGAGGCAGAGGCTACACCAATTTGGGAAGATTCCTCTCCTTTACAAGGGAGGAACCTTAGTGTACAAGATCACCCAGCTAGTGACAGAGTTAGATTTTAATCCCAGCCCAAACAATATGTTCTACATACCATATAGTATATTGCCCGAAAAGAAGTTGGAATTCTGGATAAAGATAGTCAGGCATTGGTGGTTCACATCTATAATCTTTAGTTACTCAGGAGGCTGAGATCTGGAGGATCATGGTTCAAAGCCACTCCAGGCAGAAAAGCTTGTATGATTCCATGTCCAATTAACCACTAAATTATTGGACTGGGACATGGATCAAGTAGTAGTGAGAGTGAAAGGTCTTGATTTCAACCCCTGGTAAAAGGAGGAGGAGGAGGAGAAAGAGGAGAAGTGAAGAAGGAAGAGGAGGAGGTAGTAGATAGAGGAGAAAGGAAGAAGGAAGAGGCAATAGCAGCAGTAATACAATCTGCAGTGCCTATGTGAGTAGCAGTGGTTCAAAACAACAGAGATAGCATGTACCTAGAATATGATCACAAAGGCACACGGAAAGTTTTAGTGAGGACAGGCAAGGCTTGGCCCAACATGCTGGTGCAGTCCCCACAGAGGCCAGCAGGAGTTGGAGCTGGGGCTTCCTCGCTGCTAGAGCCCAGAACAGGTTGCCTTTCCCCACAGGGAATCAGGGAAGAAGATGTAGGAGAGCGACCACACCAGGCAGTAAAAAGCAGTGAGAGAGAATGGGAAGAAAAACAGCATGATGATACCTAGAAGAAGCAAAAACACAGACACTCAGTTCTTATGTTATAAAGCTGCATTATATGCATCCCAGCCCACCCTCTCATCCTTCACGTGGTACCCACAGTACCTAAGACATAGCAAGAAAAAAAGAGATAGGAGCCTATCTTCAAGTTCAGTTTAATTGGGAAATACACAAGTAATGCAATCTCAGGTTCCATTCTGACTAGAATTTCAGATCAGAAACAATCCCTGGCCAAGAATACAGCTGAGTTGCTCAGATCCTTTGTTAGGGAAAGAAAAAACTTTTTTCTGAGTTAATATGGGATAATGGCCAATATAATATTATATGCATGCAGAAAGAATTAACACAGGATCCTGAGACTGCTGTCCTTACAAAGGCCTGCTTATAGCTGGCTCTTGGCTGATAGTTCCCATACCACTAGAAAGCTTTCTCTAACTGATCAGTGTGGCTCACTGTGTTCACACTATGCAAATATGTGGCTTATGCAGAACACCTGCTTTACTTCTGGGCATCCGAAGTTTGGGTACAGTGGAAGTCTACATAACTGGCTACTAATTAAAGGCTCCAGCACTGAGTTTCTGATGAACTTTCTTGGCAGATAACACCCTACATGAATTATCACAATTCAGTGCTGGAAGGCGAGAGTACAACTGTTGATTCCAGCTGGGAGAGAACTCCTGAAAAATGGCACCTGCAAACTGTCCTGGTTTCTAAGACAATTCTGGTTTAAAATACTGTCTCTGCCTTAACAGATCAATGGCTATTCTGCACATGCATTATTCCAAAATTCCAATATACTTCTTTTGCTGTTCCTCACCCAGTGGTCTTTTGTCAGATCATGTTTTGATCTCTTACTGAACATATGGTGGTTCTTTCCATGGAAGTGCCATTGCCGACACTCTTCTAATTCTTTTTGAGTTCTGAGACAGTGTGTTTAGTTTTCAAAATCAGGCAGATATGGCTTTGGATTAGAAATTTATGACAGCTATTTCCCCTCTGTTTCATCATTTGGGAAATATGGTTTTAATCTAACTCATATTGTGAAGTATAAGTGAAATAATTTATGTACATATAATACCTAACAGAATATCTAGTGTGAAGTAGACAGGACACTAATGTAGAGACCTTTTTGTTGATGAATCTGAGATTGGAATTATATTGGTAGTCCCCAAGACTGTCCCCAGGGTCTGTGCCTTGCCAGGAGAACCCAGAACTTAGTATGTTGTCCTACTCATGGTGAAGACTATTAGAGCAAAAGGACACAAAAAGCAAAATCAGCAGGGGATGAGGCTATATGAAACCAGACTCTCAGGAACTCTTTGAGACAGGAGAGAACTCATCTAAAAGGACAACGGGAGATGGGTGCAGGTGGCTCACACCTGTAATCCGAGCTACTCAGGAAGCTGAGATCTGAGGATTGTGGTTCAAAGCCAGCCAAGGCAGGAAAGTCCGTGAGACTCTTATCTCTAATAAACCACCAGAAAACTGGAAGTGGCACTGTGGTCAAGTGGCAGAGCGTGCACCTTGAGCTGAAGAGTTGAGGGACAACACCCAGGCTCAGAAATCAAGCCCCACAGGGCTGGGAAGGTGGCTCAGTGGTAGAGTGCTTGCCTTGCATGCCTGAGGCCCTGGGTTCCATTCCTCAGCACCACATAAGCAAAAAGAAAAAAGCTGGAAGTGGCGCTGTGGCTCAAGTGGTAGAGCGCTAGCCTTGAGCTGAAGACCTGAGGGACAGCGCCCAGGCCCAGAGTTCAAGCCCCATGACCGGACCAAAAAAAAAAAAGAAATCAAGCCCCACAACCAAAAAAGAAAAAAGAAAAAAAAAGGACAATGGGGCTGTGCTGTAGGCTGAGGGACTATCAACAACAGCTATTTTGAAATTGTCCAAGTAGGCCTCTGATATTAACTGTGTCAAAATCTGTGAGGTTAAGACCAATTGTATGGGTTATTTTGAGAAGTGGAGATCAATAGAGAACACTGTGGGGAATCCTATCACATCTGAGATGGGAAAAGGTGAGGTGGAAGACAATTGGGAGCTAGGAATTACCATTTAGTATACATATGTACCAGAGGTACTTCATGGGGAGAACCACCATGTGTTCAATAAGTGATCAGAACATTATTTTTCTTAATTCCAGTGATCTGCAAGCTAGGGATTTTTGGCTTCATTTTTTAAAAGATAAAATGGTAACAGCCTAATTATATACAACTAGTCCATGCTGAAGTTAGAACAGGAACTCAAATCTGCTTAGTCCCAGATTCTTCTTAGCACCAATTGCCTTTGCCATCAGGACATAGGAGAACCCAGCACCCAGAACTCAAGTAGCAATGTTGGTGATGCTATCACAAGGTATGACTGTAAACAAGAACCATGGATCCTATATACTAGACTGAGCTCACAAGAGAATAATGGAAGAACTTAATATACCCATAAATGTTTGTCTTACTTCACTGAGCACATTTAAAAGGAAAAAACAATCATATATCTTGAACCACAAATTGGGTGAACTCTAGGGAGACATCTGTCAGGTCCCCAATGTGAAGGAATCTTGGGGCATGAACCAGCACTCTGTTACTTGAACTTGAACTTTCCTTCCACAAAAGCAAGTATATTTCAAACCCTTTAATTGTTTCCCTTTATCTCCATCACACTACCACTTCTATTTTGAACTTCCAATCTTGGTATTCTACCACTCAATGTTATAATCAAAGTAATCCTGGAAACTTGTCACTCTGATTGTGTCACTTCCTGCTTAGGTCCCACCCAGTCTGCCTACTTCATTGGTCTCAGTTTTTATCACTGGCTCTCTCAGCAAGCTCCAGCCACACTGTTCCACTAATGCTTCCAGCACCTTCCAGCTTTCCAACTGTCACAAAATATTGTGTCCTCTGCTTGAACTGTCCACTCTACTTATGTAGCCATTCATCTTTGGGTCTCACTTAAGAATCACTTTCTTAAGAATCATTTTCCCTTCTTTCAGGCCACCCTAGTATAAATTAGGTCATCCTTGAATACCTCTCAGAACATCCTGCACTAATCCAGCACATCAAAAACATATTCCCAGTTAATTCTGCCATTATTTGTTTGGTGACTTCTCCCTGCTTGACTATAGATTCTAAGCTGGAATCATGTCTAGTTTACCAAGTTGCTTCTAGCACTTAGGCATGGGGTAGGTGCTACATAAATATCCATTGAACTCATTAACATTCAACAAACATGTTTGGAGTATCTACTATGTAACAGGCATTATTCAGAGAGTCCTCTAAGGAAAGTCCTCGAATGAGGATAAAGTCTAGTGTTTATAGACAACAAACCAAACTAGTAAACATATTCTATGTCAGGTGATGATAAATACTGTGGTTAAAAAATAAAGCCCAAGGTAAAGCGGATAAGGGGATGCTGGGACCAGGTATAGGATGACTATGAATAGCACTGATAATCAATTGGCCATCGGTGACATTAGAGAGTGGTATTTTCACTTACCTCCAATATAGACCATTTTTTTCCAGTTCTCAGATTCCAAGATTTCATCACGTGGATAGTAGCTCTGGTCGATCATGAACAGAATCATGAGTGAGGCCATGCAGCATAGAATAAATGTGTTGCCTTTGGTCAGAAGGGAGGTGGAAGCCAAAACACAGGAAGCATAGGGGCACGGTAGGCCCCTGTATGAGAAGGGAATTCCTCCTGCAGGGGAAAGAACCATGGGGATCTGCTGGTTCCCTGCTCACTGGCACATAAACAACACCAGCCCATTCCCACCTTAAGTCTTCTCCTACCTGGCCTATCAAGTTTCCTTAGCCCAGGGGCAGTACCAGACTGTAAATCATTTAGCTATTCACAAACATGTGGGTTTTATGTTGGACTTCCAAGGGAAAGTAGGCAGCAGTGTAGACAGAGATATGTCCCAGCCCAGTCTTTGCTGAAAGGGTCTTTGAAGTCTAGTCTAAGTTCAGTGCAGTGTCTATCTGCATTTCCTTACTTTGTGACCTTACAAAGACCACTGCCCTCCCCATGACACAGTTTCTCCTATTTGAGGAACTGGAGAGCAACCTCCATTTGTAGGATACATGAAGCCATATGCTCCACCCAAGGATCATACAGAGAACAAAGTGCAGCCACTCTAAGAAATGAGGACTCCTACCTCCCAGACTAGGGCTCTGTCAACACAGCCCATAACCTACAGTGGCCATGGGGCTTGCAAGAGGGAAGGAAAAGGGAAGGATTTCCTCCCACTTTCCAGCAGCTCTTCCCTCTCTATGGTCCCCTACTTGAAGTCCTAAGGCAACCAGGGTTCCACTTACCAGATGAATAAAAACACAGGCGGAAAGAAGTGGTTAACACATAGATGATGGCCAGGAACCCATTGAGAGGCCCCTCCACGCCAAGGAGCAGAGCTGAGGCCAAACCGAAAGAGGTGAAGACAGCAAAGTCATTCAGTTCCGCTCCTGTTCCAGAGACCCAGTGTCAAAATTCACACTCAGATCTTAGCTTCCCTCTGAAGCTGTGACAGTAGGGTCTTGAGGTTTTGAAGCATAACAGCTGTTCCCCCAAGGTGATCTGTACTCAAAATCTGAGATGTCCTCCCAGCTCTCCTTCTGAACCCCAGTAGCCTGGCAAGTCTTTCCCTCTCCAGGTAATTGGGTTGTTGTCACTTACTATGCAAGGATTGTGCTACAATCTGATGCACACCAGAATTTTTTTTCTTTCAAACAAGACCTGACAGGGAAGATTTTAAACCACTTGCTTAGCAAGAGGTAGTTTTCCCTTTCCTCGCTGACCCTTTGTCTTCTCTCTTCTCCCTCACCTTTCCAGTACCTCACTCATCACAGAGTAGGGAAGCAGAGCGGATAAGGACATGGAGCACCATGACAGGACTGGCCAAGAATGGGTAAGTTTGAGCCAGCAGAGGGGCTGAAGCTAAACTGGGGGGCTCCCTAGCTCCTCCTCCAGGACTATTCTTGCTATTCTTACAGGAATGGGAGGGAGTAACAGATGGAAGCCTGCTGGACTTTAGAGAATAGGTGTTGACCAGGGATAGGCACTCCTGGGGACAGGAACTCGGGTCCTCAGGACTGAACTCACCCAACCTGCAGGAGATGCTGAGTTGTCTGGCCATTGTCCCTATCGCCATATCCAACAGGAAGCTGATCAGAAGCATCCAGGAAGCACAGTGGTATTTCCTAAAGTGAAGCCAGCAGGTCAGAATGGGGCAGTTCTTTATAGTCCCCACTGGACAGCCACTCCACAAGGTATGCTCTTATGCAACACTTCCCACACCTACCAACATATGCACACCCAAGGTCATGACATACGCCCACATCCTTTCTGATATATACTTCTCTACTCATCCCTCCTCCCACCCTCACACATGCCTCCATCTTTGCCAAACTCTCAACCCCTGGATCCTCATGGGTGATCACTATGGCCTCTTTCAACTCCAAATTCTAGACATATTTGATGGCTCAGGGACCCTTCCTAGGTCCTAGTCTGTCTATTACATCTTCACTGTGAATTCTCAGGTGAATCACTAACTACGTCTTTGGGTCTCTATTCTTCCATTTGTAAAATTATGGGATTATGTCAATGATTTTTTTTTCTTTTCTTGTTTTGAGACAAGATCACACTATGTAGACCAGGTTGGCCTTGATCTCATAAACATCTTGTCTCAACCTCTCCAGTGTTGGGATTACAAACATGTTGGCTAAATAATTTCTTCTTTCCTGGGCTGGGAAGGTGGCTCAGTGGTAGAGTGCTTGCCTTGCATGCATGAGGCTCTGGGTTCGATTCCTCAGCACTACATATGCAGAAAAAGCCACAAGTGGCGCTGTGGCTCAACTGGTAGAGCACTAGCCTTGAGCTGAAGAGCTGAGAGACAGCACCCAGGCCCAGAATACAGGCCCCACAACCGGCAAAAATAATAATAATAATTTCTTCTTTTCATTAGCATTTGTTAATTGTACCAAATAGTAGTTCCACGGCTTCATGAATGCATATCATATAATTTGACCATATTTGTCTCCTTTACCTTCTATTATCTCCCTTCCCCTTCCAGAGGGTCCCTCTTCTTCCCAAATAGCTTCCCTTCTGCTTTCATGTCTTAATTTTTACATCTAATTTTCACATATGAGAGGAAACAATATATTTATATTTCTGAATCTGGTTTTTTTTTTTTGGGGGGGGTGTCTGGTCATGGGCCTGAACTCTGGGCCTGGGCACTGTCCCTCAGCTCTTCAGCTCAAGGCTAGCACTCTACCACTTGAGCCACAGCGCCACTTCCGGCTTTTTTTCTTTTTGGTTATGTGGTGCTGAGGAATGAACCCAGGGCCTCACGCATGCAAGACAAGCGCTCTACACTGAGCCACCTTCCCAGCCCCATGAATCTGGTTTAACATAATGAACTCTAATTTTTGTTTTTTGTCAATCATGGGGCTTGAACTCAGTGCTGGGTACTATCCCTGAGCCTCTTCATACTCAAGGCTAGCATTCTACTACTTGAGCCACTTCTCCTAAATTATTTTAAAAAAAATTTTTTTTTTTTGGAACTGGGGATTGAACCCAGGATGTTGAACTTGCTAGGCAAGCACTTCACCACTGAGCTACATCTTTAAGAAGTTGTACAAAAGAGTTTAAATATGTCAATTTGTGAATAATGCCTAAATTATTTCCTAGATAGATAAGACCCTGTTCCGATAATGTCTCTCTCTGTGTGAGTTATGGTAGCTTATTAATTTTTGCGATTTTATGTGTGCATGTGTGTGATAGTACTGCAGCTTGAAATCAGGGCTTACCACTCTCACTTGGCTTCTTAACTCAAGGTTGGTACACTATCACTTGAGCCTTACCTCCACTTTCAGCTTTTAGCTGGTTAACTAGAGATAAGAGTCACAGGCTTTTCTGCCCAGATCTCAGCCTCCTGAATAGCTAGAATTACAAGCATGAGCCTGTGGAGTGCCTGGCCCTCGTTTCTTCTTCTTTTTCTTTCTTTTTTTCTTCCTTCTTTCCTTCCTTGAACTCTAGGCCTGGGCACTGTCCCTCAACTCTTTAGCTTGAGGCTAGTGCTCTACCACTTGAGCCACAGCACCACTTCTAATTTTCTGGTGGTTTATTAGAGATAAGAGTTTCACGGACTTTCCTGCCCAGGCTGGCTTTTAACTGTGATCCTCAGATTTCAGCCTCCTGAGTAGATAAGATTACAGGCATGAGCCACCGGTGCCTGGCTTGTCCTCATTTCCTCTATTAGTATTTAGTGTCTTCTTTTCTTGCTTAGCCTAGCCAGAGGTGTATCAATCTTACTAACCATTTCAAAGAACCAGGTTTTTATTTCACTGATTTTTTTAAATTAATATCCTGAGTTTTGACTTTTTACATTGATGCTCTAATCTAATTTTTATTTGCTCTTGCTTATTTTGAATTTAATTAATTAGATCACTGATTTAAAATACATTCCTTCTCTTTTAATACAGTCCTGCCACATAATCATGTTTCAGTGTAAACTACAAATAAGATATATAAGATTATATCATCAGGTTATGTTCATGGCTTCTTGGTTTGTCCCACTATGATAAAATAACTGCATTTTTCAGCCATGTGTGATGATATATATATATTCAACATTCTCCATTTCTTCTTTTTTTCTTTTTTTGCCAGTCCTGAGGCTTGAACTTAAGGCCTGGACACTGTCCCTGAGCTTCTTTTGCTCAAGGATAGAGCTCTACTACTTGAGCCACAGAGCTTGCTCTTTTTGTTTATGGTACTGAGAAATTGAACCCAGGGCTTCATGCATGCTATAGCAGCAAGAATTCGACCACTAAGCCACATTCCTAGCTCAATGTTCTCCATTTCTTACAAGCATGGCTTTCCCCTCACTTCACAAATATTAGTAATTTTACATTATTTTTGTTCAAAATATTTTAAATTGTACTTAAGTTTTTTATCCACATACCATTTAGAAGTATGTTGTAAAACCTCCAAATATTTCAAGATTATTTAGCAATTATTTTTCTGTTATTGATTCCTAGTTTAATTCCATGTGATCTGAGGTTATACTTTGTTATGATTTTTATTCTTTTAAATTTGTTACACTGAAAACAGTGGTATATGTGAAATGTTAAATATTTGGGAAAAGGAAAGTTCAGATACTTTGCTATCAACATTTTTCTCTTCCCCTTCAACTTCTACATTTATTGGCTTTTGATGTTTAAAAATATATACTAAAGTTTTTAGGATTTTTGGCTTACTTTGTTTACAGAACTATTTAAATATAATAAATGAATATTTCAGTTTTTTACAGAATTAGAAAAAAAATTGTTAATATGTGTGTTTTATAGCCTAGAATGTGGCTTGTTCTTATTGAGTGTCCCAAGAGAACTTGAAAAAAATAAATAATCTGCTACTATTAGATGAGTTCATCTATAGATGTCAACTATATCTAGCAGATTGATGGAACTGCGGAATTTGATGTTCTTGCTTGCTGATTTTCTGCCTGTAGGATCCACTGATTATTGAGAGAGGTGTTAAAATCTCCAACTATGATAGCAGACTCATTTATTTTTCCCTGTAGTTCTCCAAGTTTTGGATACGGTCAGACCCCACATTCTTGGATTCTTTCCTTTTTCCAGCACATGTCTCTCTAAAAGCAGTCACCATAGTCCCAAGTAAATCTTTTCTTGGAAGCCATGCCAAAGTTGTCACTCTAAATATCAATTCAATTCAGGTGCAACAGAAGCAGAGTGCCTGACTCAGCCTTGCACTTGTTTAGTCCCACACCTAAGTATTAAAGGGGATGGAGGTTGGATAAAATATTAAGCCTACCATTGTGGAATAACAATGACACTCCCAAAAGATTTGGTTGAACTCAGAAAACAGAGATTTTGCTGCTGCAGATATGTTCCCCTTCTACTCCACAAAGATTCCAAAAATCCAAACTTAGAGAATCATGCAAATTTCAAGCTAAAAAGGAACTAAGCTATTATCAAGATCCTTTTGTTATAAATGAAGAGCAAATCCATAAAGAAATCATTTGCTGATAGAGGTAGAGAATCAAGTACAGTAAGCAGATGTTATCTGTATTCTGAAGAATTTGTCTTCAAAGGCATTAAAATATGATTAATTTATAGAAATACAACTGCTTATAGTTTCCAACTTTCCAGAAGAAAGCTAATTTTAAATATTCTACCAGGCCAGTATTCTAATTTCAGAATGAAAATAAAAACAGTAGATAGAGCCTTGTGATTCTTCTCATAAAAACCATTCTAGGCTGCCATCGCTGAAGGAACTATACAGATCATAATGCAAACTCCTCATTTTACAGATGTCACATATCAGGCTGGTGTCACAATTGAAACCAGGATATTGACCCCTAACTTGCAAATCGCTGCACTTTCCCCTGCCTCTCTTCCAGTTGACTTTTGTGACAGGCATGGTGTATAGCTCTCTAGATTTTCCCTGTCCCTTGCCTCTTGCCATTAAGTTCTAGCTTTTGACTAAGAGCATGCTAGGCCCCAGACCTACCTGCTGAAGCTACAGAAGATAGAGAAGATCCCCAGGACCATGTTGGCCAAGGATAAGGCATTGGTAAAATCCTTCCAGGACAAATCAGACATCCGGAACTGGCTCTGTTCATGGCTCGAGGAGAAACTGGTGCGTTTTCCTGGGGTCCAGGAAAGAGAATCAATGGGTTCCCAAGTCAAAGAATACAGAGAGGCTCCCAGAGCTGTAATGGTTCCTGTGCCTTCAGACCTTGTCCCAAAACAGTATCCTCCCCCATACTCTTTTCACTGACAGTATAAGGAGGAAACACAGGAAGCAAAGACAAAGGTGGTGAATGAAGATTTAGTCTTAAGAAACCTCGAAAGTAGAATGGGTGAATTCACACACCATATTTTTTCACTCCCTCTGGTTCACTCCTGTCTCGTGGCATATCAACATTCCTCTCGTCCACTGAGTGACCCTCCAGGTAACCCCAAAGCTTCCAGCTGAGAGATGGTCCTTGTCAAAAACCAAGGACTAGTCTGAAGAAGAAGTGGAGTCAAGAGGCCCTTTGTGCTGTAGGTTAGGTTTACTCCCTCAGCAGCTTAGTGCGGAGGGCCTCAGAATAGCAGGCTCACCTCCAGCAAGAAAAGAAAGGGAAGATATGAAAAGAACATGCACAGCACTTCATAGTTCACCCTGCACCTCCCACTATACTCTCACTTCTGGTCCAGGCCACTTCAGAAGCTGGTACAGAGAAATGGAGATATTTTCCCAAAGTCACACATTGAGTAAGTAGAACCAAATCATACTTGCTTAATGCTAAGTTTGGTGCTGCTTCTGCTGGGGGCAGAGATTATGGTGGGAAGATGTATGGGGGCCAGGACAGTATGGCACAAGCCTCCCTGTGTAGGAGTAGATGTTTTCCAGGTCACTGGCTCCTGGTGGGAAGCAGCCCACCCTGCCCATCTGTTCATATCTTGGCTCTGTTTTTGCTCTAAGACCAAACATATGTACTTCTTACACATAAACTGTTCGTAAAACAGAGACCTGGACTTCTCTGACACAGATAAGCCCTACTGGTTAGGGTAAACACACCAACCTGGGTTTCAGTGAAGTACTGAAGTACCAAAGTGTTCTTATGTGTGCTCCCTCATTTAATCCGCACCTGATTGGAGGCTGAGGCTCTGTCTCCAGCCAGTCCCTCTGGACTGGCTCAGACCCTCTGGTCTGAGCAAGAATTGAGACAAATCACATTCTTTTTTATTTTGGTCAGTCATGGGGCTTGAACTCTGGGCCTGGGCGCTGTCCCTCAGCAATTCAGCTCATGGCTAGCACTCTACCACTTGAGCCACAGTGCCACTTCTGGTTTTCTGATGGTTTATTGGAGATAAGAGTCTCACAGACTTTTCTGCCTGGGCTGACTGTGATCCTCAGATCTCAGCCTCCTGAGTATCTAGGATTACAGGCATGAGCCACCAGCGCCCGACTCACATTCTTTTCCATAAACTTTACCACCAAAATGTCAGAAGCAGGGAGAGACCACACAGGTTTGCAATTGAAGTTCCTCCAGGCAGTACTTCAGGGTTCACAACTCTCACAGGCAGCCTTATTCACCAAAGGAATCAAGAGCTGTGTGGCCAGAGCCATCAGAATTAAGACCTTCTGCCAGTGCTGGTGGCTCATGCCTGTAATTCTAGCTACTCAAGAGGCTGAGATCTGAGGGTCATGGTTCAAACTAGCCAGAAAAAGCTGGAAATAGCACTGTGGCTCAAGTGGTAGATGCTAGCTTTGAGCAAAAGAAGCTTAGGCCCTGAGTTCAATCCCAGAAAAAGAAAAGAAAAGAAATGAAAAGAAAGAAAGAAAGGAAGGAAGGAGGAAAGAAAGAAAGAAAAAGAAAGAAAGAAAGAAAGAAGAATTAAGACCTTCTTATGCCAGGGCCCTCCAAATGCTAATTCAGGAAACTATACCTGGAGAAAGCTGTGAGGGGCGGGAGAAAAGGAATAGATGCCTCTCTAGGACATCTCTATGACCATACTACAACCATTTCCCCTGGTTTTCAAGACTAACCTTCATCTGTACTATATCACAGCTGTTTTATTTTACTTCATTTTTAATGACACTAGGTTTTGAACCCAGGGCCTCATGCTTGCTAGGCAATGGTTCTACCATGTAAGCCACACCACAGCTATTCTTGCTTTAGTTTATTTTTTAGATAGGATATCACACTTTTTCCCAGATCTGGCTCCAGACCACAACCCTTCTTATTTCACCTCCCAAACTGCTGGGATTACAAGCCTGGGCCACCCCACCTGACCCCAGCTGTTTATTTTTAATTAATTAATGATTAAGTAGATTAATCATCTTAGGATGATTAGGATGCCATTGCTCTGTCAGGAAAAAGGTTATCTCCACTTTCCAGGTAAGGCAAAGAAGACCCAGAGGAGCCGGGCGCTGGTGGCTCACGCCTGTAATCCTAGCTACTCAGGAGGCTGAGATCTGAGGGTCGCGGTTCAGAGCCAGCCCGGACAGGAGAGACCGTGAGACTCCTATCTCCAATAAACCACCAGAAAACCGGAAGTGGCACTGTAGCTCAAGTGGTAGAGTGCTCGCCTTGAGCTGAAGAGCTGAGGGACAGCGCCCAGGCCCAGAGTTCAAGCCCCACGGCTGACCAAAAGAAAAGAAGAAGACCCAGAGGAGATGACCTAGCTCAAAGTCAACCTGGAAGTGGCAGGATAAGACTCAAAAGTTAATGCCTTAAGTTTTCTTTCCTCAGTGCTCTATCATCTCCTAAACAACACTACTGAACATTGCAATGGCCTGAGCTACAGAGTAGAACAACCTGGGTTCTCTGCCTTCAACAACTCTAAGAGGAGCTGGGCACCGGTACCTCATGCCTGTAATCCTAGCTACTCAGGAGGTTGAGATCTGAGGATCGTAGTTCAAAGCCAGCCCAGGCAAGGAAAGTCTGTGAGATTCTTATCTCCAATTAACTACCAGAAAACTAGAAGTGGTGCTGTGGCTCAAGTAGTAGAGCACTTGCCTTGAGCTGAAGAGCTCAGGGACAACACCCGGGCCTAGAGTTCAAGCCTCATGACTAAAAAAAAAAAAAAAAAAGAACTTGAGAGGTTATCCAGAGAAATGAGACTTATATACAGACACTACTCACAGTGGTGTCTCATCTTACAGATAGGAAAAATGGAAAAATGAGGTTTCAGGATGGCTAATTCAGTTATCCCAGTATATGGTGGGGCCAGCACTGGAACTAGATCTCCTCTTTCTGAATTAAATGCTATTTCAGCATAATGCATGGGTCCCAGAAGTGAGAGGATGTGGGATTGAGAATAAAAGTCATACATATCTACAAAAATAAGGAATTATCTGTTTAGACAGCAAATATTTGTTCAAGATTTGGTGCATGGTTGCTTGAGATAAATATTTGACTCTAGTCTTATCTCTCATCAGACATGAATTCAACCCCACACAGAAAAGAGGACATGAGTGCCAGGCACCAATGGCTCATATCTGTAATCCTAGCCACTCAGGAGGCTGAGATTTGAGCATCACAGTTCAGAGTTCAGAGACAGCAAGGGTAGGAAACTCCATGAGACTCTTATCTCCAATTAACCACTGGAAATAGAGCTGTTGTTCAAGTGGAAGAGTGCCAGCCTTGAGTGAAAAAGCTAAGGAATAGTACACAGGCCCTGAGTTCAAGCCTCAGGACCAGCATGTGCTCATGCATACATGTACACACGTGCGCACACACACACACACACACACACACACACACACACACACACACACACACACACGAAAAGCTAGAACTAGGCCACTCAGGGAGCAGAGAAGCCTACACAGCCCTGGCCTTCAGAAGGTAGATGTCACACTCTAGCTTTTTGAATGACCACAGGATAGAATCCTTTACTTTTTCTGGGAACCTCCCTAGGCTCTTGGGCTGGGCAGTGGTCCTCTTTGGGAACCCTGACACCCTATGGGGCCTGTAGGTGCCCCTCCTCTGTGAGGTCATATTCTTATGCTCACCTGAGACCCTTTGCACTTTGGATTGGCATTGACTACCATGTTTTCCTTCTCTGATTTTGGAAGTGCAACATGAGTGCAGACAGTAGTCTTCTGGGTCCAGCATGAGGCCTGACAATAGAAAGAATTTGACATGATTCATATAATATGCCTCTCTAGTCTCCCCATATCCTCTTACTGCATTATAATCTTAGAATCTGGACTCTTCACCCTGTTTTGTGCTTTTTGAAGCCTTCTCAGATGAACTGTCAGCCATTCCCTTCCATACAGCCAGCAGCTGTTCAATCATTAGGATCTTCTATTTATTTATTTAATCTCTTTTCTTGAACTAGGAGCATGGCTTAAGTGGTAGGCTGCCTGTCTTTCAATGTATGAGGTTCTGAGTTCAAAACTCAGTACTGCCAAAAAAAATTCCCTTTCTTTTTTCTTTTGTTTTTTCCAATACCTGGCACAGGCCAGGCCTTGTGTTTTTCGGGGGGCGGGGTGGAGGGAAGACCCATGAGGCACCAAGCATTATTATGGGGCACAGTTGCAATTCTAGCATTCCGGAGGCTGAGGCAGGAGGATTGTAAATTCAAGATCAGCCTAAGTTACATAGTGAAATCCTGTCTCTCTAAAAAAATCATCCCCCTTCTACCCCTCCTACATCCCCCCCCCCCCCCCAAAGCTAGAGTCTGGAGTCTTCAGCCCTGTGAAGGAACAAAGGCTATATTGGGCAAGGGCATGAACCAGCGCCCTGGCTGCACCCAGGGAACTTAATCGGGGAAAACACAGGGAGGAGAATGGGCCCCAGTCCCACCGGCTATCTGACTGCAAGTGAAGCTGACAGGGAGGGAGCCGCTGGGGCTGGTGCCTAGGGGACTGGAAATTACAGCTACCGCCCATGGGCAGGGCAGACGGTGAAGCCTTTGAATGGAGGATGAGAAGAAACGTGTGATGAGGGTGGGAGGAAGTGGCGGGGCACCGTGAAGGCAGGTGAGTTGAGCATGACTGGGGTTTCCAGGAAAAAGAAGCAGGGGTGCTAAAATGAGGGCGTGGTGGGCTTTCCAGCAGGGGCGTGGCTCTCACCAAGTTCACTTCCTCTTCAACTCCTTCCGCGACCATCCCTATCCCTTCCCTGGGGGCAGAGGTCAGACCCCCAGCCCCCACCTCCAGCTATCTGGAGGTCTGCCCAGGGTCCAGCTTGCCCTTGGGACCATCCAGGAGATGGAGGGAGATATGTGGGCTGGCTGGGCTTCCCTTCTTGGAACATTGGCCTCAGTGGATGCTTACCTGGGGACCAGACATTCCTAGGTGGGGGTGGGGCTGCCTGTGCGGTGGAGGAGGGCCAGCCCAGGTGGAGGCTCTCCGCTGAGACCAGCCTCTTACCCCGGCCTCTTAGCTCACAATCCCGAGGACAGGGGAGGGGCGGAGGACATTTACACAAAGATAAGGTGGCGGGTTGGGTGCAGGAAGGGGTCTTGGGATAGGGGAGAACAGCGGGCTCTCTCCATCTTGACGAGTCTGAGCAGCTCTTGGTGCAAATTCGCTGATGCAGAATGCCTGGCGAAGGTCGAGGGTCGGGGAGATTGAGTCGGGGAGGACAAACCTATATAAGGGATGATGGGTCCACATTAAGTGTCTCCTCGAAAACCAGCTCCATGGTGGTTTTCCTGCTTAGGCATACAATAATCTTTTTTGTTGTTGCTGCCAGTGCTGGGGCTTGAACTCAGGGACTTGTGCTGGGCTTTTTTTTTTTCCATAGCTGGCCTCCACCTTATGAGCCACACCTCCACTTCCGACTTTTTACTGGTTGATTGCAAAGTCTAGGGGATTTGCCTGGGCTGGCTGCAAACCGCAATCCTCAGATCTCAGCCTCCTGAGTAGCTAGATTACATGAGCGACCCTTTGGAACCTAGTTACCAGTAGTCTTTGCTAAACTTGGTAATTGCCTTAACCAGGAAAGCGAAATGGCACTACCTAGTGGTCAGTGCAGGGAATACATCTTATTGAGCAGAAGTTTTCTTTTGAATCACTCTTCTAGGGCAGTGTTTGGAAATGTCGGAAGTGAGGGTGACCAGGCACTGGTGGTTCACGCCTGTAATTCTAGCTACTCAGGTGACTGAGATCTGAGGACCACAGTTCAAAGCCAGCCCAGGCAGGAAAATCTGTGAAACTCTTATCTCCAATTAACCACAGAAAACTGGAAGTAGAGATTGCTAGCCTTGAGCGAAAGAGCTCAGGATAGCCCCAGCCTTGTGTTCAAGCCTCATGACTGGGAAAAAAAAAAGTAAGGATGATTTACCTTTTCAAAAGATCAACCTAATGACTGTAAGCCCAATGAACTGGAGAAGCTGACCTGAGGAAAAAGCAGGAATGCTAGCTGGGACTTTACCTTGTCAGAGTGAAAGTCAAGTCTAGATCCTTGATGTTCCTTCAACATCATCACATTTAACCATTTCATAATGCTGCCTCTTTTATGCACAAATAAATTCTCTATTTCTCTCTTAACTGAGCACTGCAGCAGACAGAAAAAGGTGTTAAACAATGCAATGAACCCTGCCTCCTCATACTGGTGTCCTTTTATAGTTTAACAAAAACCTTAGACTGTGAATCTAAAAACAAAGAGTTACATCTTTTAATTACCAAAAAAGAACAAACAGATGTGTAATTTCTTCCCTAGAGTGTGGGCTTATGTAAAGATTCATACCTAAGCTTGCAACCTCCATCCTGCTAGCAGACTCTTTCCAACTGGATGAAGAAAGATGCCATGCTGTAGAAGTTCATGTGATAAGAAAGTGACGGCAACCACCATGAACTAGTGAAGAACTGAAATTCTGCCAACAACACCAGTAAGCTCAGAAGCAGATGGTAAGGCTTTCAGAGCCCAGCCTGAGCTTACTTGATAGTAGCCTTTACGGGGTTTTCCAGGGAGAAATCCTGAAGCAGAAGACCCAGGAAAATTATGCTGAACATGTGACCTATAAACTATAATCTAATACACATTTGTTGTTTTAAACCACTGAATCTGTGGTCATTTGTTGTTTTTTTGTTGGTGTTTTTTAAAATAAAACATCTGCTTAAAATGTGTCATTATATACAAATGAGAACATTGTAAAGACCTGGGGGACTTTCTACAGGCAGAATCAACTGCTGTGCCATTCACATCTCTTCCCGCTGGCCCTGCAGCATCCCAGAAAGAGCCTTTTACAGTTCCATTCCATAAAATACCCCACAAAATTGAGTGACCAAGTAGACCTTACTATATTTTTTGTGCTGGTCTTGGACTGTTTGTAGCTCACAAGGAATAGAGCTTATAAGGAAAGATTGTGAACAGGATAGAGTATTAAACAAGTAGATCAACACAAGGAATATTCATCTTCAGAAAGAAACTTGAGCATTGTGAATTCAAGTACATCCATGCTGAACATACCATAAATTTAGCTAGTTAGGTTGAATAAACGAATAAAGTCCTAGAAAGAGCCCAGTCAGGAAAAAAGAGTAATCTAGCCAAAAAGCTCATTCAGTTTATGAATTAGGAGTTTCAATCTGGGTTGCCTCATAATCTGAGAAAGGAGGATGTCTCTTTTTCTTTTTCTTCTCTCTCTCTGTCCTATCTCTCTTTCACAATTCCTTAAAGCTGCTATATTATTACTGGATTTGTCCTGCCATCTGTGGATGAACTCAACCTCTCTGCCTCAGGGAAGCTACACAGTGGATTATGCAGTAGTTCAGTGGTGGCCTTCTATATCTCTTCCAACTCTGAAACTCTATGAAGCTTAAGGATGACTGCTCTACTCCACCTGAACCTAAATGTGCCCTTTACCACTGCCTCGGATTCTCTGACCACTTTTCTTCCTAGGTAGAAAGGGCAGAAAGATAAGCCAGCCCTTGCCAATAGCCCAGAAACTTCATTCACTTTGATCCAGCCACACTGAGGTTTTATTTGGTTGTTTGTTGTGGTTTTAATCATCCTCATACATGTAATGTTGTGATTCTTGGGTGAATTTGAAGCTGGCATTACATCAGCTGTGAGATAGCTCAACCTCAGTCTGAAATAAGACTGAAAACCGGCTCCTCTGGAAAATGACCCACCAACCTGACTGAAATGAAGACTCTTCCTTCTCTAATACTTTGGCTTAAGGGAAGAACCGCTGGAGATGAATAAAGAAAGTACATTAGCCAATCCTCTGAAATGGACTGGCTAAGTATCTGTGGCCCCAAGCAGATCCCCAGAAAGAGTGTTGCAATTCCTTACCATGCCATCTGAGAGCAACACTAACAACGTTTATATTCTATCCAAGATGGAGCTGATTTACCTATATGTCCCTGGTTCTCATGACTTCTATCATCAAAGCAGAGAATGGGGCAACAAGGAAGTGACAGGACTCCATCATGAGAGATGCTGATCAGAGTCCACATTCAGTGAGTTAGTCCCTGGAAGGTGGGCTCAGTGTTTGGGGGCAGGGCTACTGGCTGGCTTAGCAGCTTGTCCATTATGCTGATTTTAGCGTCTTGCTTCTCAATGTCCTCATATGGGGTCCAAGACAAATCATGCTGCAGCTTATAGGCACCAAGGAACTCATGTGGACAGCTTGTTCCCCACTCCTAAAGAAGCAAAGGAGGGCAGAAAGTAAGCAAACTAGATTCTCTTCCTACTTAAACTACTGATTTCTTTTGGGGCTTTTTGCTTCAGATTAGTTGGAACTATCTTTAGAAAGCAGTTATGTTATCCATCCGATCCTCCCCTGGTCACAGACATGAACATCTTTTTTTTTTTTTTTTGGGTCCGGTGGTGGGGCCTGAACTCTGGGCCTAGGCACTGTCCTTCAGCTCTTCAGCTCAAGACTAGTGCTCTACCACTTGAGTCACAGCGCCACTTCCGGGTTTTTTCTTTTTGCTTATGTGGTGCTGAGGAATCAAACCTAGGGCCTCAGGCATGCAAGGCAAGCACTCTACCACTGAGCCAACTTTCCCAGCCCGACATGTACATCTTTTAGTGATGCCTGGATTCTTTTTTTTTAATTTAATGTAATAATTTTTTTTTTGTTTATTTTATTTAATTTATTTTGTTGGTTGTGGGGACTGAACTCTGGGCCTGGGCACTGTCCCTCAGCTCTTCAGCTCAAGGCTAGTGCTCTACCACTTCAACCACAGTGCTACTTCTGGCTGTTTCTGCTTATGTGGGTGCTGAGGAATTGAACCCAGGGCCTCATGCATGCAAGGCAAGCACTCTACCACTAAGCAACATTCCTAGCCCAGTTTGTTTATTTTTTCATTTGTTTTTTGAGAAAAGGTCCTGCTACATATATAGCCCATAATGGCCTTGAACTCACCATGTAGCCCAGGTAAGCCTTGACCTGGCAAACCTCCCATTAGCCTCCCAAGTGCTGGGATTACAGGTAGGTACCACCACACCTGCCTTAATAGTCTAAAAAATCATTTACCAATCCAGGTGCCTACATTTTCACACACACATACTAAAAATTTCTCATAGGATGGAGTCGATTTGGAGGTAAAGAATAAATGTTCTTACCTCTGGAGAAATAATGGAAAAATATTGTTGACCACTCTCTCGTTTATAAAGGTAGTAAATGTTGCCAGGTTTTTTCACCATATTGCAAGCTACATGGTGCAAGTCAGCATCTCTGTGAGCTTCTTCCAGTACCTGAGATTAACAGAAGTATACTAAATAAAGGATTGGAAATAACAGGTACTTATACACAGAGATCAAAGTTGAACCAAGAGAATATAAACCAGTCAAACAGAGCAATAGTAAGCAATGAGACTGAGGTAATAATAGAGCCTTCCAACAAAGAAAAGGACCTGATGTCTTTAGTGTGGTGATGTGAAGGGAGAGCCCCAACAGGAGACCCCACAGGTTCCTTCTAAGATGCTGTTCTCAGAAAGCATTACTGAGCTGAGCACTAGTGGCTCATGCCTATGACCCTAGCCACTCAACAGAATTAGATCTGAGGATCAAAGTTTAAAGGCAGCCTGGGCAGATAAATCCCTGTGATTCTTATCTCCAATTAATAAGCAAAAAGCCAAGATGTGAAGGTATGGCTCAAGTGACAAGGCACCAGCCTAAGTGAGAGTGAGAAGCCCTAAGTTCTAGCCCCAGTAATGGTGCTTGGATGTGCGCACGCATGCGCACACCCATATACATGCACACACAAAAGAAGGCAATACTAGTTTCCTGAAAGAAGTTCCTTTTTTATTCATTTTATTCATACTTTATTGATTTGGGTTTTTTGTTTGTCTTTTTGAAGCTCTGACTGGCTTCAAACTTGTGATTTTCTGGCCTCCACACTCTTAAGTGCTGGGATTACAGATACATACTACCATGCCCAGCCTAAAGCAAAGAGTTCTTGAGAGATCAAGAATGAAAGCATGAGCAAACATGTGCTGTTATAAGAGCCTGAACCTGACCCCTGAATCTCTGGCTCCTTGTTTAGAGAAATGCTCTCTCCTCACACATATGTTCCTGCTGAGACTAGATGCAGTCAGGAAGGTTCTCCCTAAGCAGAGCCATGCCAGCAATTTTTCTCTGAAACCTCCAAAACTGTCAGCTAAATAAACCTTTTTATAAAGTTAGCCTGCCTCAGATATTTTATCATAGTTAACACAAAACCTCTTAGGCTCACTCCTATTTTACTAGAATACTCTACATGGCTAGGAGGAATAAGTTACAGTTATTGCAAGCAAGTTCAGCCAATCATGTGAACTAAATGAAGAAGATGAAAGCCTCTCTGAAAAGGTCTCTCTTACCTTTCTGGCTTGTTCCTGCAAATGTTGGATTTGCTCAGCTATGACTGTCAGCTTGTTGGTAGCATTTGCTCGGATGAACTCATCAGCCTGTAGGTGAGAAAAAAACAAACTATTGATACTTCTATGATGTTCTCATTTAGAGTCCAGTGTGACTAAAGTACAACTCCTATTTTCACTGTTTCTATGGAAATTCCCACCCACCCAAAGGCCTAGCTCAAATAACACTGCTTAGGAAATGCCTACCCTGTCATCATCCCACATCACAGAATAAAGTGCTCCTTCTAGTCTGTTTCTATTGCTTTTTACCTGAACTCTAATAGTACTGAACTTCTTTGGCCTTCCAACATGTCCCACTCTCTAAATCCCAAATATAATGAATATCTATACTCTCCCTCCGTCTAATATATTTCCTTGGTTTCTCATTTCCTTTCTCATGTCTAAATATTTCTGAAATCAGGAAAGGGTATTACCATACATATCAAAAGACATTTGTGATATAGCTCTTATCATTTGCTAATGAAGAATTTGATATGTATCTGTTAATATGACTGTTACCTCAGTTAGATTATTATAGCATATCTACTTAAATTTCTAGTGGCATACAATTAGATTAAGAAAAGGAAATCAGAAGTAAATTAGGAAGTTAAGAAACACTACAAGAATTTGCTGGTTAGTTGAAGAATCTTAAAATAAAGTCAGATATATGCCAATATTATAAATAAAGACAAATTATATATGTAAATGATATCAATCATTTTCACAAATTCCAGCAATTACTATGACAGACACACTAGGCACTCCACACATTAGCAAACAGAGAGGTCTCTACCTGAGTTGTCTGTACTACTATAGTCTAGTGAAACTACCCAACAAAAATGTGGAGCAAGTCATATGTTTAAATTTTCCAGTAACCACATTAAAAGAAAAATAGATAAAACTAACTTTATATTTATTTTAATCCAATATAGCAAAAAAATATTTCAACATGTAATCATCATTTTTAAAATTGTTATGAGCATTGGTGGCTCATGCCTATAATCCTAACTTTATTCAAGTGGCTGAGATGTGAAAGTTACAATTCAAAGCTAGCCCAGGCAGAAAAGTCCCTGATAATATCATCTCCAATTAACCACCAAAAAGCCAGAAATGGAGCTGTGGCTCAAAGGGTAGAG
Source organism: Dipodomys spectabilis (assembly GCF_019054845.1). Lineage (NCBI taxonomy): Eukaryota > Metazoa > Chordata > Mammalia > Rodentia > Heteromyidae > Dipodomys > Dipodomys spectabilis. The sequence continues at coordinate 49,413,578 of NW_024870679.1, read as the reverse complement.
CACTAGCCTTGAGCAAACAAGCTCAAGAGAAGCACCCAGGCCCTGAGTTCAGGTCCCAGGACTGGCACAAAATATTCTAATGAATTGATAATGAATAAATGAGTGTATTGAGTAAAAATAAAAGCTATGGGCTGGGAATGTGGCTTAGGTAGAGTGTTTCCCTTGCATGCATGAGGCCCTGAGTTCGATTCCTCAGCACCACATAAGCAGAAAAAGCCAAAGTGACACTGTGGCTCAAGTGGTAGAGCACTAGCCTTGAGCTGAAAAGCTGAGGGACAATGCTCAGGTCCAGAGTTCAGGGCCTATGACTGACAAAAAAAAAAAGTTAAAAAAGCCAACCCATGCCTGGCACAGGTGACTCATACCTGCTATCACTGTTACTCAGGAAACTGGGATCTGGTAGTTCGAAGCTAGGCCAGCCAGGAGACTCTTATCTCCAATTAACCACCAAATAAAGCTGGAAGTGAAGCTATGGCACAAGTGGTAGAGCATTAAAGCTCAGGGATAGCACCTAGGTCCTGAGTTCAAGTCCTAGGGCTTGAACACACACAAAACAAATCCACATATTCAAACTACCCCAAATATACTTAAATTCCAATAATGAATCAATTATCAAGTTTTATTTTTTATTTATTTTTATTATTTTATTATTATGTCTAGTCCTGGGGCTTGAACTCAGGGCCTGGGTACTGCCCCTGAGCTTCTTTTGCTCAAGGCTACAACTCTACCACTTCAGCAACAGTGCCACTTCCGCTTTTACTGTTTATGTTGTACTGAGGAATCGAACCCAGGGCTTCATGCATGCTAGGCAAGCACTCTGCCACAGAGCCACACTCCCAGCCCAATTATCAAGTTTTAAAACTCAAAATATTTAAAGTTAAAATTCAAGTAGGGCACTGAGTAGTAGCTACTCAGGAGGCTGAGATCTGAAGACTGTGGTTCAAAGCCAGTCCAGACAAACAAAATCTTGAGATTCTTATCTCTAATTAGCCAACAGAAGGCTGGAAGTGAAGGTCCGGTTCATGTGGTAGAGCACCAGTTGCAGTTGAAAAAGCAGAGCAAGACCTGAGTTCCGAGTTTTGACCCAGTACCAGCAGAAATAAAGTAACAATTCAGTGCCTTAATCACACTGATCACACAATCCAGGTGTCCAGCAGCCATAGGTAACTGATGGCCACCATATTTTTTAGAACAGCTTAGATGATGTATATCAACAACAAAAATAAAGATAACTAAAGGCACTATGATGTACTACAATTATGTGACAGACACAGATCAAAGACTAACAACTGAATAAAATAAGCAGCTTAATAAGGAGTGATGAAGAATGTAAGAACTGAAATGTATGTGTGGCTCAAATGTATTCACCTTCAGCTAGTAATACTATCTTTGGATGGGGTAGGGTATGGTTTTCTTTAGACAGGAAGGCCAACAATAATGTGACATTTGGCTTGGGTCTAAAAGCAGGGAAGGATCACAAAACAAGTAGGATAAAAGCTTCAGATAGACATATATCTGAATCAGGGAAGGGAAGGGGAACAACAAAATGGTAAGACAAAGGACAAAGGGTGAACCAATGCAACAGCGATACACAAGACAGTATGTTGGAGATGATCTGTACAAATTGTGAGGGGGAGGGAAAGTGGGAGAAAAATGAGAGAGGGGGTAACAGGTTCAACAAAAAATGTACTTACTACCTTACTTATGTAACTTGAACCCCTCTATACATCACCTTGCCAATAAAATTTAAAAAAAAAAAAAGCTTCAGGGTCTGGGAAGGTGGCTCAGTGGTAGAGTGCTTGCCTTGCATGCATGAGGCCCTGGGTTCGATTCCTCAGCACCACATAAGCAGAAAAAAAAAACCCAGAAATGGTGCAAAAAAAAAAAAAAAAGCTTCAGACATTTCTGAGAATCACACAGTTGGAGAAGGGTGAGAGGAAATTACAAAATAAGGGTTTTGGTTTTTGGTTGTTTTTTTTTTATTGTTTATTTTTTTAAGGAGCCTGATGCAGTGGTGCACACCTGTAGTCCTCACTACTCAGGAGGTAGGAGGATTGTGTGTCCAGAGTTTAAGGCCACCCTGGGCAGAAGAAAGAGGGGTGCAGGAATGGATACTGCAGGGCCTCGTAACTCCTGATTTAAAAAAAAACAAAAAACCACCAAACCTACATTTAGTTCCTAGGACAGATGGGCCATATAGCCAATGACAAAGCAGGTAGTTTCTAAAGCTAAGGCAGGTCTGGATTAGGAGTATTCTTACAATAATACTACCTTTTCTTAAGGTAGTAGTTTGGTGTAAACAAATAATCTAATTAAAGCAGAAATGAAGCACTCCTATAATGAATTACTAAATCCTAACCCAAATTCCTAGGACACCTTTATGAAGTTAGAGATGATAACTACACCTCCTCATTTCAGGAATTAAGACTCAGAGCAGGGGCTGGGAAGGTGGCTCAGTAGTAGAGCGCTTGCCTTGCATGCATGAGGCCCTGGGTTCAATTCCTCAGCACCACATAAGCAGGGGGAAAAAAAGCCAGAAGTGGTGCTATGGCTCAAGGCGCACTAACCTTGAGCTGAAGAGCTGAGGGACAGCACCCAGGCCCAGAGTTCAGGCCCCACGACCGGATCCCCCCCCCCAAAAAAAAAAGACTCAGAGCAATGTATGTGTATCCTACAGGTATTCCAATTCAGTCAGTAAAACTGTGTGGCTCGGGGCTGGGAAGGTGGCTCAGTGGTAGAGCGCTTGCCTTGCATGCATGAGGTTCGATTCCTCAGCACCACATAAGCAGGAAAAAAAAGCCGGAAGTGGCGCTGTGGCTCAAGTGGTAGAGCGCTAGCCTTGAGCTGAAGAGCTGAGGGGCAGCACCCAGGCCCAGAGTTCAGGCCCACGACCAGACCCCCCCCCCCCCAAAAAAAAAAACTGTGTGGCTCACAGCTCACACTAACAGATGATTTGGACCTAGATCAGTCAGATTTCAAAATTCACACCTTATTATCAAACTTCCCAAGCTTTGTGAACACACATTAAGTGAAATAACGGAGGTTATTCCTGCTAGGAAGTTTAAGTACACAGACAGTAAATATGTTTGATTCAATTTGTTTGTCAGAGTGTTTTTTCTTCATGCTCTCAGAGACTGATTATATTGGAGAATGTGAGGTGGCACAAAATGTATCCTTTATATTTTACCATATTATAGTATGAAAGACAAAAACTGTGTTTTTCCTTCCTTTATTCAAGCCAGTGTGATAAACATGATGGTCATTCAGTAACACATAAAAAGGTTGCTTGTCCAAAATTTTGTTCCTGGCAGCAATCCTTCCAATAAGTGATCTGATTAAACAGACACATGATATTCTCCTAATCCATAAAAGTTGTACTTTGCTACCACCTCTCTAAAAAAGAGGAGAAACAAGGTTTTAATTTGGCAAAAACAAAAACAAACAAGCGAAACCTTTCTTATTTGACTTTTTCTAAGGTTTAAGCAGCCAGGCCTTAAATCTGTGCATACTTAAGGAGCTCCACAACTGGAAATCTTGACAATTAATAAGAAAGAATTTAGCTTCTCACTGAATTTGGTTTTTCTCTGAGGGTGTATAAAGAAGCTGCAGTTCAGGGCTAGAAGTGAAGCTCAATGGTAAAGTAGCAGCTTATTAAGTATAAGCCCATGGAGTTCAAACCCTGGGACTCTCAAAAATAATAAAAGAGAGAAGTCATTTGCTTAAGGCTAATTTTAAAAGGAGGATTAAGACTTGTTTCCAAGGCTGCGAACGTGGCTTAGTGAAAGAGTGCTAGCCTACCATGCATAAAGCCCTGGATTCAATTCCTCAATACTACATACATAGAAAAAGCCAGAAGTAGTGCTGTGGCTCAAGTGGTAGAATGCTAGCCTTGAGTGAAAAAAGCTCAGGAACAGGGCTCAGGCCCTGAGTTCAAGGCCCAGAACTGGCGCTACACACACACACTTGTTTCCAAGCCAGACACACACACACACACACACACACTTGTTTCCAAGCCAGTCCGTGGTAGCACACACACACACACACACACACACTTGTTTCCAAGCCATTCCGTGGTAGCACCCCTGTAATCCTAGCTACTCAGGAGCTTGGGAAACAGAAGGGGCAGACAAATCCTTGAGACTATTGTGTCCAATTAACCACCAAAAAGCTGGATGTGTCAACTTTAAGCAAAAGGGCTAATAAGGGAGAGTAAGAGCTCAAGCCCAGTACCGGCACACATACACACTCAAAAAGACATGTCAAACTTCCAGTGTTTTAACCAATATTTTGCCTTTCCTCGTATCTTGGTAATCAATATCTAAGCTCTGGGTTTAGGAATATATTGTCTCTAGGGGAATGAGGACACAGAACAGAATTCGGAGTCCTTGCACTCCTACCAGTTTTTAGGTCACTGATAAAGATCTGATGGGAAGACCGCTTCGAAGTGGCCGTGAGACCCGAGCCGAAAGACGCAGGGCAGACTGCGAAGATGGCTATCCTTCACTTCCCAGACGCACCGAGCTCCTCACCTTCTGCACCTGCTCGGCGAGCGCCACGAGGTCTAAGGGGTCCCCGGCCCGGTGGGTGTGGTAGGGGCTCACCAGGGCCAGGCCGCCGGGCGTCCCGGAGCGCTCCACCAGCGTTCCTGGGGCACACAGGAACATAGGCGTAAGCTCCCGCCCTCGGCCTCCCCCCGGGGCCTTCCTGCTCCCCAAAGACCCTGTCCCCGCGTACCTGCCTGACCTGCCGCCTCTGGCACATCGGGACTCGCCGTACCTCCCTCTGCCCTCCCCCGAGCCGCCGAGGCCTCCATGACAGCCCGCTAAAACACCCCACCACTACCCCGCAACCGAGCCAGCCGGAAAAGAACGCACAACGACTCTGGGCGGAGCTTCCGTATTCCCTAGCCATTGGATACGGCCTGAGCTCGAAGGCGGGGCTCTAACTGAAGATCGTGGTTCTAATTGGCTAAAAGCAAAAGAGGCGTGCACTAGCCTCAAGCCGGCGGTGAATGGCTTGAAAGGCGGGGCTTCTTTCGGGGGCGGAGCTCCGGTGGGGGTGGGGCTAGGACCTCTCTGGCGAGTGTCCCGGCGCCCCGTTAGGTCCGCTAAGGCGATGGCAGCTCGCGTGTGGAGGTTTTTAGCCGTGATGCTGGCGGTCACCGCCGCCGTCTCCCGGGCCGAGGTGGAGTCTGAGGCGGGATTGGACATGGCGGCTCCTGACTTGCTCTACGCTGATGGGACCGCGGCCTACGCGCGCGGAGACTGGGCTGGGGTGGTCCTGAACATGGAGCGGGCGCTGCGCTCGCGGGCCTCCCTGCGCGCCCTGCGCCTGCGCTGCCGCACCCGGTGTGCAGCCGACCTGCCGTGGGAGCCCGACCCCGGCTCATCCCCGAGCCTAGCGCAGGCGGCGGGCGCCGCTGCCCTGCAAGACCTGGGCTTCTTCGGGGCCCTGCTTCGCCGCGCCGCCTGCCTGCGTCGCTGCCTGGGGCCGCCGGCCGCCCACTCGCTCAGCGAGGAGCTGGAGCTGGAGTTCCACAAGCGGAGCCCCTACAACTATCTGCAGGTCGCCTACTTCAAGGTGCGGACTTGCCTGGGACTCGGGCTCCTTCGGGGACAAGAGTGACCGCAGACACCTGGGGAACTCGGGGGGGGGGGGGGCCTAGGGTCGGGTTGGGAGGCCTGGCCCGGGGGCTCTCCGCGGACCTGGAGAGGGCTGGGGCCTGCCCGCGGCAGATCCGTCCTGTCCGATTCTTTGCTCCTCGACGGATACTAAGCCCGAGGGTCCAGCCTGGGGTTTGAGCTTCTAGGGGGAATGGAAACGGCAGTTTGGGTCTCCCATTTTCAACTGTCCACATGAGAAGCCAGAAGCTTCGTACAGTATCTCCCTTCCGGTTGGCTCTCCGATGATGCTTTTCCTGCTGCCGAATCCAGCAGCGCTCTTTCAGGACGTGGGATTGCCACGTCGCCAGCAGGGGCTGCCTGGCTCCTTCCTGTAGCGGGGGACCCTCTCACTAGTCTGTCAGTTTCCAAAGAAAATAAGGGTTTTCTAGGGATGCCACAGTGTCCTAAGCCCGGGCATACAAATGGTCACGATTGGCAGCATGCATTTCCTTGGCACCGTATTAAACCTTTTGCGTGTATTAAGTCGTTTGCCCTGATCCTCACGCTGTCCTTTCGAGGTAGATGCTATTAGTCCCATTTTATTGAGGAGGGGGGAAAAGGAGCTGTACTGTGTATCTACTATATCCATGGTTTAACAGATCTAAAGACACTTACAGACTCTTAGGGACCTCCGATTTTCATATCTACATGGGCATCTGTTGTGCAATTAGTTCCCTTCCAGTCCTCCTAAGTTACTGGGAAGAATACTGGGCTTACAAGTCCAAAATAATTGGGATATATCACTTAAATGTACTACTCAAAATGTTTTGACAGTTACTGAAGTCAGTTATTGGACAGGTGATGGAAATGCTTGGTTATTTCTTTGTCTTACTTTGTTGCTAAGAGTCTCTGTAGAAGGAATATGTAGATAGGCTATGAGAGCACCAAGGAGAGAGAAATCTAGCTTTGTCTCAGAAAAATTAGAAGAAGTGAAACTGAGCCTGTCCTCAGTATCGCTAGAAAGAGGATGGATGGCCCTTCCATAAAGAGGGAGAAGTGGAACCCAAGCTTGCTGTATTCAGGAAAAAGTTCTCCTGTGACTGATGTCTGAATGAGTGTGGGGAGTGGCAGCAGCCTTTATAATAATAATTTTAAAAAACTGGAAAAAAAGAAAGTTAATGAGGCCAGGCAGATTCAGAGGAGAATTTTGCAGATAGCTATCATCAAAGTTGGATTTTAGAATACTAATTTTGGAAGTCACAGAAAATCAGTCTTGAAAGGAAAAAGTGGTGGCAACGTAAACAGAAGAATTAGGAGATCCTTTATCTACCATAATCCAGTGGAAGAAGTCACATGCCAGTGTCTTAAATGTAAAGAAAGTCTGAGGGAGGAGAACAGATTAAGAAAGAACCCAGAAGGGCTGCACCACGTGCCAGTGGCTCACGCCTAGAACAAATCCTGAGGATTTGCAATTCAAAGCTAGCCTGGGCAGGAAAGTCCATAAGATTCCTGTCTCCAATTAACACCAGAAAATTGAGGTGGAACTGTGGCTGAAAGTGGTAGAGCACTAGCCTTGAGTCAAAAAGCTCAGAGACCGCCCAGGTCCCAAAAGTCTCACGACTGACAAACCCAAAAAAACTAAGATACAGAGATTTGTCATTATTACATGGAGTCATCTGTTGAGGCCTAACTTCTTTAATATGTGCTTTCTAGTACTGGTAATCAAGCCAAGATACCATGCATTTGAAACTGTGTATTTACCATCTCCAGCTTCATCTGGAGTGCTCTACTGATGACAGATTAGGGAACTGAATTTGGAGTGCAAAGTAACTTGTATAAAGCCCAGCAAGTGAGTCATTAAACCCTAGATTTGTTCCTAGTCTGTCTGATACCTAAGGCAAGTAGATACTCATTTATTTATTTTGGGTTCCAAATATGAACTGTGCTATTTTTATATGCTGGATTCCATTGCTGTGGGCCGCATTGCAGCCTATAGCACAACTTTTCTTTTTTTATATTTTTTATTGTAAAGATACTGTACAGAGGGGTGACCGTTACATGAGTAAGGTAATGAGTACATTTCCTATCAAGCACTGTAAAACAAAGATATATGATAAGGAATTTTAAAGATTTTTTTCTCCTTTTAGCAACATCTGTGGTTTGAGGGAAAATCATATTATGTAAAATAATTAAGGCATATTGTATTACATGCCTGATGTTAGTATATGAGTTATTTATTTCATGTTTGGTGTTGTCTTTAAGAGTAATATAATAACTGAGAACAAAATGTAGTGGTTTGAGGATAAATGATCTTATGAATATGTAAAGAAACAAAGTTTGAACATAATTGAATAGAGACATTATTAGAATTTCTTTGGCAGAATTCTTGATAAGCTTTCTTCTGTGTTTAAGATACAGATTAATCTTTAAGCTATAGGTTAGACATCTAACTTAATAGTTGTACAAGTATAACATATGCATAGTACATATTCAAAAAATTCAAGGAGGATTCTTATGCACAGTTTAATCGTTAGCTGTTCTTTTTGCCCTATTCCTATCTTTGAAGCCTTAGAAGTTTGTGTGTGTGTGTGTGTGTGTGTGTGTGTGTGTGTGTGTGTGTGTGTGTGTGTGTTTTAGCTCAATTACTACATACATTTGAATCTTACAACTCTTATTCAGGCAGTAGTCTTCATAGCACTCCTCCTACAGTGTGCTCTTCGTTTTAAAGTAGAACATTTATACCATTTAAACCATTGTAACTTACGGACTTTGGAAAGCCCTAAACCTGATTTGGGGAACAGCTGTCAATCTGCCCAGATCTTTTTGCTCTCAGTACTCCAGTATGTGTCCCCTGTAATAAGCAATAGATGCATTTTCTAGGGCTGGCAGAGGTTGGGCACATTGGGTGAGTATAAGTTCAAAAAAGGCTCAGGGAGGTTGGGATTTACTGTTAACTATAGACTGCACTGTAAACTTTCAGTTGGGATATAATAGTTAGATGTGGTGGTGAAGACTTGTAATCCCACATTTGAGACACTGAAACAGGAGGATTGTGAGTTCCAGGCCAGTCTAGAGCTAACAAGACAAAGCTGGACACTGATAGGTCACTCCCTCTGGCTGCTTGGGAGGCTGAGAGCAGTTTAGATGTGAAAGTTATATCTTTGTGTTTCACCCTAGATAAATAAGCTGGAGAAAGCTGTAGCAGCAGCACACACCTTCTTCGTGGGTAATCCTGAGCACATGGAGATGCGGCAAAACCTAGACTACTACCAAACTATGTCTGGAGTGAAGGAGGCCGATTTCAAGGACCTTGAGGCCAAACCTCATATGGTGAGGAAGACTTTATCTCTTTTTATCTCCCACCCCCTGCTTCTCTCTCTGTCTCTCTTTATTATTGTTCTTTGGAGGAACAGGACTATGTAGCCCACACTAGCCTTGAACTCATGATCCTCTGACCTTAGCCTCCCCAGTGCTACTGAGATTACACTATGCCCGATCTGACTTTCTCCCTCTCCCTCTTCCTTTCCCTCTCCAGATGCTGATGGGTCATGCCTATAATCTCAGCTACTCAGGAGGCTGAGATCTGAGGATCAGAATTAAAAGCTAACCCAGGCAGGAAAGTCCCTGAGATTCTTATCTCCAATTAGCCACCCAAAAACTTAAATGGAGCTGTGGTTCAAATGGTAGAGTGCTATCCTTAAGGAAAAAAAAACTCAAGGACAGCACCAGGCCCTGAGTTCAAACCCCAGAATCAGCACACACACACACACACACACACACACAAAGTGTGTTAATTTGAAAACTTTAAGCTAAACAGAAAAACTGTAAGAATTATAATAATCTTACCTCTTTCTCCTACATCAAGAGTTAAGTGTCAGGGCTGGGAAGGTGGCTCAGTGGTAGAGCGCTTGCCTTGCATGCTCAAGGCCCTGGGTTCGATTCCTCAGCACCACATAAGCAAAAAAAGAAAAAAGCCGGAAGTGGCGCTGTGGCTCAAGTGGTAGAGCACTAGCCTTGAGCTGAAGAGCTGAGGGATAGTGCCCAGGCCCAGAGTTCAGGCCCCACAACAGGACCCCCCAAAAAAAAAAAAAGAGTTAAGTGTCTGTAAATTTACAAAAGACCTTCATTTTGAAGCAGCCAAGCCACCCAGGTTACTTGTCCCTTTCTATCCATAACTGAAAAGCTGGAATTAAGATCCAGGTGATGGTGGCCAAGGGGAAGGCAGAGGGCTTCCTCTGGGACCTGCTTTTGAGTACTCCTTTCTCCCAGTAGCACGAGTTTCGGCTGGGAGTGCGGTTGTACTCAGAGGAGCAGCCACAGGAGGCTGTGCCCCACCTGGAGGCAGCTCTGCAAGAGTACTTTGTGGCAGATGAGGAATGCCGTGCTCTCTGCGAGGGGCCCTATGACTACGATGGCTACAACTACCTAGACTACAATGCTGACCTCTTCCAGGCCATAACAGGTGCGTGCTGCTTCACCAGGGCTGTGAGGTTCGGTGTCTTGATAACATGGATACAGCATCTGCAGCCTCATTCCTAAACTTCTTATGTCTGGGAGTCTGACCAAAGTAGGATTCTATTTGTCCATCTTAACCAGAATTTGCATCCTGACACTTAACTTCCTAGTTATTCCTGTGATTGGTTCCTTTCAGATCATTATATCCAAGTCCTCAGCTGTAAGCAGAACTGTGTCACGGAGCTGGCTTCCCACCCAAGCCGAGAAAAGCCTTTTGAAGACTTCCTCCCTTCACATTATAATTATCTGCAGTTTGCCTATTATAACAGTAAGGCCTTCTTTTTTTTTTCTTCCCTCCTTTCTTCATTATCATAACTATGAAGCTAGGCCAGGCCTACAGCTATTGTCTTCAACAAGTCTGGTTTCTTCTGATGCTGTGGGAGATACTATGTGATATCTGGGTATTTTGTTACAAGCCTGTGGCCCAGGAAGTCAGTCCAGCAACCAGAAAATGGAACAGGGGATTCTAGGAGTTCTCTCTTGGTCTCTCCATCTTTGTTTCTCACTCCTACTCTCTCCTTCTCTCTTTCTCTTCCCCCTTTTCTCCCTCCCTCCATCTCCTTCTCTCTCTCTCTTCCTCTTCCTTTTCCTCTCCTTCTCATTCTTCTTTTTTTGTCAGTTGTAAGGCTTGAGCTCTGGGCCTGGGCACTGTCCCTCAGCACTTCAGCTCAAGGCTAGTGCTCTACCATTTGAGCCACAGCGCCACTTCCAGTTTTCTTGTGGTTAATTGGAGATAACAGTCTCACAGACTTTCCTGCCCTGGCTGGCTTTGAACTGTGATCCTCAGATCTCAGCCTCCTAAGTAGCTAGTATTACAGGCCTGAGCCACCAGTACCTGGCTTCCTTCTCATTCTTTCTGTCATAGTTTATTTTGCCAGTCCTGGACTTGAATTCAGGGCCTAGGCATGTCCCTGAGCTTTTTTTGCTCAAGGCTAGCACTCTACCACTCTACCACTTGAGCCATAGTGCCACTTCTGGGTTTTTCTTTTTATGTGGTACTGAGGAATTGAACCCAGGGCTTCATGCATGCTAGGCAAGCACTCTACCATTAAGCCACATTCCCAATCCAAGTTGTGAATTTTTAAAGGTGAAGGCATGCAGAAAGTTCCACGTCTTTTTTCTTTCAATAGTACTCAGCCTTGAGGACATAGAATATTTTCAACTCAGTTATGTATTCTGTGTGTATTCTAAACTTCCTTCCCTGAACCAGGATATCAGTTATGTAGCAAAAGCCACTTGACCTGTTGCTGATGGCTCAAAGTCTTATTGAGACCACACACTGAGTAGTTCCTAAGTCTCCTGGATTAGATTCTTTTCAGCCTCTTTCCTTGCTTTGCAGTTGATAATTATACACAAGCTATTGAATGTGCCAAGACCTACCTCCTCTTCTTCCCTAATGACGAAGTAATGAACCAGAATCTGGCCTACTATGCAGCTACACTTGGAGAAGAACAGGCCAACTCCATCAGTCCCCGTGAGGTGAGAGCCTTGTTTCTGTGTGGAATAGCTGTCAGAGGGCAGAAGAGTTGCTGCCAGTGTAGGGTGAGATACATGTCTAGGCTCAGCTTGTCTCCCAGGAGGAAAGAATACATGCTGAGCCTCACAGCAACCTCTGGGCACAGACATGCATCACTGAGCTGGCACAGAAAGAAAAACTGGAGAGCAGACTGCTGTCCCCCTTGGCACCCTCACTTGGACACGATGCCATTTGGCATCATCGCTGCTGCCTTCATCTCGGTCACCTATTTTTTCTCTCGTTTTCTTCCCCGTTGTGCCTTCTCCATCTCACTGTAAAACAAAGAGAATATCTATGTAGTACAGACTTTTACTCTGTGAGGAAAACCAGGCTTCCTCCTTTACCGCTATAGAATCCCAAATGTCCAGTAGCAATAATCCTCTTGCAATTCTCCTGTGTGGAAACCATCTTCTTCATAGTTGTCCTATTTGGCCACTAGATGGTGATCATCTGATTTTAAGAAGGTTTTTTTTTTTTTTTTCCCATTTCTTTGTCTTGCTTGGTTATTGCTTTTTTTTTTTTTTGCGGTTGTAGGGCTTGAATTCAGGGCCTGAGTGCTATCCCTTAGCTGCTTTTGCTCAAGGCTAGCACTTTGCCATTTTGAGCCATAGCTGCACTTCCAGTTTTTTGGTGGTTAATTGGAGATAAGAGTCTCACAGATGCCGGGCGCTGGTGGCTCACGCCTGTAATCCTAGCTACTCAGGAGGCTGAGATCTGAGGATCGCGGTTCAAAGCCAGCCCGGGCAGGAGAGACCATGAGACTCCTATCTCCAATAAACCACCAGAAAACCAGAAGTGGCGCTGTAGCTCAAGTGGTAGAGCGCTCGCCTTGAGCTCAAGAGCTGAGGAACAGCGCCCAGGCCCAGAGTTCAAGCCCCACGGCCGACAAAAAAAAAAAAGAGTCTCACAGATTTTCCTGCCTGGGATGGCTTTGAACCATAATCCTCAGATCTTGATCTCTTGAGTAGCCAGGACTTATGGGCATGTGCCACCAGCACCTAGCTAAGTTCCTTTCTTTTTTTCTTTCTTTCTTTCTTTCTTTCTTTCTTTCTTTCTTTCTTTCTTTCTTTCTTTCTTTCTTTCTTTCTTTTCTTTTCTTTTTTTGCTTGTGTGGTGCTGAGGAATCGAACCCAGGGCCTCATCTGCATGCAAGGCCAAGCACTTTACCACTGAGGCACCTTCCTAGCCCCAAGCTTCTTTAATAGTGGTATTAGTGAGTCTAGGAAAGGGATAGAAAATAACCCATGTGGTCAATCCACTATGTTTAATCAGAACTCTTTCTAGAGAGAAGGTTGAGCCCCTGACCAGGTGAAGCCCTATGCTAGGTGGTCTCAGCTGTCTTCCTGTTTAATCTGCATAGCTGCCCTGTGAGGTGGGCACTCTCCTGCCCACTGTAACAGGTGAGGATGTATAGAGGAAGCAGTTTGTGCAATGGCCTGTGGTTGGTTAGTGGTGGCTCTTTTCCCAATGCTAGCACAGTTGCTGATAGATAGCTGACAGAAACTCATTGTTAGTGAATAAGTGAACAACAGTGGGGTTGGCTTCAGTAGACTGTTGGAGAGGTTTGGAGGATGCCAATAATTTAAACTCCTTAGGGAAAAAACTTCCATCTTCCTCTTGGGTAATCACAGTAGTCTACAGGACTCACCAACTTCTTGAACTGTCTCATCTTTGATTTCACTTGACAATGCCTTTTTCTCTTCCTTCCTTATGCTGCTTGGAACATAGCAGGGCACCTAGGGAAAAATGTGACCCAGAAAGGACTCAGTTTCCCTGCCAGGGTAAGCCTTACCTCTTGAGTACACATGGGAGGGCAGAGTGCCAGGCCTGGCCATTGTGTAGCCGTCCATCCTCTGGGAAGGTTAGAGTCTGCTCAGCCTGAGGGGTGGTAGAATAGGAAGCACATAGACCTGAGGACTCAAGAGACCTGAGTTTGAATGAGATCTCTGCTCCTGTATTTCCTGTGGTGTCACTTTAAACAAGGTACACATCCCTCTGCTCTGTAAAATGAAGATCACAGTGCCAGCCTAGAGCTGACTGAGATTACATACGTACCACAGGAAAGGCCTAGCGCCTAGCTCCCTGCCTGAATGTGACTCCATGGAAGCCAAGGACTCTTCCCATGAGGCACATTGCACATCTCCTGAGGGTTATAATACCTTCTGTTGTACAATGAATGGAAGCTCAATCAAGGGGCCATTTCCCTTCATGGGAAACTTGATATGTCACCCTCAGAAGGCTTGTGCCAGTCAGGAAAAGGCTTTGATACTTGTGACCCAAAGTGGGGAGCAGACATCCCATGCTGGTGAGGAGAGGAGACCCTGATAAACCAAGACAGTGTAGAGTACCTGGGAGGACCACCCAGGACCACCCAGGGCTGACTAACACTGAGTTCTAGAGGATTCCTCCCCATTGTTTCCTCAGAGTGCCCAGGAGTACATACAGCGCAGCCTGCTGGAGAAGGAACTACTTTTCTTCGCTTATGATGTTTTTGGAATTCCCTTTGTGGATCCAGTGAGTCAGGGTGGGACCTGGAGGGGAGGGGAAAAAGAGAAAGAGCTCTCAACAGTGGGGAGTGGTGCCCTGTGCAACTCTGAGGAGAAGACCATTGGCTGAACATGGGATATGTGGACCTCAAAATGAGAGGCAGATGGAGAGGGGCCCTGGGTCCTGAATCTAATGCAACCTTGAGGTTTAGAGAGCTCCCACCCTATCACCTAAGGGGAGGCAGAGAGGGAGGCAGCTTTCTCCTAGAGGCCTCATTTCATGCATTAAGTCCTGGAAGGTTAATGAAGTCACCCTGCTTGTTATCCTGACACACTTCAGGATTCATGGACTCCAGAAGAGGTCATTCCCAAGAGACTGCAAGAAAAACAGAAGTGAGGGCCTTGAAGAAACTGCATGATTGGATCAGTGATGAAGCACTTGAGGCTTCCTGCGCCCAGGCAGATGGGAACTCCTGGGAAGGGGTGGGCAGATGCAGACGGGGCAGTTGGGGTGGGAGTCAGGGTTGGCTTCAGCACTGTCCTCAGAGCTGTATGTGCTCACAGATCGGAACGGGAAACTGCTGTCCGCATCTCCCAGGAGATCGGCAACCTTATGAGGGAGATCGAGACCCTTGTGGAAGAGAAGACCAAGGAGTCATTGGATGTTAGCAGACTGACCCGGGAAGGTGAGAGGATGGAGCTCGGGCACATGTGGTGCTGTGAACCCAGCCAGGCAGATCTCTCCACATTTACCAGTTTACCAGTCACCCTAGCAGTGCATGAAAAGTATGTAGAATTACCTTTGCCTCAGCATCCTCCCACACTCACCAACAGAACTTTTGTCTCGAGAGAACCCTGAGAATGGCCCTTTGGCTAAGAAGTAAAACTCCTGGGTCACAGACTAGTGTGTTCATTTCAGTGAGTTACAGCTGACACAAAACTCGTCCTTCCAAACCCTCTGCACTCCAAACCCTGTGCTCCTGACCTCTACCACTCTCTTGATACCAGGACTCAAAACTCTGATGTCTTCGACTCCTTTGACTCCCTTGTCCAAGCCTCCAGACTAGGGAAGGCCTAGTGTGATAGCTCCACTCTGATCGAGGCCCATCTTCCTAAGCCTGCTTTCACCTGTGTGTTCCATCCTTTCTCTGTATCAAGGAGAGCAGGGCTGCTACTCATTCCCTGAGCCTGCCCTTGGTGCACACATCTTTCTTCCTGCTTGCCCCTCTTCTTAAGAAACTTCCCATTATCTCTTCCCTTGAAAGCACTTTAGATACACTATTAAAAGCTTCCCTTTGATCTTCCTTGATCATCAAGGGGCTTTGCAGTCTGCCTTTTGTTGGGTGTAACATGACTGTGCAGGGAGTGTTAGCCCCTTTCCTTTGGCCTTGGCATGTTGATGGCATTGAATGTATGATGTCAGCACAGAGAGTTACCCTAGCATCTTAGGGAGAAAGGTTGGCCTTTGCCCTACCATGCTTAAATTGACAGTGGCAAATTTAGCTGGATCAGCATGAGAAAGGAATGTGTTCAGCATTCCTTTGCTTTTATGGGCCTTTTACTCACAACTTCTGTCTCTTACAACTACTTCAAGGTGGATTGGGCAGATGGTAAGATCCTTGTTTTACATAAATGGTGATCATGATCAGAGATACCATGCAGCCATTTTTGAGCATTAACTAGCTATAAGCCAAATACTAATCTAAGCTCTTAACTTATTTATTCTTAACATCAAACTTCTAAGGTAGATGCTGTTTAAAAAACACAAAACATCCTAACTAATTAAAAATTAACCTGAGTGGTTAAACAACTTGCTCAAGTCACACAGTTAATAGGTGGAGAAGCCAGGAATCAAATTCAGTTCTTCCTGATTTCTGGAGCATCTATTTTGAGAATGTATATGTGCTCAGTTTGTTAAGGTTCAGGAGCTAGCCCTTTTTGGTGGTGGAGCTAGGACAAAGACTTGAGTCTCATCTTTCAACTCCAAGCTCTATCCTTTGAATCACTCTGCATTTGGAAGTGACTGAGAGATTTCTTTGTTTACCAGGTGAATAGGCAGCTGCTACCAGATTTAACCAGCCCTGCCATTGCTTTTCAGGAGGCCCCCTGCTATATGAAGGCATCAGTCTGACCATGAACTCCAAAGTCTTGAATGGCTCCCAGCGGGTTGTGATGGATGGTTTGATCTCTGAAAATGAGTGTCAAGAGCTGCAGAGACTAACCAATGTAAGGGACCACTGCATCTTCTCCCCAGGGTCTGTCTGACATCTCTGCCTTCCAAGTGCCTGTTAGGTATAGCCTACTTTCTTCTCAGGACTTCAGCTCCTGCGCCTTACGGTTATCTTTGTGCCTCTTAGGCAGCAGCAACTTCAGGAGATGGCTACCGAGGTCAGACCTCCCCACACACCCCCAATGAGAAGTTCTATGGTGTCACCGTCTTCAAAGCCCTCAAGGTAAAATGGATCCTGGGCATTGTGGAGTATGGAGCAGAGGGGAACAGCAGGAAGGGGAAGCTCAAGCTTTAGGGAGGAGCTGGGGACAGTGGTAGAAAAGGGAAAATGCACTTTATTGCTAACATTCTAGCTACAAGGGAGTGCGGGTAAGTTATGCTGAATGAGGTGAACTTCTGAATCCTGATTGTTAGATAGAATTTAATAAAGTGAGGTAAACAGGACAGAGCTGATCCCCAGAGCTGCTGGCATGCTTTCTGAAGAACAACTGAGTCCAGAGAGCCTATGTGTGGTTACTCAGAACAAGGAGTGTGAAGGGGAAGGGAAAGGGTAATGTAGGGATGGCAGAGAGGCAGAGCCTCTCGCAGCAAGGCAGTGGGAGCTGGCAGCATATGGCCTACTGCCACGGTGCCCCTGTCAGAGGTGTTCGGGGCAGTTGACTACCAGCCTCTTGTTGTAGCTGGGACAGGAAGGGAAAGTTCCTCTTCAGAGCGCCCACTTGTACTACAATGTGACTGAGAAGGTGCGGCGCGTCATGGAGTCCTACTTCCGCCTGGACACCCCACTCTACTTCTCCTACTCCCACCTGGTATGCCGCACTGCAATCAGAGGTGAGTATTGCCATCCCTTGAGAGTGCTGTGCCCAGGCAGCCAGCATTGTGCTGGGCACTGAGGATAGGGAGATAAAATAAAGGCCTTCCATCCTAGTTGGTGTACCAGTGCAAACACACCGGTGATATCCAAGTGCAAGTATGACAATAGTGTGGAGGAATTGCAGTCATCCTATCTAGTAGGGGGCAAGAAGGCTTTCAGAGGAGGTGATGGCAGTTTGGGAGATAAATGTGTTTGTGGAATTGAGAGGAAAAATGGTGACCCTGAGGGAACTAAGCAAATTGCCATGTTATAGAGAACTACATTCTGAAGTATGTCTTGTCCTTTCAACTGATTATGATCTACTAGATCATAGATCTATTAGACCATAGATCTAGACCTTAGGTGAATTACTAGAATCTCTCTCATACCCAGTTTGTGGAAGAGCTACTTAAATTGCAAGTCAGAGAACTGTGAGGCTTTTCCTTGTTCCCTGTCACAATCCTCTTGCTTTCCTGAGCAGGGATACAGTATAGCCAGATTGCATAGATCATGCATGGCCCACAGCCAGCCATATTGCCCTCAGTCATGCCATAGCCTTCTGAGGGCCCCTAGCACTAATGTACTCATGGTAGATGATGGGAAGTAGAGTGTTGCTGTCTCCTTTAGGATGTGTGGAGTTCTGGGAAAATCTGGCCACACCCAAAGGAATATGTCAGGCATAAGACTGGGTTCCACCTCAAGGTGGAAGAGCACCAGCATAGCCAGTGACAAACTAGGAAGAGGCATCAGACAGTGAAAGACTTGGCGAGACCTTTTTTGGTGGTGGTGGTGGCGGGGGGGAGGGGGGGGGGCGGGGGCGGGGGGGGGGGGGAGACTTGAACTCTGGGCTTGGGCACTGTCCCTGTGCTCTTCAGCTCAAGGCAAGCACTCTACCGCTTGAGCCACAGTGCCCATGTCCTGTTTTCTAGTAATTTGTTGGAGATAAAGAGTCTCACGGACTTTCCTGCCTGGGCTGGCTTTGAACTGTGATCCTCAGATCTCAGTCTCCTGAGTAGCTAGGATTATAGGCGTGAGCCACCAGTGCCCGACCTTTAACTCCACCTCTGCTGGCATTCTTCACTTCTCTCCTTCATCCTTCCCTTTCCTATAGACCTGCTGGAGATTTGATTCACTCTACCCTGTACCCATCTCTGCCTTTTCCTGCTTCATAAAGTCTAGCCATACTGGAGTTTTGCCAATGAGCCCAAGAGCTACCTTGTTGGAGCCCTGTAGTTGTGTGGACTATACCCTACTCGCTTTGTATCATCCTGACCATTTCATTAGACTCAAATACATTTTGAGAGTCTCCTACACAATACCAGCAGGAAAGTTGCAATGTATCTTGCATGCCTCAGTACTTATGGGTTACCTTGGCCCCAGAGGCACAGGCTGAGAGGAAGGACAATAGCCATCCAGTCCACGTGGACAACTGCATCTTGAATGCTGAGACCCTCGTGTGCATCAAGGAGCCCCCTGCCTATACCTTCCGGGACTACAGGTGAATGCAGTGGCAGGTGTGGCTCAAAGGAGGCCTGTGCTTGCCCTACCCTGCCTCCCCATCCTCAGTACACATGTGCCCATGCAAAGCCTAGACTAGCCCTCCCTAAAGTCTAGTCCCTTTCCTCAGCCCCCAGGTGAAGGGAGGAGTATGAAGGTGTGAGTGGGCTTGGCACTGGGGGCACCCAGAGGAGCATGATCGAGTCTCTAGAGAGAGTCAGGGGGAGCCTACAGGCCATGTTTGCAGCTTAGAAAAATGCCATGTCTCACTGTCTCTGCTTTTCCTAGTGCCATCCTTTACCTGAATGGAGATTTTGATGGAGGAAACTTCTACTTCACTGAACTAGATGCCAAAACTGTGACGGTGAGCATTCTCTGGTGCTCATTCCTTGGGGACAGAAAACTGCTTACTGGAGCTGATGTCTTGATAGTGCTGTACACAGAATGACCCACTGGGCATTCCCTGTGGCCAGTGCTCTGCCCCTAAGCAGGGGCTTTATTTTTATTTTTATTTTTTTGGGGGTCCGATCGTGGGGCCTGAACTCTAGGCCTGGCCGCTGTCCCTCAGCTCTTCAGCTCAAGGCTAGCACTCTACCACTTGAGCCACAGTGCCACTTCCGGCTTTTTTTTTTCTTTTTGCTTATGTGGTGCTGAGGAATCGAACCCAGGACCTCATGCATGCAAGGCAGGCGCTCCACCACTGAGCTACCTTCCCAGCCCCCTAAGCAGGGGCTTTAGATGCTACAGCAGTGGCCTCTGAACAGCCAGGTGAACCTGCCCTCAGTCCCGGCTCTTAGGGATCCCATGGATCTCTGGAGTCTTTCTTCTATGGACCCCTGCTTTCTTTCCACTTTAGGCAGAGGTGCAGCCCCAGTGTGGAAGGGCCGTGGGATTCTCTTCAGGCACTGAAAACCCACACGGAGTGAAGGCTGTCACAAGGGGGCAGCGCTGTGCCATTGCCCTGTGGTTCACACTGGATCCTAGACACAGCGAGCGGGTAAGATGTTTGCCTTCTGGGATCCGTTTCTGGAAGAGTCCTGGTTCACTTCCTCTGTCCCCCAAACCGACTGTCAGCAGCAAAGTCATGAAAGGCACCCTGGGCTATGGAACCCAGCTCTGGCATTGTCACTGGCGTGACAGGCATAGGACATTGCTCACACTGCCTTGTCCTCCTGGACCTTCTTCCTTACCTGTAAACAGGGACAAGATGGAGTGGGAGTCAAGCTGAGAGCAGTGCTGAGCCCTTGGGTCTCCTTGGGCCCCTCCTCATCTGTTTTCATTGGCCTAGGGCCCACTGGGAAGGAGATGGGCTTGAAGTCCTCCCTGGTGGCATCTTCATCCTTCTCTCAGGAAGCAGCAGCTGAGAGAGGGCGTGGCATCTGTCCCAGGCCTCTCTGAGCAAGCACTGTTTACCCTTGCAGGACAGAGTGCAGGCAGACGACCTGGTGAAGATGCTATTCAGCCCAGAAGAGATGGACCTTCCCCAGGAACAGCCCCTCCCCCAGCCTAGTGAAGAGTCTCTCTCAGGCAAAGAATCAAGAGCCAAAGATGAACTATGATAAGCATCCAGGTCACATGTGGATGAGATTAGACCCATGAGGAGGAGCTCTGTCTTATACTCTGGACTGGCCAGCCTCTTAGGGCTGTGGATCCAAGGGGACCCTGCCCAGCCTTTTGAATGGTGCTACTGCTGCTCTTGAGTGGACATGGCAGGACACTGCTCTTCTTTGGGTTTGACTGAAAGCTCAGGACCCAGGCCCAGAGCCACCCTGGGGCCTACACAGCAGCTGCATGACAGCAGCCCAGTATTTAAGTGTCTATGTAGACAACCAAAGAATAAATGATTTGTGGGTTTCCTCTGGTGTGTTCAGAGAGTGGAAATGTGTCCATTTGGGCCCAGAGGCCCTGCTTGGCAAAAATGACTCTGGGCAGGGTGCAGTAGCCAGAGCAGCTAGAGAAGGCCTGCTTCAGTACCCAATGGGGCCACATCCTGAGCAGCCTTAGGCCAAACACTGAACCCAGGTGCCTTGTGGTTGTCTTCTATATGGAGGATCATAGTCTTCACCATGCCTATCCTCTGGACAGCTGTGTGGCACAGATGGAGTATCAGGTGTAAACCATAAA
Source organism: Dipodomys spectabilis (assembly GCF_019054845.1). Lineage (NCBI taxonomy): Eukaryota > Metazoa > Chordata > Mammalia > Rodentia > Heteromyidae > Dipodomys > Dipodomys spectabilis. The sequence continues at coordinate 49,392,754 of NW_024870679.1, read as the reverse complement.
GCTCTGGGTGAATGGCTATTACTCTTAATCTTCTTCTGGCAAGAATGGCCATCAGCAGTGCTCTGGCACATTTCCCCTTTGGTAGCCACATGCTTCCTGCTCTGTCTGCTGTCCTCAGCTGTACCTCAGGGCCTCTGTGTCCATAACGATCCCTGTAAGAGACAGAGATCGTGGAGCTAGAGTTCAGCTCCCCTGGCCACATCCCTGGCACCAAGCCCAACACCTTCACTGTGCTTGAGATGTCACGGGGCACACAGTATAGGAACCAGGATGCAAGTAATTATTTAGTCAACCAATATTTATTTATTCAGCACCTAAATGTCTGCTGCTGAGAACAGAGAAGGGAACAAAACAATCCCTCGTCCTCATACACGTATTTTATACACAGGTTTTGTGTGTGTGTGTGTGTGTGTGTGCGCACGCGTGCACATGCACGCACGCATGCACACATGTGTGCATGTATGTGTGTATATAATCCTATGAGATAGAAAATAAAGCGAATTAGGACCCCAAAAGGAAGGACAGGGGCTGGGAAGGTGGCTTAGTGGTAGAGTGCTTGCCTTGCATGCACGAGGCCCTGGGTTCGATTCCTCAGCACCACATAAGCAGAAAAAGCTGGAAGTGGCACTGTGGCTCAAGTGGTAGAGTGTTAGCATTGAACTGAAAAGCTGAGGGACAGTGCCCAGGCCAAGTTCAGGCCCCATGACTGACAAAAAAAAAAAAAAGAAAGGACAAGGAGGCTGAATAGTAGCAGAATGAGCCCAGTGGAGAGTTGTTGAATGATCAGGGGCCTTAGCATCCTCTGTACAGACTTGGGAGCCCCAACAGGGTTCTAAGCATCTGATTTACAGTATGTGAAGAGTATGCCATAGGAGTAGGAATGGAGAGAAGCAGGTCCAGGAAGAGCTGGTCTGTAATTAAGGCCAGGAGAAGAGGGCCTGGGCCAGGGTAAAGGAAGTAAAGATTAGGCTCTGGGTACGTTCTAGAATAGAGCCAATAAGAGATTCAGATGGATCTGGGCACCAATGGTTCATGTCTGAAATCCTAACTACTCAGAAGGCTGAGATTTAAGGACTGCAGTTCAAAGACAGCTTGAACAGGAAAGTTGGTGAGATTCTTGTCTCTTAATCACCAAAAAGCCAGAAGTAGAGGTGTGGCTCCAAGTGGTAAAGTACCAGCCTTGAGCAAAAAAACTCTGGGACAGTACCCAGGCTGAGTTCAAACACTCATACCAGCACAAACACACACACAGAGAGAGAGAGAGAGAGAGCTTCTGATAGTCTGGAATGAAGAGTAAGCAAAAGCATCCAGAAGGAGCTAAGCTGATAAGACACCAATATACCTCTTCCTCCCCAGCCAGCAGAAGTAAAGATTGGTGTAGGTATGCTGAGGATGAGTTTGAGAAGCATATCAATGGTGCTCAAGCCAGAAGAAAGAAGTAGAAAGAGAAATTAGAAGATAGCCTATCTGGAGATAAGTGAGTCTAAAGGATGGTGGGGCTCACTGAGAGGTAGAACCTAAGGAGAGATGGGTCCTGGCACCCCATGAGGGCACTTCAAGGAGGGAATGGGAAGCAGGGTTTAATGCTGCTCAGAAGCTAAGTATGGTGAATATGGAGGATTCACCTTTGGATTTGGTAGCAGGAAAGGTAGAAGGAGCTTCGGCAAAAGGTGCCTTGGTGAAGTGGTGTGGACTAAAGATAGACTAGGGGCTGGGAAGGTGGCTCAGTGGTAGAGTGCTTGCCTTGCATGCATGAGGCCCTGGTTCAATTCCTCAGCACTGTATAAGCAGAAAAAGCCAGAAGTGGCGCTGTGGCTCAAGTGGTAGAGCACTAGCCTTAAGCTGAAAAGCAGAGGGACAGTGCCCAGGCCCCGAGTTCAGGCCCCATGAACAACAACAACAACAAAAAATACACACATACACACACACACACATATATCTATATATAGATAGATAGATATATGTATGTTTATATATATATATATATATATATATATAGTGTGTGTGTGTGTGTGTGTGTGCACATGGATGGGGCACACATGCTTGTGCATGTTAGTACTAGGGCTTGAAGGCTTGAACCTGGCTTAGGCACTGTCCCTGAACTTTTTTTGCTCAAAGCAGGCACTCTATCACTTGAGCTACAGCTCCACTTCAAGCTTTTTGCTGGTTTATTGGGGATAAGAGTCTCACAGATTTTCCTGCCCAGTACCTCAGATGTGTCTCCTGAGTAACTAGGATTACAGATGTGAGCCATTGGAGCCCAGCCAAGAAACTATTATTTTTCAGGCTGGAGATAGTACGGTGTTAATGTGTCCATGAAAACAATCCAGGCCAGATGGTCACTGTTTCATCATCATTGTTGGTCCCCTTTATCCTACCTGCATGACTCACCCACTGTGCAGAGGGCTGTAGGAAGCAGAAGAGAAGGTTCATAAACTTTACCTGTGCACTGAACTGGTTGATATCTTTCCCTACTTGGCAGTGTGTGCTTCGTCACCAGGACCCTGGGATTCCCTGTTGACTGAGCCCAAAATGGTCAAAGGTACAGATAAGAGAATGTTCACATAGCACCTGGCTCAATAGTAGAGACTCAGCATTACAGAAATTAACATCAGTCTCATTCTAGATTTCCAAAAGTCTCTACATTCAGGAAGATAACTTTTTGCAATTTCAATGTATGCTAACCACATACAGACAGTGGGCTGTCTCCGCTGTGCTGACCAAAGCCCCAATGTTTTCAATGGCAGCAGGACCAGATAAATGTATAGAACTAGATGGGCACAAGTCTCAGAGACAGGGATGATGGCAGGGTCCTGGCTGAGATGCCACTGTGATCACTTAGTTTGTGTTTGGTGAGGTATGTATAAGGATGTGTTAACAATGAATGAAACTCGCTTGGGGTGAAAAGAGTATACCCAAGGAAGCTGACAGAGGACTTGGGAGGTCACCCAGAACTGTGCCATTGCACTGCCCCAGGTACCATCTAGGTACCCATGGAGTGGTTAGACAAAAAGACACAGAAGCTTCTAGTTCCTCCTTAAGGTGTTTTCTGTCCTCAGAGAGCCGGAAATGGCTTATCAGGCTCCATTACTGGGAATTCCAGTATTATGGAATTCTAGACCAAGGGCTTAGCCATGCTTGGGCAGGCAGACTGGTTTGGTGTGCAGCTTTCTATCTGTGAGGTCTGAGGCAAGTCATCTTGGTCCTGAGCCTTTGGATGTGTGGGAATCTCAGATGGAGTTGGGGTTAGTAAGACCAGCAACTCTTGTGAGCCTCCAAAGTTTCTTAGTGGCTGCAGAGAATGTGCTGAATTACTACCCAGCAATGAAGGCAGCCAGACATCTATCTCTGTCTTAGACGTGTCACTAGCGGACAGGGAAAGACATTAAGTCCTCATATGAATCAAGTCAATGATCAGTTCATACTCAGAGACCACGCCCTCCTTAGCACTGCTGGAAGTGGTCAGGAGGCCTCAGTCCAGGCAGTCTGCCACACAAGAATGAGGAGGCCCAGCCAGGGCAGTCTTTCTAGAGCAGGCCTCCTGGCATTCTGTGGTTCCAACGGCATTTCCATCTTGTTGTTTGAGCCCTGTGATCTTCATGATTCACTCAGGGAAGTGCATCCCTTTTTTTCAGTTGAACCAAACTGAGAAAGGCAAGGTTTTGCCTAATAACACATAGATTTCTTTTTTTCTCACATAACTTCTCAATGGCAGAGGCAAAGCCACAACCCTTGGTTTCTTGTAGTAAGAGAAACTATTTTTGAAACTCTGATGTGTGGTACCCCAGGGCACTTCTTCCAGTCAGCTCTTATGGGAGGCCGGGGTGGGACCCTGTGCACCTTCTTTGTCTCCCTGCATGCCTGGGAGTCACTGGGTTGCAGGGCCACCAGCAGTGGGAGGTGCCTGAGGGTGGAGGGAGGGGGGAAGCTGTGCCGGGTTGGGGAGTATCACTTCAGAAGCAGGACCTGAATTCCAGAAGGCCTGGCTTGTGAAAGAGGCCCTGGCTGCTGGAATAGCCCATGCCCAGAAACTGCCACATGTGTTCTTCCCCTCCCATCCCCCACACCCCCATGTCACTTCCATAGTGGATGCCCATTTAGAGGTAAGGACACTTGAGGCCATCCGTGTCATCAGCAGAGTCCTCTGTAGGGAGCATCTCTGACAGCCTCTCTTGTCTCTTTCCCTCCAGGACTAGGTGACTCCCTCTAAAAGGCAGAAAGGTGGGGGGGAGGGGCCATAGGAACCAACACCAAACATTCTGCTACTTCCCACTGGCTCACCAGGAAAGGCTGTCTTGAGTAGAAGGTTGAGTATACAGGGTGCTCACTGCCTCTCCAGAATCTTGCATTTGTATCTCCTTACTCCATATGCTCAGCTCACCATCTACTGTGCTACTGTGGCAGCAGAATTTGAACTCAGAACTCTCTGCCACTGTTCTGGACTTGATTGGCATTTGGGGATTCGCAGGCCATCGCAGGAAACAGGGCTGTGTGTACACAGACCCACACAGTTCTGACCCTCCCAGCACAGAGGACCAATGAGGGACCCAGTGTCCAGCACTGCAGGCCAACAACACCCACCCATTACCCCTTCCCTCCCCCCCTGCCCTGCACACCATTCCCCCAGCCTGGGCTGGAGCTGCAGGCCATACCAAGGGCCCACACCCTAGGCGGGCACACAGGGTTGCCATTGTCTGCCAGTGCCAGGCACCCCCTCGTTTGCATAGCCACGTGAAGAATGCCAGGGAGCAGGCTGGGAACTTGCCCTGAGAGGGGATGAGGCTGTGGGGGAGGAAGCTGGCTGTAACATAGCAGGACCCTGCCTTCCCCCAGTTCAATCCAAGAAAGGCAGGTGGGCTGCTGGGGATGCAGGGGCCGGCCAGGGGGCTGCGGGAGTGGGAGCAGGGGCTTGACATTCCTCCTGCACCCACGCTGAGCCCGTGGGGCTGGAATGAGCGTGAGGGGATTGCTAATGAGACTGAGGAGAGTTAAACATTCCCTGCTCCTGAGGGCAAGAGGATGGGGCAGGAGGGAGTGTAGGAGGGACAGCCTGACCCCCAGGAATGTACAGAGGCCACCACTTCCTTCAGGCTGTCCTGGAGCTGGGAGCCAGGGCCCCACTGCCCCAGGTCTCAGCAGGAGCTGCTAAACCAGCCAGCAAGGGGATTAACAGGCTGGGCTGAGCCTTCCTTCAGGCAGATGATAGGAAGCTGGGGCTGGTCGTCCAGCTTCTGGCCAGGCCCCAGGCTGATCTGCAGCCAGCTCTGGCCCAGACACAAAAGGGCCCCTCTCTGACCCCTCAGATGGCCAGTAGACTCCACAGAACATATTTCGTTGTCTGGCCTCCTCTATTTTTAATATACATACTCCAAGATTACCAGGACCCTTCTCCCTAACAGCCAGTACCCACACTAGTCCCTCTACATCTTACCTCAGAGCCCTTGTCAAAAAGTTTTCTCTGGTGCCCAGGCCTTGAGTTCAAGCCCCAGGATGGGCACCAAAACCAAACAAAAACCCACAGAAACAAAAAACCAAACTCTTCAAGCTGGACTTCATTTTCTTTTCTGACCTTAATCCATAGGGCAGAAACTCCAAGAGCCAGATCAGCCCTGCAAGAGCAAAGTTCGTGTCACTGGGCTAGTGCCCAGAGTGGGGATTATGAGAATTTCAGGACCCTTGCATCAGCCCCTTGAAGGGAGCAAAAAGGCCTTGAGAGTCACGGGGGTCATTCTCTAGCCCCTCCTTTTCTATCAGGGGTATCCACCTGGCTTCTAGGCCCCGCCCTCTGCTCCCAGGGAGCAGGGCAGGAGCTTTGCGGGGACCCTGCCTGGCTCAGGCGGCTGCTGTGGGCGGGCTCTTGGCCTTTTCCAGCCCTTGGGCCTCCCCCTGCATTCTAGAATCCAGAGTTAGTGCCTTTGCTGCGGCTGCTGCCATAGCCCTTTCTGGACTCCGCCACTCGCTGCTTTCCAGAGCCAGCTGCTCCTCTTACCTGGCCATGACCACAGGGCTCCCCAGGATCCTGACCCAGCTCTGAGTCCTGGGACCCTCCATCCCTTCCCTTGGACCATGGCTAACTCAGGCCTCCAACTCCTGGGCTACTTCCTGGCCCTGGGTGGCTGGGTGGGCATCATTGCCAGCACAGCCCTGCCTCAGTGGAAGCAGTCCTCTTACGCAGGAGATGCCATCATCACCGCCGTGGGCCTCTACGAAGGGCTCTGGATGTCCTGCGCCTCCCAGAGCACTGGTCAGGTGCAATGCAAGCTCTACGACTCGCTGCTCGCTCTTGATGGTAGGTCTTGGGCCAGTGGGCCTGGGAGGGTTGGCAGGGGCCGAGGAGAGGTGACAGCCTAGGACGGGTGATGAGGACCTGGGAGGGGGCTGGGGGCTGGGGGGGTCTCAAGTGGATGTTCCTGGTCTTCTATCAGTGCTGGGCTCCTATTCCAGCCTCTTATTTCCTATTATCTTTCTGTGTGTAGCCAAAAATGTACTTGGCCCTCTCAGGAGTCCCACTGTTCTGCCCCATAACCTTGTGAGTGACCAAACCGTTTGCATTCCGATGTTTTCAGTTGTTCAGGGAAGCATTAGAGGACAGAGGAGGGCCAAATGAGGCGAGGCCCTGGCACTCCACAATTCCTTGAGTCCTTAGTTCCTCTTTTCTCATACTTTTCACATAGACACACACATGTACACACATACCACTCCTTAGCCATGCCACGCAGACACATATGCTGGAACATAGGTGTTCACACACACACACACACAGAGTGGTGTCAGCACAGGCCCCTTTCTTCCTGGGTTGGGGAGTTGAAACCATCAAGCTAGTACAGGCAGGCCTCCACCCTCCCTCAGGGACCCAGGTCTTCTGAGTCAGCCAGGCTCTGAAACTGACCTGCACCTCCATGGAGTGCCCGGCACACAGCTACCATCAGTGATTCATAGGGTGAAGGAAAGTGAACAATCAGAATAGCTTCTAGGGGGCCAGGCTGGGTAGAACTAGGCCTCAGAAACTCTGTTCTCCCTTTGCTGAGCCTGAATGACCCTGGGAAGAGCTGCCCACTTCCTGCTGGAGGTGCCCCAGGTTCAAGACACAAAAACAGAAAAGTGAACACTTCTGAGCACTATTCAGAGGACCCCTCAAGGGGCAGTGGAAAATGCAGTCTTCAGACACCCCCTCCCCAGCCCCCCCCCCTCCCGTCACAGGCAGGTGGGCAGGTGGTCTGGCCTCCTTCCAGCACAGTTCAAACCTCTCGCACTACTCAAGTTCCCTCAGCCCTCCCTTTTTCTCCCCTCCCAGCCCTACTCAATACTGTCCTGGTCCTGGTCCTGCTACAGGTCACATCCAGTCAGCCCGAGCGTTGATGGTGGTAGCCGTGCTCCTGGGCTTTGTGGCCATGGTCCTCAGCGTTGTGGGTATGAAGTGCACACGGGTTGGAGACAGCAACCCTACTGCCAAGAGCCGTGTGGCCATCTCTGGTGGAGCCCTGTTCCTTCTGGCCGGTGAGTGCCCTTGCCTCCTCTATTCCCTAGGCTACTCTAGCAGGTGGCCCTGTCCCGCTAGCCAGCCAGTGCCGGCTGAGATGAGCACCCCCATGCTTTGTCCTCAGGCCTCTGCACACTGACTGCTGTGTCATGGTATGCCACCCTGGTGACCCAGGAGTTCTTCAACCCAAGCACACCTGTCAATGCCCGGTGAGTGCTAGGGCTGGGTCTCCCACTTTTGTTCAACCATCAGTTGGGGTGGGTGGGAAATGGTCCCCAGCTGCTATCTGAGAGGCTCTGGATCTTGAAGCCAGGTGGGTGTGGCCAAGCCCTGGTCAGGGACAGGAATCCTATGGAGGGCACCCAGGTATGGTCTCCATGCTTATCTTCTTCTCTGTAAAGTGGAGCTAGAACTTGATCAGCTTTCCTATGTTTGAGGGTTTGTAACATCATGTGGGTACATAATTTGAGTCAAGTGCCTGGGCCTGGAGAATGTCTAGTACACCTCAGCTGGTTTTACTTCTGCTGGTTGCAGAAGCCCAAGGTGCATTTCTCCTACAACACAGCCATTTTATGAGCCAAGCAGATGACAAAGGAGAAAAAGGGCAGATGGAGTAGGAGCCAGCAGCCACATTGGACGATCTTTGCCCTTCACCCTGGCTGGAAGGCAGTGGCCCTGGAGTAGGGTGGGGATGAGAAAAGATGCCTGGGTTGTGCTCCTTGAAGGAGGCAGGGGTATGGAGGGAAGAGGAAAAGACTTCAGATGTGAGGCTTGGGCCCTGGATGCAGAGCCACAGCCACAAAGACCAGCCAAGCAAGATGTAGATGGAGAGGGACTGGATACCTTTATCCCTTTGGATATCCCTTGTCTCAAAGCTGCCTGTGCTGAACACTAAACACAGATCAATTTCAGCCTTTGCCCTCATCCTCCAGGGGCCAGAAGAGCCTCCTGATAAAGGTGTGGCAAGGGGCAGGGTGAGCACTGAGGAGCATTAAGGAAAGCCCCCAGGAGGTGAACTTGACCCTGAAGCTAGAGGCTTTCTAGGAGGGAATGCCTTGAGCTAAGACTCAGAGACAGGAAGACCCAGACTGGCCAACAAGGCCAGGTGCGGAAGAACCAAGTGCCAAGCAGAGGAGTCAGCCTTCTCAAGACAGCAGTGCTAGCCAGGAGCTCGGCAGCTGCCAGCCTCCTCGCCTAGACGGTGAGAGAAAAAGGCAGTGATTGCTCTGCTCCACTCATCTGGGCTGCAAAGGCTCTCCCATGCCCCCTCCACTGGCCAGATGGAGAAATGAGCTCCAGTGTGCTTGGAGATAGAAGAAGCTTGTAGGTGAGGTGAGCCTGGAACTCCAGCTCCCATAGATTTCTCTATCCAGCTCCTGACTGAGAGGTCCAGAAGGCCTCGTGAGAGGCAAGGCCTGCAGAGGCATCATACCTGATTCCAGTCTCCATACCCCTCACAGGTATGAATTTGGCCCGGCTCTATTTGTAGGCTGGGCTTCGGCCGGCCTGGCCATGCTGGGGGGCTCCTTCCTTTGCTGTACCTGTCCGGAGCCTGAGAGAACCAACAGCAGCCCACAGCCCTACCGCCCTGGACCTTCAACTGCTGCTCGAGAGTACGTCTGAGCCCTGCCCAGCCTTCCTGCACAGCAGCCCTCCAGCCAGTCCCCACAGCAACCTGGCTAGGGCCAGTAGGGCACAGATGTCTGCTGAGCTCAATCTGGGGGCTCTGGGTGGCTGGTCCTCAACAAGGTGCCCACCCTGTGCCCTGACACCAAAACCCAAACACTAAGGGAGAGATCAGAGGTGAAGCCTGACTCACACCATGTGCATACCCAGGGAGGCCGAGGCCCTGCCCAGTCAGCGCAGCCTGGTGGGCACCACATACTTCCACATGCTTTCCCTGCACAAGGCCTTATACAGCAGCCCAGCGCTGGTCTCTTCACCTGCCCATCTGTTTACTGAAGGGCCACTTTGTCCACTATGTACTGGATCTGGAGAACCCACAGACACCAAGATGGACCTTAGTGCCCAGCATGTTGGGGTGGGAAAACCCTTCACCCTTCTGCGTTCCTGGGCTCCTCATAGCAACCCTTGGAAAAGGCAGTCCTTGGATAAGAAACATCCCCATGTTACCCAGGTCACTGAGGCTCGGACACCAAGAGGCTTCACTGGGCTGTCTCCAAGGCCAGCACTGCCTGAATGTCCACAGGCCACTAGGTCAGACCCCTGGGAATGAGCCCAGGCAGGGATGCTCTGAGGGCCAAGGTCCTACTGTGTTGGCCAGGTCCTGCACTCGTCTTCCCCACTGCAGCTCATCCCACTAACCAGTTCTCTCTCTTTTGACTTGCAGACCCATTGTTAAATTGCCTGCCTCCACCAAGGGCCCCCTGGGTGTGTAATGTCCAGGTTTCCAGCCAGGCTCTGTCTGACTCTCTGCCCTATCTAGACTTTTTGTGTATTTGATACTTTTTGGAAAGAACATTCAGCCTCAAGTGTGGTGTCATCTGGTGTGTTCTTGGTGTGGCTAGCATGCGGCCTGACTCAGAGGTGACCCCTGAGGTGGTTGGGGACAGACAGAACATACAAGGCGCATCAGCAAGCACGTGGGGCTCCTGCCTCTTGTCTCCTAACCTTCCCACATTGGTCTTGGCGTTTGCACGTCTTGAAGCCTGCACTAGGAGTAGGTCTCCACCCCTGGGGTCAGGGAATGTGTGGGAACACCTGTGGTAACAGCCCTCAGGTAACAAGCCCTGTCCTTTACAAACCTAAGGCCATCCCTATAAGGCTTCTTGCCAGGTGCAGGACCAGTCCAGTAAGAGGATAATCTATGGTAGTCCGCTGGTGAAGGGACTAGAGAATGGACTAGAGAATTAACCTGTCCTTAGCCCCCAGCTCAGTTCCCACGTTGGATCCACAGTGAAGACTGGTCATTTGGAAAGGCTTATTATGGCCTCTTAAGTCAGGTACTACCCCTCTAGAAGTAGAGACATCAGACAACCAGGCCAGACAAGGCAGGGTCAGGCAAGTGTCACCACTGTCCTTCCTCCCTTGCCTGTCAGCTGTAACTTCCCCTTACCCAGCTACAACCACATCCCCACCAAGTCACCAAATCTGAGGCTTCTCCCTTAAGTTTGACTCTGGAAGGTGAAGGGATTAAAGTCAAATCAGACAAGGTGTCTGCGGCCACATTGCCACTGAGGCTAGGGTGCTGCAAAGGAATCTCCTGCCCCTTGGGTTATGGCTGCACAGCTAGCTACTGCACATCCATGGGGGCTACTGGCCAGAGAAAGTGACCACCCACCTCTAAAACAGGCTCCCTGGAGTCCTGCCTCTTGAATGGGGATTGAGAACTATAGACAAGTCCCAAAACCTGCTGTGCCTTGGAGTCATCTAGAGGCTGATAGCAAGCTCATAGATGTGGACTTTATCAGTCTGAAGGAATGTGGATATCAGTTTATGTAAGTCCTTGGGGACTGCAGTGTTATGAACTGTGCCTCTCTAAGACCTACACTTGGACCACTGAGGGGTCCAGAGGGCAAAAGGACCTGACAAGAGGGAGGAGAGGCAAAGCTGGAAAGGACACCCACCTTCTTCCTATCTTTCCACAGTCCGAGCTGTTGCGGTGAGTTGCCAGCATCCTCTTTTGTGCTGAATGATTCAGCCTGAATCCTGTCACACAGCCAAAAGAACTCCAACTCCCTAGAACTAAGTGGTATACTGGGGCTGATAATCCTTAGTCCTTGCCATTTGGTAGTAAGGTTGGCAGGAAGACATGCATCATCTCTTAAGATGAAGACACTAGAGACTTGAGATTTAGTAAGAATGAGATAGAATGTTCTAGCATCTTGTGGCTATCAGGGACAGGCTGTGAGAGACTGTCCTGAAGCTTATCTGGTTCTTCATTGAGAAGCCTCTTCTGAACTGCAGCCAGGATTGGAAAGGCCAGATAACCACACTCCTGGCTCAAGTGCACAGCCAATTAATAGTGATTTAAAATGTGTGTGGCAGGCTGGGGTATAGCTCAGTGCAAAGTGCTTGCCTAGCAAGTGCAACGTGCTGGGTTTGAAGCCCAGTATCAAAGACAAAAAAAAAAAAAAAAAAAAGTTTAAAAAAAAAAAAACAAAATATGTGTGGCTGTCAAGTGGAAAGGTTGTTTCTTTTTGAAGCCAAGAGTTTGGGGAACCTGACCCCACAGGCCTCTCCTGAACCCCATGCAAATGTCCACATCAAGGTCACCTAGACTGCCAACCAGAGGAAGGCCAATTCCCAGGCCTCAGGGCCTGCCTGTTGTTTTCTGTCCTCCAGGCTAAGGGATTGGGCACTCAAAAACGAAGGACTCGAAAGCTTTTGCCACTTTTTTTTTTTTTGCCATTCCTGGGGCTTGAACTCAGGGCCTGGGCACTGTCCCTGAGCTGCTTTTTGCTCAAGGCTAGCACTCTACCACTTGAGCCATGCCACTTCAGGCTTTTTCTGTTCATGTGGTGCTGAGGAATCAAACCCAGGGCTTCATGCATGCTAGCTAGTCTACCACTAAGCCACATTCCCAGCCCTTTGCCCTTGTTTATAAGTAGATGAAGTCCCTGAGAATGAACCTGAAAGGTTTGTGCTCAGCCTCAAAGGAAAGTGATAGATCCTGGGTGAGCTGAGCAGGAAACTCTACTGCCTGAGAAGATGCTTGAAAAATGTGCATCTGGGATGGCTGAAGCCTATTAGACAATTTGAAAGAATTATAGTCAATTGTGTTACATTTGTTAACTGTGATAATGACACTGTGGTTCTTCCTTTTTATCCTAACCTGGAAGAGGTGGTACACACTGAGATGATGGCTGGATTTGTTTTAAAATGCCCTGTGAACAAGAAGCTGTAAGATTGGTAAAGATCACTCTCTTTATATTTGTATGTTTGCTAATTAAAGAAAAAACATTAAAAAATACCTCCAAAGTTTGCTGATTGTATCCTTTCACACTCCTCCCAACAGGAGAGTAAGAAGGAATACTCTAGAAACTTATTACTCACAGCAAAGGCCTCAGCCAACAGTAAATCACCTGGAAACTTGTTAGAAATGCAGCAGTCTCACCCATCCTTCCCCACCCAGACCTAGTAAGTTAACAAGATCTACAGGTAGTTTGTACATATATGTAAGTTTGAAAAACACCAAGGTGCTGCTTCTTAAAACCGAGAATTTCCATTGAGCTAATGCCGTTTTCTTCGCCTTTTGTTAGCTAGGTCAGTTAATGGGATTGTCTGATTTTTGTCTAAAATGAATTTTTGTTTTGGTACTAGTACTGGGTCTTTAACTCAGGACCTGAGAACTGTCCCTGAGCTTCTTTTGATCAAGGCTAGGTATCTACCATTTGAGCTACATTTCCAACTTCTTTGGTAGTTTACTGGGGATAGTCTCACAGACCTTTCTGCCCAGGCTGGCTTAGAATTGCAATCCTCAGAGCTCAGCTAGGACTACAGGTGTGAGCCATCAGTATCCAGCTAAAGTGGCAATTTGTGAGGAGCCATAACTGACTCAGGCAAAATTTTTGAATAACAACCAGATTACTGCTTCCCAGTATTTTCAATACATAAAATTAATATTTGGTTTAACTTATTCTAGCCAACCCTATTGAAAACTGAAAATTGTTGGGTAAATCATAAAAATACCTTTAAAGAGCCGGGCGCTGGTGGCTCATGCCTGTAATCCTAGCTACTCAGGAGGCTGAGATCTGAGGATCTCGGTTCAAAGCCAGCCCGGGCAGGAAAGACCGTGAGACTCCTATCTCCAATAAACCACCAGAAAACCGGAAGTGGCGCTGTAGCTCAAGTGGTAGAGCGCTCACCTTGAGCTGAAGAGCTGAGGGACAGCGCCCAGGCCCAGAGTTCAAGCCCCACGACCGACAAAAAAAAAAAAAACAACAAAAAACCTTTAAAGTATCAAAGGGTTGACTTATTAAGGGATACTCCAATCAAAGCCAGAGAAGCTGTCAGCCACCTAAGCCACACAATATCCCACAAGATCCCAAGTGCAGCAGACTCCCTAGTTGGAATGGCTGCGGGTTTGTTATGAACTTAAGTAGATGGGATTAGACACAAATGGATACTCGAGGGAGCAGAAACACAGATTCTCACAGGTAAACAGATTTAGTGATGGGAAGACTAAATCCTGTAGTATTGAAGTTATCTGGAAAACTTCTTAAATATATTTTTTTGGGGGTTGGTATTAGTTTTAACTCAAGGTCTTGCAATTGCTAGATGCGTACTTTGTCACTTAAGTCCAGGCCATGGGGGCCTGCCTAAGTGCTATTCTTGAGCTTTTACTCAAGGATTGTTCTACCACTTGGAGCCAGAGTGCCACTTCCAGTTTTCTGATGGTTAACTGGAGATGAATCTCATAGATTTTCCTGCCCAGGACAGGCTGGCTTTGAACCACAATCCTCAGATATCAGCCTAAGTTAGCTAGGTTAATAGGTGTGAACCACCAGTGTTCAGCACAGATGTCTACTTATATGTATACATGCCTACACATGTATGTATATGGGTATATATCTATTCTCTCCCTACAAAGGTTTAAGGTTCACAACGGCATTTCAACAGAAATGAGCACACATACTCATCTTGATTTCTGTGTCTTATTTCCCTAATACAAGTTATTAGATAGCCTTAGGAATCACAAAGGTGCAATATCCAAGTGCCTCTTCATATACACCCCAAAATGATCTCCAAAGATATGCAAATAAATTTAATTTTTTTCTGATGGCTTTGTTCTTTGCCTTATATCTGGTGTATTCTCATGCACGTGTGGGAGAGTGGGGAGAGGGTAACAGGAGGAAAAAGGGTGAAAAAGTGCAGCAGTAAAATGTACTGGAGATTGATGAAAGTGAACTGGATAGATGGGAGGGAGGGAATGGAAGAGAATGAGAACAGATGGCCCTGAAAGAAAATGTATGGGCTGGGAATATGGCTTAGTGGTAAAAGTGCTTGCCTAGCATACATGAAGCCCTGGGTTCGATTCTTCAGTACCACATAAGCAGAAATGACCAGAAATGGCACTATGACTTGGGTAGAGTGCTATCCTTGAGCAAATCTCAGGGACAGTGCCAAGTTTAAGCCCCAGGACTAGCAAAAAACAAAAAGCCGGAAGTAGTATTGTGGCTCAAGTGGTAGAATGCTACTCTTGAGCAAATGCAATTCAGGAGCAGTGACCAGGCCCTGAGTTCAAGTCCCAGGACTGACAAAGAGAAAAAAAAAGTTATCAGAAATCCATAAAGAAGTAGCCTTGATTCAAGGGGTAGGGTATAAAAAACACAGAATGAATTCAGAACATCTTGATGTTGCAGAAAGTAAGCAACTGCTCAGGGATTGATGAAGGCATAACTTCTGGGATAGTTAACCAGCTGTTTACCAACATTTAAAGAGACTACAATGAAGAAAAAAATGACTATATTCCCACTGGGATAGCTTAGAGGTCTATCTTTCCCCATCCCTATCTTCCCAACAGAAAATTACATGGCAACCTACAATTGAATCTAAATGTTTTATACTTTATTTCCATGATTGTAGTTATCCTTTCAGTTGTAGATGTAGAACTTCCCCAAGGGAGGGAACTTTCTGAACTCATTCCGTATGACCAGCACAAAATTATGCTTATTCCCAATTCCCACCCATGCAATGCCCCCTTACACTATGGAAGGGAGAAAAGTTACAAAACAATCTCTGATAAAGATACCAAGTCTCCACATAACACTAGTAAATCAAATCTAACAGAACTGCAGAAAGCTTACACCCCATCACAAAGTATGTATTGCACAGATGGAACCATTACTAACCTACAAATCATTAAGAGTGAAAAAACCGTAAGACAACGTCAGTAGATGCAGAAAAAGCATTCTACAAAAACCAACATCAAGCTGGAGATGTGTAGTTCAAATGGCAGAGTGTCTGACTAGCAAGCATGAGTTCC
Organism: Dipodomys spectabilis; assembly: GCF_019054845.1. Classification (NCBI taxonomy): domain Eukaryota; kingdom Metazoa; phylum Chordata; class Mammalia; order Rodentia; family Heteromyidae; genus Dipodomys; species Dipodomys spectabilis. The sequence goes on along the minus strand of NW_024870679.1, from coordinate 49,377,326 downwards.
AACAGTAGCACACAAAAAAGTTTCACCTTTTCATAATAAAAACTCATTAAACCAGGGTGCTCATGCCTATAATCCTAGCTACTCAGGAGGCTGAGATCTGAGGAGCACGGCTCAAAGCCAGCCCAGGCAGGAAAGTTGGTGAAACTCTTATCTCCAATAAACCACCAGAAAACCGGAGTGGTACGGTGGCTCAAGTGGTAGAGTATTAGCCTTGAGCTGAAGAGCTGAGGGACAGTACCCAGGCCCAGAGTTCAAGCCCCATGACTGACCAACAAACAAACAAACAAAAATCCTCTCATTAAACCAGGTGTTGGTGGCTCATGTCTGTAACCCTAAGCCATTCAAGAGGCTGAGACCTCAGGATGGCTGTTTGAAGCCAGCTGGGAGGGAAAACGAAAGCCTCTGATACTCTCATCTCCAATTAACCACCCCCAAAACCTAAATGTATAGCTGGGGCTCAAGTAAGCACTAAAGCAGATCAAAAAAACAAACTCAGGTTCACCCCCAGATGGAGCTAAAGCCTCAGAATACACACACACAACAAAGAGACATCTCAAAGTCTTTTTTTTGCATAACCCAATTTTACTTAGAAAAACCTGAAGATCCGGGGAGGGGGGAAAAAAAGAAAGAAAGAAAAAATAACCAAAACCTCTTTGAGCCCCAGCACCACTTCCAGTTTTCTGGGGTTTAGTTGGAGATAGGAGTCTGCACACACTGTCCTGCCCAGGCTTACTTTGAGTAGCTAGGATTCCAGGCATGAGCCACAGTACCAGGCTTGGAATGACTTAAATTATGGCTGAGTCCTACGAATGATAAAAACCTTAGTAACTAAAATCTACAGATTTACACAAAGACAATTATTTTATTTAAGACCTTTATTAACAGGTGCTTGCAGTTTGTTGACTTTTTTGAAAAAATCAAGTTGTAAACTTTTATTACAAATTAAAAATGAAGTTCTTAAAAATCTCAACTTGACCAGATATGAAACAATTTAAAAACCTTTAAAGGTGTATTGAGAAAAACCAGGCTTTTTTTTTTTTTTAAAAAACACGTTTGCCATTACCAAAAAGAGACGTCTTTAGATAAAAATAATAAAAACCCCATGCTGCATAGATAATGCAGATAGTTCTAGTTATCTGGTCAACGGGCAAAAAGCAAGCACTTAAGGTCTTCAGCTCCAATCTTTTGTTCATTTCTTATTGCTGGAATTTCATATTCATTTCTTCTTGTTGGATGACTAAACTGCAGAGAAAATAAATGAAAGATTATTATATATGATCATTAATGATTATCACAAATATCATCACAATGCCCATTTAGCATAATAAACACTAGGATCACATCAGTAATGTGTAAAGGAGACATTAACCTAACTTAACTTGGTTTAATCTAAGTCACTTCCAAACAGGAATAGAAATAGTAATAAACACTAGTTTACTGCACTAGTTCTGGAGGTCAAAGGCAATCTAGAAAATATGAAGGGAAAAAAACCTGAAAAACTATAGCTGAAAGTACTAATTCCAGAGCCAAAAATAATTACTGTCTTATTATGTAAAAAGCCAAATGTAAGAAAGTTGTTAATTTTGGAAAAGTACACATGCAAAGAAAATGAAGACAATAGCCGGGGGCTGGTGGCTCACGCCTGTAATCCTAGCTACTCAGGAGGCTGAGATCTAAGGATTGCAGTTCAAAGCAAGCCCTGGCAGGGAAGTCCATGAGATTTTTATCTCCAATTAACCATCAGAAACCCAGAAGTGGAGCTGTGGCTCAAGTAGTAGAGTGTTCACCTTGAGCTGAAGAGCTCAGGGACAGTGCCCAGGCCCAGAGTTCAAGCCCTGCGACTGACCAAAAAAAAAAAGGAAGACAATAAGCTATAGCAACTAAATAATACAATGTGACAGCATTTGATCAGAGAATTATTAGCTTTACAGGCACTTTTATTTTTTTTATTTTTGGGTCCGGTCGTGGGGCCTGAACTCTGGGCCTGGGCACTGTCCTTCAGCTTTTCAGTTCAAGGCTAGTGCTCTACCACTTGAGCCACAGCGCCACTTCTGGCTTTTTTTTTTTTTTTTTGCTTATGTGGGGCTGAGTAATCGAACCCAGGGTCTCATGCATGCAAGGTAAGCATTCTACCACTGAGCCACCTTCCCAGCCCTACAGGCATTTTTAAAAACAACTACAAATAGTTTAGATCCAATCTAGGTTTCTATTTACCATCACCTAAGTTATTAATGCCTTCTTTTTGTTTGTGCACCAATATCAAGAACTTGAACTCAGGGCCTCATTTTCTTGTGCTTGGCTTCCTTGTTCATAGCTGGACTCTATTGGAGTCATAGCTCCACTTCCAGATTTTGTGATTAATCGCAGGTCAGAGTCTTACAGATTTTCCTGCCTGGGCTTGGCTTCAACTTTTGCAACTATTTCAATAGCTACTTTTGCCTCTCTTAAGAAGCATAATGTTAATTTGTGTGCTCATAAAGTAAGCAAGTTTATCGGTTAAAAAAGACCAAAAACACATAAGATGACCAATTATACAATGTGAAAATTCTCCATGTACAAAAAACAGAAAACTTGCAGAGGTCCAAACATGGCTGATATCCAATATTTCTATAATGAAACATCTAAGTAATTTTAAGATTGGGTAAATGACCTTGTAAATAAAATGGTGCATTTACAACATCTAGAGTTCAGTTTCTTTACTTGCATTAAAATGAGACAGGATTACCCATGACTATTTCCGCTGTTGCCAAAGGTGGAGGGACTTACCCGGATGATGGTAAAGATGGTAAGCCGGCATTTACTCAGCCCCGCCCTGCTCAGCCTCGGGAGCGGACGAATTCTCAGCTGGTGGATCGGCTGCTTTTGTCTCTTTGCCATCTTGTGGTTTAGGGTTCTCTGGGCGTCTGCGTCGGTAATTGAAATTGCGGCGGTACCGACGTTGAGGTGGCTGCTGACCTTGGGTCTCATCTCCTTGATTTTCCTTATCTTCTTCATTACCATCCTCTCTAGGCTGTCTTTGGCGAGGAGGGCCTCTGGAATGAACATTTTACTAACTTAGGAATTATACTATCTTTCTTTAACCCACCCACCAGTGTCAACACTTGATTGTTATCTGCAGGAATCCAGCAAAAACTCTTAGTGGCAATACTGGCTCAAAAACAGTGTAAAGTGGGGCTGGGAAGGTGGCTCAGTGATAGACTGCTTGCCTTGTATGCATGAGGCCCTGAGTTCGATTCCTCAGCACCATATACAAAGAAAAAGCTGGAAGTAGGTGCTGTGGCTCAATTGATAGAGTGCTAGCCTTGAGCTAAAGAGCTCAGAGATAGCGCCCAGACCCAGAGTTCAAGCTCCATAACCAACCAAAAAAAAAAAAAAAGTGAAATGTGATCTGAAGCATTTAAACTTATGAGGCCCTGATTTCAAACCTCAGTACCACAAAACAAACTCTCTGGTTTTATAATTTCAAAATACAATCACTTCTTGCCAAGATAGCAACGCTAAATTGCTTGATAAGCCAGAAACGCCAACTACTTGAGTATATTATATATGGGCACCATAATATATAAACATGTCAAAAAAAAACGCTTTTCATGGATTCCTAAACTTTTGCCTGCCGTATAATCTATTACAAAATTAATCATTGGGAAGGAGCTTCAGTGGTAGAATGCATGCCTCACATGCATGAGGCCCTGGGTTCAATTCCTCAGCACCACAGAAAAATCCATAAGTGGCACTGTGGGCTCAAGTGGTACAGCACTAGCCTTGAGCTGAAGAGCTGAGGGACAGTGTTCAGGCCCAGAGTTCAAGCCCAATGAAGGACAAACAAACAAAAAACATAATAAACAAGATAGTAACAGTAATGACACACCAGTATTTTAACATCAGGCATTCTGGTAACCACATACTTGTAGGAAACCGAAACCAAAGATGCCCCCTTCACATGAATAAGTACACAGCAGATATTTCGACAATTTCTTCAAGTCATTTAAGGGATACACCCTAGCAACTACCTGCAAAACTTGTGCACATAATACAAAATACTAGAGCTAGGAAGGTGGCTCAGTGGTAGAGTGCTTGCCTTACATGCATGAAGCCCTGGGTTCTATACCTCAGTACCACATAAACAGAAAAAGCTGGAAGTGGCACTGTGGCTCAAGTGGTAGAGTGCTAGCCTTAAGCAAAAGAAGCTAAGAGACAGGGCCCAGGCCCTCAGTTCAAGCCCCAGGAACAGTTTTCTCTCTCTCACACACACTACTAGTAATAACAGCCAAAAGTAGAAAAATGTGCTACACGTATCCAAGAATATGATTTGTTCATAAAAAAGATCAAGTACCGATGTATATACTACATGAGAATCTTGAAAATATGTGCAAAGTAGAAGCAGAAACAGCCATATATTTATTTCATGATTTCATTTCTATGAATATCCAAAACAAGTAAATCTAGAGACAAAATAAGACTCAAAGCCACTTACTTGGTTCAAGCCAAACACTAGTAACTCAAAAGCCTGTAACCACCAAAAAGCCAGAAATTGATCTGTGGCTCAAGTGGTAGAGCACTAGCCTTGAGCAAAAAGCTTAAGGACAGTGTCCAGACCTGGAGCACACCTGTGTGTGCACATGCACGCACACATACACAAAGGCTTAATGATTTAAGCCAGCATTGGAGAGGTTGAAGTAATCTTGAAGGCATTCTGGTTTATTAAAGTGACATCAACCTCAAAAATCTCACAGCTCCAACACCAGGATTTTGACTTTTAATCTACAATCACCTCAGCATATTCTAGCTTTTTTCCTCTACATCCTTCAAATACAACAACAAACAAAACCCAACAGCAACAAAAAAACCACTCACTTTCCACTGCAATTGACCCTCTTTCTCCTAAAGCCACATTTCCACTGGTGAGTTTTTCTAATTGGATGGGTTTGTCAGTAGTCAACCTTTGGCAAACTGCTTTGGTTTTTTTTTCCCCCACGCCAGCCCTCAACTGATGGGCTACTTAACCACAGGAACAGTTCTACTCTCTTCCTGTGGCTTCTCAGTCAACTCTCCTTTATCTATAGAAATTCTAGATTTTCACCTTCCAGCTACTACCTCTTTCCTTCTGCAGTGACAAGATGATAGTTTTATTTAGAAAAACCTTACATTTCTTTTTGTACTCTTCTCATTCCTATCACTCCAAGTGTGTGGACTCTCTAATCTCTTGTATGTTCCTTTTACTTTTTTGTTCTCATTCCTAATTTAGATTAGGACCAGTCTTGAATGTTTCTCATCCCTTCTTTACACACTAAGTACATGATCAACCCTTAGCAATGTCATCAACTATATAGCCCAAATGTATCCAACTCTGCTAACCCAGCCCATTGCTCAAAGGTCTGGAAAAAGCAGCCAAGTGCAATGGGCTCTTGCAACCACTCTTCAACTCACTGAGCAATGGCTGTCGATTGTACTTTTTAATCTTCCTTATAAACAAAAAAATCCTTTTTGTTCCCATGAAAACTCCTAAAATTTTAGGATTCCTTTCTCTTTGCTTTGAGCCCACACCAAAACTCCATGCAGTCATACTTGAATTGACAAGTGATTGAGAACAAATCCCTACCTAGGTTAAAAAAAAATTTTTTTAAGCAAAATGTGTTGCTTTAAAGTTGTAGTAATTACCTGATGTTTTCAAGTATTTGGGGAGGGGGCAGGGCGGTTGTTGGTTGTGGGGCTTGAACTTTGGACCTAGGTGCTATCCCTGAGCTCTTCAGCTCAAGGCAAGTGCTCCAACTGCTCCAGCCACAGAGCCACTTCCGGTTTTCTAGTGGTTTATTGGAGATTAGAGTCTCACCGACTTTCCTGCCTGGGCTGGCTTTGAACCATGATCCTCAGATCACAGCCTCCTGAGTAGCTAGGATTACAGGTGTGAGCCACTGGCACCAATATATTAAAAATTTACTGTAATAAAAAGATAAGCCAAACATTCCTAGTCTACTTGGTTAATAGTCTAAGATTGGGCTTCTTTCTTCCAAATGTTCTAATTTTATCACAGTGACTCACCAAATAACAAAAAATAAGAAATGACTTATTAATAGTAAATCATGCTATTTCAATGTAAAATTTATTCTGTTGGCTCTTCATATACTTACTCCATTAGGGTGTAGTTCAGATACTCCTAATGCCTAAGATGTGTATGATTTAAACCACTCTCTTACCTGGTATACAAAGACAGAATATTTGGAATTCCATACTCATTAAAAGAAAAAAAAAAGTATAAAGTAGACCTCATCTATACAAGCTGTTTTTAATCAATGCCAGCAAAGAAGGTGCAAAGAATACATTCTCAAAGAAAACTGACTTCAGGTTCATCTCTTAGGCATCTGATGAAAGAAAATGTGAAGCGTTAACAGATAAGTGATTGAACAAAATCTCTAGAAGTACGATGCTTGCAGGCCTAATGTTCAGTCAAGCAACTGAATAGAAACAGGTTTATATAGGCCATACCTGCGGAATCGTGGTCTATAACCCCGATACATATTCTGTCTCACTGGTCTACCTTGTTCTCCTGCACCCTGGTTGTCAGCACCCTGTAAGAGTAACAGAAATTAAAACCTATCGGATTAGTTAACAGAGTTGAGACAAATAGGCAAATCCAAATAATCAAATTCCAAGAGTTAAAAGATAAAAATAGAGGGGCTGGGAAGGTGGCTCAGTGGTAGAACACTTGCCTTGCATGCCTGAGGCCCTGGGTTTGATTCCTCAGCACCACATAAGCAAAAAGGAAAAAACCGGAAGTGGCGCTGTGGCTCAAGTGGTAGAGTGCTAGCCTTGAGCTGAAGAGCTAAGGGACAGCACCCAGGCCCAGAGGTAAAGCCCCACGACCGGACCCAAAAATAAATAAATAAAAATAGAAACCAGCCAGATGCAGTGGCTCATAGCAGTAATCCAAGCTATTTGGGATGTGAAGATCAGGAGATCAAGCACAGCGGGGCCAAAGTTTGAGCATATTCCCATCTCACCAATCAATCTGAGTGCTATGGCAGAGACCTGTGATAGCAGCTACATGGTAAGTGTAAATTAAATACAAGGACTGTGGTCCATGCTGGCCCAGGCAAAAATACAAGTCCTTATCTCCAAAATAATCAAAACAAAAATGGCCAGGGATGTGGCTAAAGTATCTATGTCAAACATGAAGCCCCTTAGCTCAAATCATAGTATCATAGGATATAAAAAAGCAGCAGTTATAATACTCAGGAAATATAGTCCTGTGAAAACACACAGTTAAAGGCTAGAGGAGATGCAGTTCAATGAATGGGCCCTGGGCTACAAACATTTCTGTCCCATGCTAATGGTATGGCTTACCTCCATCACTTCTCCCTGCACAGGAGGGTTGGAATACTGTGGTCGACGCCCATAGGGTCTCCGCATGTAGTAAGGTGGGAACCTTCGTCTGCGGTAGGGCCGGCGTTGTTGGGCCTGGCCTTCGGGAGCACTCTCCGATCCCTCATTCTTTTCCCCACTCTCACTATTCTGGTAATTCTGCTGGTAATTGCGTGGAGGACCCCTACGACGTGGATAGCGTCTATAATGGTTACGATCTGCTGCATATTTACTGCCTTGAACTGGAACTCCACCAGGACCTGTAACATTTGCTGCCTCCGCACCCTACAAAAGCCATTACATATTGGTAGTGATAGTGACAACAGAAATAGGAGTATTTCCAACAATTTTCACACAAATCCAAAGAAAAAACAGAAAAAAAGAACAGAAATAAACAAAAAACCCAAAGGGGTGAGGGAGTTGTCTGTATGGGCAGGGATGTATAAAATGACTAAGTTTCAGCTCCTCACTGTTCTGAAGAGACTGCTCTCTAACTGCAGCCAGCACATTAGGCTTGATGCACCTGTGTTCATGTGGTCACCTGAACACATCATCCATCCACATTAGAGCCACCATCCTAATGGATGACATCTCCAAATTATTTCCATACTCAAGTCAAACCTTTACACAAAAAGCATCCTCACCTTTTCTCCTTCAACAACATCAAACTCCACAGTCTCTCCATCTCCTACACTGCGAAGGTACTTCCTGGGGTTATTCTTCTTTATGGCAGTCTAGTAATATCACATTCCAAAAATAGATTAACAGGGGAGAATAATGCGCTTTTTCATTTAAAATGTACCAGAGTCAATTATTATTTTAGCTTGAATATACACTTATCTTAATAATATTTGCTTTAAGTAAGATGGAACCATCAGTTAAGTTTTTAGGGAAGCAGGGACCAATGCTACCCCCAACCACAACAAAGTCTCCAATCTTAGAAGGCCCCCGACATTTTACCACTATTTACAAAACCAATTTAACACTCAAGAACAGACACCACAATAGCATATTCATATTTTTTTAATGCTCTTTGCAAAAGCATTACATGTAACTTGGAACAAAATGAGGCTACCATCTATTCCCCAAAGACTGCACTTAATAATATAAGCTAGCCCCACACATGGCCAGTTTAGATGACAGGCGAGTTTAGTTTTACATGCTTCAAAGTTGACCAAACCAACTTTGTCCCTGTATTACCATATCAACCAATGTCAACCAAGATTCCTTCAACCTGTGATAATACTTCCAGGGAAATGCATTTCACATATATTAACTCTGTCACTGTTATTATCTGACAACATAGGGCTGTTGGTTATTATGTCCCAAAAATACAATAACACTTACAACTGGCTTTTAAATGTTAGGTGACTTGCCCAAGGTCATATAGCTAGTAAGTGGCAAAGGAGAGAACTTTTCTAAATCCAGGTCTTGGGACTAAAAATCCCCATGTTCATTCCACATCACAGCAGTATCCATTACAGGATCACCCATGCATTTCCATCCCAGAGGAGGCAGGACAACCAACCAATCTGAGGGCAATTAAGTTGCTCAGAACTGCAGTCTCCTTGATACACCACTAAGAATCGAGCAGCCAAAATCTCTACCTAGAAACAACTACATGTTGAAACCATTTCCAAAATAAAGGAAAGCATATTGGTGACACCTTGTGGGTCAAAATCAACTGGGTGGGTTAAATCAAATTGATCTCATCTGTCATCTAAACCGTCACATAGTTTGTACCTTTCATATACAGCAGACTCTCAATTACCTGAATCATGGGTGATAGCAGAAGTATGAATTATTAAAATCCCCAAACTCTTTATCTCACTGTTGCCAACAGGCAAGGCAGCAAAAGCCTTGGTTGGTGTCTCTTACTTTTAAACTTGCATGTTCTTTTGAACATGCAGAAGGAACAGGTTAAGTTACCTTCACCCATATAAGAATACTAATTTTGTAAAACAAACATTTAAGGTAACATTTTGTCCCATCTGTCTTGTATCTGTACTTAGAATTTAAATACTGTCATAATTACAATTGACCCTTGGATTATCTGACAGGGTTTTGGGTATACTAAATTTGATCTACTTTACCAGACTGTTAATGAATGCTGTACAGCACACCTCAGAGTGTGCTATACAACACAAACCTATGATAGCCAGCTCTTCCTAAGAACTGAGCTGTTATCTAACCTCCCTTACGTGCCTGAACTTGAGAGTTGGAAACTGACTCTGCCTTTTGTGTTTTGCATTAGTGCATAAGAATTTTTAAAATAATCTCAATGAGCAGACATTTCAAGAGTTTAGTGAAAAAAAACTTCAGTATATACACATGATTCCATACCTGTGAAAATGAACAAGTCCAATGGAACCTTTAAGTATAATTAATTTTGAGGTAGAGGCTTACTTTAGCAATAATCCTAACTACTCAATGCCTGAGCATTTTCAAAAGCTTTTTCCTTAAATGATATTTCAGGAGAAAATTCAGCACATACATATAATATATATGCACTTGTGCACGTGTGTGGGTGCGTGAACACACACTACACTATGTTAAGCTTTCCCCTTCTACAACACTGGTAACCAACCTAATTATTTACTGAGTAATCCCAAACTCGCCACAATCCCTTTCACTAAAAACTACTGGTTAAATCATTCCCAAAGCCATCAACTTTGGTAAAGTAGAACAAAAATACTCCTTTTTTGTTTATAAAAAATAGGAGTTAATATCAATGGCGATTATGAGTTTATTTGGAATTAGGTATAAAAACTTAGTGCACATATTTAAGCATGCTATCACTTATCAGGTAATTAAATAAATGGGTGGTTGGATTTAACCATTGGCAATGAACAATAGTGGAGAACACATTCACCCTTTTTTCTTTGTATGCCTTGAGTCAGAAGTGTAGGTATTTACACAAGCACTCACCTGGTGTACAAATACATCTTCCTTGGTGTCATTCCTGCAATAAAGAACAAAGTAAACAGAACAAAGTTAGAAGATGGAAAACATTTCATATTCCTAAAGATGAAGAATATGCCTAGTCACTGGTGCATTTTCACCTTTTCCTTGACTGTCTGGAATAGTTTTATCTCCAATTACCACCAAAAAACTGAAAGTTGAGCTGTGTTTCAGGTGGTAGAAACCAAGCTTTGGGCAAAAAAGCTCAGTGACAGAGCCCAGGTTCTGAGTTCAAGTCCCAGGGCTGACAAAGATCCCCACACACTAGTAAGCGACTGCAACAATGGTAATCCCATAAACTAAACAAAAGGTTCTAATAAAATCAAAGTGTGACAAGCAAAGTATACTGCCACTCCTTATCCTATTAAATATTAACAATGTTTCAGTATAATCCACCTTTATCTCTAGAACACGGTAACAGAAGTAGGAAGTATTTTCCCATTTTACTCTCCATCATTTCCTTTTCACCCATTCCAATCCCAAAACTTTCCTGAAGTCATAAAACCCACAACAGAAAAAAGTCCCTAAGAATGTAGACAGAGAAGGAACCTTTACATACATTCTGAATTTAAGGTGATTATCAACAGGCCAATGTCATTCCATCCATCAATTGTAATAAATGCTAAACTCTGGTTTGGGATACACTGATGATGGGGGAGAGGAGGGATAAATAGGATCTTCTGTAAGTTTAATTTTTTTTTTCTTGTTGGTCGTGGCACTTGAACTCTGGGCTTGGGCTCTATCCCTCAGCTTTTCAGCTCAAGGCGAGTGCTCTGCCGCTTGAGCCACAGCACCACTTCTGGTTTTCTAGTGGTTTATTAGAGAAAGTCTTACGGACTTTCCTGCCTGGGCTGGCTTTGAACCGTGGATTCTCAGATCTCAGCCTCCTGAGTAGTTAGGATTACAGGCGTGAGCCACCAGCACCCGGCTGGTATAAACATGGACATCCTGATATTATCCACACCACTTATGTATGTGCCATCCATTTGTAAGAAGGCAAGGAAGAGCATTTGTTTTTGTCAGTACAGGGATTTGGAACTTAAACCTTGCACTCTCACCTGTCTTTTTCACTCACAGCTGGCTTTCCACCACCTGAGGTACAGGTCCGCTTCCATCTTTCTGCTGGTTAATTAGAGATACAGACTTTTCTGCCTGGGGAGGATTTGAGATCCTCTGATCTCAGCCTCTTGAATAGCTAAGATTATAGGTGTGAGCCACAGGTGGGAAGATCATTTGTAATAGGCATATCCTCTTTTGACTTTACATTAGACATCATTTTGTATTAGTCATTGGTCAAGCCCAATTTGTCAAATGTGTAGCTGAATTTTTTGCCTGATAAAATCCTGGACTAAGGGATCAGGCACAAATGAGTGAGACATTAATAAAGCAGAAATGCAGTTGCAAATCAATTCAGTGCACAGCTCAAGATTACCCTGTTTTAGGTTCAACTGAGGAACCTAAAGCCTTGAACTCTTGCTAAGAATGACTTTTGAGGGCTAGGATGTAGCTCAGTGACAAAGTGCTTTCCTCGCAAGTGTAAGGCCCTGAGTTCCATCCCTAGGACCCAAAGACAGGTTAAAAAAAAAAAAAAAAAAAGAAAAGTAAAGGTCTTAGAGGCCGGTACTAGTGGCCCACACCTGTAATCCTAGCTAGAAGCTGAGATCCGAAGATCACAGTTCAATGCCAGCCCCAGGCAGAAAAATCCTGTCAGACTCATATCCAGTAAACTATTCAGAAAAAGTTGGAAGTAGAACTGTGGTTCAAGTGGTAGAGTGCTAGCCTTGAGAAAAAGCAGCTCAGGGACAGAACTGGGGCCCTGAGTTCAATCAAGCCCTAGGACTGGGGTAATAAACCTGGAGAGATTAATACTAATGATGACTGCATAAAACCATCTGCCTTAGGCTATGTCCAGGGACAAGCCCTGTTTTCTAGGAATATGCCCTGAAGAGCAGTAAGCTTATCTCAGAAATCCCAGAGGGATGGCCTTACCAAATTCCCCAAGACAGATCCCTAGAAACAGGAGATGAAGGCTGGGGATGTAGCTTAGTGGTAGAACGCTTACCTAGCATGTATGAAGCCCTGGGTTTGATTCCTCAGTACCACATACACAGAAAAAGCCAGAAGTGGTGGTATGGTTCAAGTGGTAGAATGCTAGCCTTGAGCATAGAGGCTCAGGACAGTGCCCAGGCCCTCAGTTCAAGCCCAGGATTGGCAAAAATAAAAAATAAAAAAATAAAGAGAGATAAAGAGGACAACTAGAAACTACTCAAGTAAATTCCAGTATCACCTATCTTCCCCTTGAATAGCTTGAGGTCTGAAGAGGGAAGTTGTTTCTTACAAGAACCCCAAACAAAAGAAAAGCAAAGCAAGGCCGGCATCTTCCAGGTCTCAGGAAGATTCACCGAAGGGACTTTTTTTTTTTTTTGGTTGGTTATGGGGCTTGAACTCAGGGCCTGGGCACCGCCTGAGCTCTTCAGCTCAAGGCGAGCACTCTACTGCTAGAGCCACAGCGCCACTTCTGAAAGGACCTTCTCATTGGAGTGGTCCCATGGAGCTGCATTTAGGGTTTCTCTCTTTAGGTCTTACTAGTCCTCTTCTGAGCCTATACATATCCACTAGGGTAAAGTCACATGTGAGGGAAACCAGAATGTCATGCAGACAAGAAAGAAGCCTTTCATACACAGCATGTGTGATAGTCCTTTAGCCACAAAAGCAACTTGTGGGCTCATGAAAGGACAACACAGAAGAGAACCCTGTACACACTCCTTTTATCAGAATAGTTATTACCAATCAACATTCCATGCATCACTGTCATCTGAAGACCCACCAAGAAGACTGAAGTGTTTCCTCACACCAGAAGCATCTTTAACTACTGTCCTCATAATAGATATGTATAGCACATATCCATTGAGAATAATGCTATAATGAAATTTGCTAATTTTATTTTTACTACCACCCTACTCCACTAAAATGCAAGCTTAAAGTGGGAAGTTTTGTTCACTGAAGCATTTCAAATATCTGAATGGCTGATATTGAGGAATGATAAATGGAAACTGATCACTAGAACACTGAGGTGTGATTACACTGGAAACAGAAGAACTACTGGTAGAGAAAGACTTTCAGGTCTTCAGTGCAATGTCCCACCCTCTTAACTAACCATCACTAGGTCATAAGGCTTTAGAGAAGTAGTAGCTCAAGTATTAACTGACCAAAAATCACATGTCCCAATGAACTAGAGGGACTAGCATGCTACTGTTACTTTCTTGCATTATCTATAGAGCAATGTATGCAATTAAAGAATTCATACAAAATTCTGACCTAAGTTCATAGCTTGGACTATTAGAATCTAATTGTTGGTGTGGTGGCACATGCCTGTCATCCTAGTGAAAATGGAAAGCCCAAAACAAGTATTCACAGTCCAAGTATACATCCACTCAGGAAATGACACCCTATCTCAAAATTAACCAGCACACCCCACAGTATAATCTCTATTTTCACTGTATTTGATATTGGTGCCCTGCATCTTGTATATACATTTTTCTAATTTAGGGAGGGAAAGGGAAATAACAAACTGCTGAAACAAGGATACAGGATGACCCATTGTAACAATGAGGTGTACAAGACACCATGTAGAAAATGAACTTCACAACTTGGGGGCGGGGGGAGGGGGGAGCTGAGGAGGGAAGGGATGGTAGGGGAAAGACAAAGGAGGAGTTAACAATGCTCAATAGGAAATGTACTCATTACCTTACTCATGTAAGGTAACCCTCTGTACATTATTTTTATAATAGAAAACATTTAAAAAAACCACATTATGAACACACACACACACCCAGCACATGGTTCAAATCGTAGTCTTGCCTAGTAAAAGGGATCTCAGTTCAAACCCAGTTAAAAAAAAACAAAAAACAAAAACCACCAAGGAATCAACAGTTCACTTGTCCATAGTTACCACAAAACAATGCAATTACTAGTTAGATCTGAAACCCAATGACTATTTTAATATCTAGAACTCCTAGTCAGAACATCTTCAAAAAATTTTAAAAAAGGGCACAAGGGGCTGGGAAGGTGGCTCAGTGGTAGAGCGCTTGCCTTGCATGCCTGAGGCCCTGGGTTCAATTCCACAGCACCACATAAGAAAGAAAAAAGCAGCAAGTGCCACTGTGGCTCAAGTGGTAGAGCGCTAGCCTTGAGCTGAAGAGCTGAGGGACAGCGTCCAGGCCCAGAGTTCAGGCCCCACGACCAGACCAAAAAGAAAAAAGGGCACAAGCCTGAAAATATGCACCAGATGTTCTTGCCTTTAAAACAGCTTGTAATTATTTTGTAGGCACACAGAATCAACCTGTTCGTTAATAATGTCGTACCCCAGTATACATACCTATAATCTCAGTACTTAGGAGGCTGAGAAAACCATTAGCTCAAGGCCAGCCTGAGCTACACATGATAAGGGAGATCCTATCTCAAAAAAAAGCACACAAAACTACTAGACAATACAGCACCTACAATTTTGCTGACACTGTCAGGCTAATAAAGAGCATCACGACTAAGTATTTGAATAAAAATGTACTTTCAGCCGGGCGCTGGTGGCTCACGCCTGTAATCCTAGCTACTCAGGAGGCTGAGATCTGAGGATCGCGGTTCAAAGCCAGCCCGGGCAGGAGAGACCGTGAGACTCCTATCTCCAATAAACCACCAGAAAACCGGAAGTGGCGCTGTAGCTCAAGTGGTAGAGCGCTCGCCTTGAGCTGAAGAGCTGAGGGACAGCGCCCAAGCCCAGAGTTCAAGCCCCACGACCAACAACAACAACAAAAATGTACTTTCAGCCAGAATAAAATTAGATATATTGAATCTATCTAGCTGTAACTTGTTAAATGACTACCTTGAAACTTAAAGTACCACTATCAACAGAAAACCTGACTTTCTGCATTAACATCTATGTAAGCTAGAAAAGCTGCCTCCTTGCTGTTACCTTTTTCTGTACTGCCAAATGAAAAACTACACCTACCAAGGGCTTCAAACAGATCATTCAATGTCCACCATGTCCAGTCTAAGTACCCTTATAAAACCTCTGTCATGGGCTGGGAAGGTGGCTCAGTGGTACAGCGCTTGCCTTGCATGCATGAGGCGAGGCCCTGGGTTCGATTCCTCAGCACCACATAAGCAAAAAAGAAAAAAGCCGGAAGTGGCGCTATGGCTCAAGTGGTAGAGTGCTAGTCTTGAGCTGAAGAGCTGAGGGACAGCGCCCAGGCCCAGAGTTCAGGCCCCACGACCGGACCCCCCCCCCCCCAAAAAAAAACCCTCTGTCATTTTACAAACAAGGCAACCAAAGGACAATAGTTTTTTGACTTCATGGAGCCTGGTCTTTACTATGTTGATCATTTATAAAGGCTTAATTCTGAAATTTCTACATTGTAGCTTTAGAGGTAGATTACAGCACATAATTTCTCCAACTTTAGAATGAGTAGCAACAAGAATCCTTCCATGTGTCCTTGCAGTACACAAAACTACATACATGTAGTATCTGTTTGGGTATGGCAGTCAGAAGGTAGGACTGAGTGTCAAGGCCAGAGTAGGCAGACTACAAAGCAAGAGACTACCTCAAAACAAACAAATAAAAAACACAACACTTCCACTATTGTCAGTCTCATTTCTTTTCATCACCAGAACTCATATCTCGTAGCACACCGTGGTAGGTATTCAAATCCTTAAATACTGACTGCCTTTTGTATCCTAGCCAGTTCTGGACTAAACACAATTACTGTTCTTTATCACTCATTTATCCAAACCAGGAAAATATCTAAACTTAACTGTTCTAATACTCTGTTCACCTTAGAAACCATTTTTACATTTTCTTGCTTTTCAAGGCACAATCCAAACTCAAGCACTGTTACATGTGCTCACACTATCTGATTACCTTCCTACCCCTAAAACACAACTATGTTATAAATATATGCATAAAAAAACAAGCTCAAGCTGAGCACCAGTGGCTTATGTTTGTAATCCTAGCAACTCGAGGCTGAGATCTGAATTTCAGTTTAAAGCCAGCTTAGGGCAGGAAAGTCCTTGAGACTGTTCTCTCAAATTAACCACCCAATAATTGGAAATGGAGTTGTGCCTCAAGTAGTAGAGCAATTAGCCTTCAGGAAAAAAAAAAAAAAAATGAAACCTACCACGAGCTTCTTCCTATGAAATGGTTATATTGTTCTATTGTTACTGTATTGCAGGTTATCACAAACTGTTCAAATACTTGAATATAATTTACAACCCAGTGCTAAGTCCAAGATTTAGTATGTTCCAAACCCTAAAGCATCCACACATTACTTTCTAAGTCCTGAAGTTGGCCCTGAATTGTCTCTCAAACACAGAAGATGTATCCTGTTTCTTAGACCATAGATTTTTCAAGGGCTGTCGCCAAGGGTAGGAAAATGCACTAGTTGTTTTAAGAGGGTTTTTGGTTTTTTTTGTGGGTAGTGGGACTTGAACTCTGGACTTGGGCTCTTCAGCTCAAAGCTAGCACTCTACCACTTGAGCCACAGAGCCACTTTGGGTTTTCTGGTAATTAACTGGAGGTAAGAGCCTCATGGACTTTCATGCCCAGGCTTGCTTTTTTGTGTTGTTGTTGGCTGTGGGGCTTGAACTCTGGGCCTGGGCACTGTCCCTGAGCTCTTCAGCTTGAGCCACAGCGCCACTTCCCATTTGAACAGTGATCCTTACATCTTAGCCTCCTAAGTAGATAGCATTACAGGTGTGAGCCACAGGGTGCCTGGCAAAGAGGTGTGGGGTTTTTTTTTTTTTGAACACCAACAATTTTACTTTGCAAGAAGACAGCCTCCTGTCCACTATATAATGATATGAGTATTCATTCCTGTTCCAAGTCACAAATCAGTGACTTGCTGCCAGATACAATTTCTGGCTAGTTTATGCTTAGTAACTAATATAAGGCGCATATTTATCAATCTCGCACACAAATCTGTCTTAAGAGTCCAGTGTTGAAGAACCAACTTCCCATGTGTCTTCTTAGCAGCAGACTACAAGTCTCTAAGCCTCCTTTAAGGTATAGCTTTTAGTCAATTATTTTATTCACAACCTGAAATGGGCCTACTTAGATGAAATTTTATTAGTCTGAAGCCCAAAAGACTGTTGGTTAATAACCTTTCCACAGATCTAAACACCTCCCCCCTCCTGCAAACTAAGAACTAGACTCTTGCCAATTATTTGAAATAAAGCAATCATTAAAAAAGCTTAATACTGGGCTGGGAATGGGGCCTTAAGCCCCAGGTTGGATTCCTCAATACCACAAAAGCAGAAAAAGCCAGAAGTGGAGCTGTGGCTCAAGTGGTAGAGTGCTAGCCTTGAGCTGAAGAGCTCAGGGACAGTGCCCAGGCCCAGAGTTCAAGAGTTCACAACTGATAAAAAAAAAAAATCTTAATACCCATGGCTCACAAACTATGTAAAAACAAAAGACACATACATGATATAAATGTCACTGGTCTTTTAGTTCTGTAATTGCCTCTCTATACTAGGAAGTAAGCAAGAGCTTTAACTCCTTTGAGCACTCTAAAGCTTCATGAAAAAGAACATCTGCAGAACTAAGTCAGTACACTGGAGCTCTAGTGGTTAGCATGCTAGAGATCACATAAGAAATCTCCCAATGGCTAAAAATAGCCAGCCACCTTAAGAAATCATCTCTATGTGAAAAACTACCAAGTTGGAGATGATTAGGGTGTACTTTCAGAGACAGCATAATAGTAGCTAAACCCAAATTCCATCCAGAATAGGAAAACTGAGTTCAAATCCTACTTCTGCTACTTACCAACAATACCTATATGTACATCTCTCTACCTACCTTTTTTTTTGTCTAAAATAGGGCTGAACTCAGGGTCTGGGTGCTGTCCCTGAGCTTTTCTGCTCAAGGCAAAAACTACTACTTTGGGCCACAGCTCCACTTCTGGTTTTCTGATGGTTCCTTGGCAAGAGTCTCATAGGTATTTTTTTTTTTGCCCTAGTTGGCTTTGAACCATGATCCTCACATCTCAGCTAGGATTACAGGTGTGAGCCCAGCCACATAGGTCAAGTGAATTAGTTTATTCTAAGCACTTACAACAGACCCTGGGTAAATATTTGTTAGCTACATCTATTACCACTGAGTAAAGAAAATCAGTGATGATTAGTTATACATACATGGAATATCTCAAAGGGAGAACCATGAAACTGAGATTAAACTGACAAACCTCAGTTTTATTCTAATAAACTCAGGTAGGAGCAGGCCAGGCAGGAAAAGGAGTCAGCAACTCAAGGTAACAAAATGTGACACAGTCTGACATCTAAAAGTGGTGACTAATAGTCAGCAGCTGATTTTTATTTATGTGGGAATACAGGCCCCTGTAAGCAGCTGAAGTTCGGATCTTAAAAACACAACAATCTGGATTCTTAAATCATTTAGGGGAGTATTAGGAATCAAACATAGGTAGGCACTTAAGATTGCTAACAAGCCACATCCTGATCCATCACCCAATTTTTGCCAAGATAAAAGATGTATGCCCAGGCAAGCCAGGTATGGTGATAGAAGCCTACACTCCCAGCAATTGGAAGGTAAAGCAAGGCCACTAAATTTTAAGATATCTTGAGATAGTGAGAATCTTGAGACCCATGTCCCACTGAAAAGTAAAGTCTTACTAGTTCGCAGAAGTCTTTTATGAGTTGAATATGGATCAATTCCCAACAGCTAATAAAACAGTAATTTGTACAGGGTAGCCAATAAACTCCTCACATGGAGTCCAATTACTTTTTTAGCCAACACATCAAACAATGGAATAATTCAATGAATTCCTTTCTCTGAATTCCTAGATTGCATTGTCTAACAAAGTGCAAGTATGTTTTTTCATCTCTAAGGGTCCAATCTTTAGATTTTGTTGCATACTCAAAATAGGCTTGAACTATTGACTGTCCTGCTTCTGAAATGTAGGGACTATAGGCACACATAACCACACAATTATTTAATTTTTAAAAAGTACAATAAATTCTAAATGGGAAACTTGTTAAAAGAAATAATTCTTCTGGGCACTGGTGGCTCATGCCTGGAATCCTAGTTACTCAGATTGAGATCTGAGGATTGCAGTTCAAAGCCAATCCATGGCAGGAAAGTTGGTGAGGCTATGTCCAATTAACCACTAAAAAGTTGAAAGTGGAGCTTTGGCTCAAAGGGTAGAGAGCTAGCCTTGAACAAAAGCAGCTCAGGGAGCTGAGTTCAAGCCCTAGGACTGGCACAAAAAAAAAATGATAACTTCCAACCAGGCTGTAGGACTACTGGTGATTCCAACTACCACAACAAATAAAGTTTTATATTCTAATTAAACATGAATGTAGACAACTAAATCTCCATATCTTAACTATCAAGTTATTTCACTTAAGTCTCCCAACTAAAACAGCATGTTTAGAAGTGAAACACATTAACCAGTTAACAAAATAGGCTAGTCCAAAGGATGCTCAAAAAGGAATTTACATTTAAAACTGTCCTAAAGGATAAGTTGATTCAAAGAGCAGAGATACTCAATGAATGGCATTTAAGGAAAATTTAGTAATTTTTCTTTACTCATGCCAGATAACTTTCTTCCATAAAATACTGAAGTGGCTGGGAAAGTGGCTCAGTGGTAGAGTGCTTGCCTCACATGCATGAGGCCCTGGGTTCAATTCCTCATACCACATAAGCAGAAAGAAGCTGGAAGTGGTGCTCTGGCTCAAGTGGTAGAGTGCTAGCCTTGAGGTGAAGCGCTGAGGGACAGCACCCAGGCCCAGAGTTCAGGCCCCACAACCAACCAAAAAATAAATAACAATAATGATAAATAAAATACAGAAAAACAAGGCAAATGTTAAACTCCCTTAAATACATTAAAAAAAACCACATAACAAGACTCCAACCAACTTTATTAACAGCATTGGATCAAAGATTAAAAGCAGTGGTTCATGAAGGGTACAGTGAACAGACCACTCTCACCATCAGGTGGGATTGTTAAAATGTACACAGATGTAATGAGTCCAGACCACCCAAGGCACAACTCAAGAATCTGCATTTTCAACACTCTTATATTAAACCCCATCGGGTTAAAGGTTAGATGAATACTGAGCATGTTAAGATGGAAACAGCAACTAAATCATGATTACCTCCAGAGTTTAAAAAGCAGTAAACCAACCCCATCTGTCCCTTCCTCACTAGCAACTCATCCTAAATTTTGAAAAATGCAGTCAATGATACAGTTGCCTGCAGAGTTTGAAAGAAACAAAATGTTTCCTATAACTACAAATGTGAAAAAGCAGACTTTTAAACGTTTGTAATCTCGTTTGAAGTGTTTCTTCAACACTGTGTGGTTGGATCAAAGAACATTTTTTTTCATCAATTATGTCTAAAAGCCTGGCTGTCTATTTGGTAGTGTTCATTTCACAAGCATTTTATGTGACTTTTCAGTGTTCCTTTAAACATCTAGCTGCTTCTAAAGCAAGGATGTAAGAAAGAAAAATGCTGAAATGGCGCCAAGTATCACAGCTGTACGGCCAAGATTGCTGCTGGCACTCGCGGTGCTCTACACCCATGCAAGTGCACTAGCCTTGGCAGCCATCTTGAAAAGGATGCCCGGCTCACAAGGGAGCCCAAGGAGAGTGCAGCCAGGGACGGACCGCACATTACCACCACTACCGCTGCGAACAATTCAAAGGGTCAATCTGGAGATAGGGATGGTGACTGTCTCCAGACAAACACGATTAAGATTCCAAGGGCAGAGGCTACTTGAATAAGCTACATGGGTCAGGGCTTTAATAAAAAAAAATTAAAAAAAAAAAAGAACGGATCTCATCAGGAGATAGAATAAGGAAGTAGAAGAAATAAAAATTGAAGCAGGAAAAGGATCATTTTCTTTCACCATTTACTCTATGGGGAAAACAGGTCTCTCTGGTCACAGAAATCCTAACAGAAAATGTACTCGAGGCATTAAAAAAGACAGCATATTTGAAATGTTAAACAAAGGCAGTATATCCCAGAAATGACAAATCCTCATGTACAACTCACGTCAAATCATGGTACTTCCAAAGGGTAACAAGGTGAAAATAACCTGTACGTTAGTGATCAGAGCACACTGTCACATGCCAGTCGCAGTAAAGGATGACAAGGATACAAACGCGCTAGTCTGTACTTTGCTGAACTGCTAGCAGGTATGGATCTCACGCGCTCCCTCCGCTTAAAACTGCTTTGTGCCAGAGGAAGCCTTGAAGGCTAGGTTTTAGATTGCAAAACAAAGACAATCTACAGATCCAGGAATCTCTCCGGTACTCAAAATTCTCCTTTTTGCTGGAGGCGGTGTCCGCCCAGCTGAAGGCGGCTGGGTGCCGACTCGCGCTGCCGCCAACCCGACCCCGCGGAGCCTCCGGCCCCGGCGCTCACAGGCAGGAGGCGGGACACCGGCAAGCATGCCATCTCACCTGTTGATGAAACCATATCCGTTCCTTACATTGAACCATTTTACTGTTCCCAAAACCTTCGTTGCTGGAAAACAAAGCAAAAAACAACCCTCAATTACTTACAATAGCTTGGCTTCGGTGCCTGGCCGGCTGACAGCCCTTTCTCTTCCCGGCCCAGTCGCGGCCGGGCCGCGACACCGCCCTCGCCGTACACGTGGGCGCCGGGAAGCCGCGCGCGGGGCGCCCCAGAGCAGGGCCCGGGGCGCGGGCCCAAGATGGGTGTGAGCACAGGCCGCGGGCGGGGAGCACGTGAGGGCAGGGGAAGCCGCCCGGCCCACTCCGTCCTGCGTAGGCGGCGCGCCGCGCCCTCCGGGCACTCGCGGAAGGAAAGCTGGGTGGGGGACGGAACAACGGCGTGCGGCCCCAGCGCACGAGGCCGGCGGCGGGGATCCGCCGCACACGCGGTCGGCGGCGCGCGGCCGCAGGGGGAGGGGCGCGCGGCCCGAGGGGTCCGCGGGGGGCGCGGAGGCGGCGTGCACGCGCCTGCCCGGCCCGCGCGTGGCCGAGTGGGGCCGGGGGGGAGGGGCGGCCGCGCGCCGCGGAGTCGGTCCCGCCGGCCCGTGCGCCCCGGCCCACCCCGAGTCGGCTAACGGTCCCGTGGTCTGGCTTCCCCCCGCGGCCCCACCCCCGTCCCCGTCCACTCTCACCGATGACCTTCTTGTCCCCGCCGGCAGGCGCCGCCGATGTGAGGCCGCCCGGGCCGCCGCTCCCTGCGCCGCTGCCCGTGGTGCCGGGCTTGGTGTCGGCAGCGCTGAGGGCGGGGGCGGCGGGGGGGGCGGCGGGCGGCTGCTGGGTCTCGGCCTCGCTGCTCATAGTTGCGGTGATGGTGACTGGGGCCGGCTGCGGCAGCTGCGGCTCCTCCCGGGGTGTGATGGTAACTAGGCCGGCGGCGGCGGTGGGGCTGCTCAGGGCTCTCTGCGGTCCGCTCTCCGCTCCCGCTACCGATCGAACTAGCGAGAATGGCGGGACAGGCGGGATAAGCCCTGCGATAGACCCGCCCTCAGCATTCCTCATTGGTCACCAGTGCTGCCAATCTCACCACCTGACCCCAAGCTCTAGTTTCTATTGGGTAATCTTTTATCACTCCTCCACTCTTATTGGCCCTTTAGGCGGCTAATTCGGCCGACCTACAACCGTTCCTGCCTCCGCCGCCATAGAGACCGGAACTAGAATTAGAGTAGTCACCACGAGAACCATAGAGTACTCGAGAAGAGGAGCAGAGCGAACGTGACTTTCACGAGGCTGCAGCCTGTGTGCTGGGGCCCTGGGTTCAAGGTTGTGTTCAGGGCCTAGGGGAAGGCTTTGCTGACCACTGGGCTCGAGATTACGGTTTGACCCAAGGCTTTGACAGACAGGCAACCTCCTTCCTTGCTCCAAAGGCCTTTACCGCGGGAACACTCGGCCGTCTTTTCTGTAATGCCAGTGTCTTCGCCTCACTGCCCAGGGTTTCTGGAGCTGCCTAACATTTGCGATCGAAGAGCGGTACAGTCACCTTGGAGGGTCCCCGTAGGCGCCCGGACCCCCTGGGCTCAACGTGTGTGCAGGGCGGGTGTGTGTGTGCTCTGGGGGGAACTGTCTCCCGATCCTACCTAGCAGGCATGTAAGGGCCGTGTCTGCCTTAAGCATTCACCTCGTTTTGTATTGGCCACAAATCAGATTTGGTTTCAACTCACGTTTTATTGGGCAAGGTAGTTTTTTTTGTCTATCTCTTCATCAGCAATGTGAGGTAAGGGTGGCTAATCCGTCTTAGACACGGCAAAATTGAGCCTGCCACCTGATGTGACTCAAGTCCTCCACCTACCTCCATTCATTATTAGGCATTTACTATTGATTGCGGATGGAATAGTTTGCGACTCAGTTTCTGCCATCTGATGGCAGGAATTAAAACACTCAACGCTGCATATCTGCATAAGCACAAAGCGTTTTGGGAGTGGAAGCAGGAAGAAAGAGGAGTGTTGATTTTTCAGGCAAAGAGAGGTTTGTTTCTCCTAGAACCAAAAAGAGAGGGCCTCGGGAAATGCAAATAAGTTATTAGTAACAGTGGAAGGAAACATTGGGTTATAAAAGATGGGCAGGTCAACTAGGAACTTTTAATTTGAAACTTTCGAGATTACCATTAAGGAGGGTGATTTTACTATTGTAGGTAAGGAGTGGCATTTTTCTTTTAAAAAAAAATGGCTGCTGTGTGGAGAATGGATTGTGGAGAGGGAAGGAATGAAAAGAGAAATCAGTTAAGTGGCTAGTGTATCTGTTCTTGGTCCTGTCATTTCACCAAGGCTTTGCATTCCTTTTTTTTTTTTCTTTAGTGCAGTCCCGGGGCTTGAACTCAGGGCTGGGATGCTGTCCCTGAGCTATTTATTATTTTAGGTCTGAGACTGGAACTTGAACACTATGCCTGAGGCGCTTTTACTCATTGGCTAGCACTCTACCAACAGCCACACCTCCAACCGGGTCCCTGAGCTTTTATGCTCAAGACTACCAGCTTGGGCTGGGAGGGTGGCTCAGTGGTAGAGCGCTTGCCTTGCATGCATGAGGCCCTGGGTTCGATTCCTCAGCACCACATAAGCAAAAAGAAAAAAGCCGGAAGTGGCGCTGTGGCTCAAGTGGTAGAGCACTAGCCTTGAGCTGAAGAGCTGAGGGACAGCGTCCAGGCCCAGAGTTCAGGCCCCAGGACCGGACCCAAAAAAAAAAAAAAAAAAATGACTACCAGCTTTACCATTTGAGCTGTAACTCCACTTTCGGGGTTTTTTCTCTTTCTTTCCTTCTTCTTCTTTCTTCTTCTTCTTCTTTGTGTGTGTGTGTGCGTGCGTGTGTGTGTGTGTGTGTGTGTGTGTGGTTAATTGAAGATAAGAATCTCATGGACTTTCCTGCGCTGGCTGGCTTTGAACTGTGATACTCAGAGCTCAGCCTCCTGAGTAGTTAGGATTTACAGGCATGAGCACAGCCTATTCTGTCCTGAAAAGTCTGGATGCAGTCCAGTCTCATTCTTTTGCAATGTTCTAGATCATCACCAACTTTTTTTTTGTCGGTCATGGGGTTTGAACCCTGGGCTTGGGCGCTGTCCCTCAGCTCTTCAGCTCAAGGCGAGTGCTCTACCGCTTGAGCCACAGCGCCACTTCCACTTTTCTAGTGGTTTATTGGAGATAAGAGTCTTACAGACTTTCCTGCCTGGGCTGGCTTTGGACCTCTATCCTCAGACCTCAGCCTCCTGAGTAGCTAGGATTATAGGCTTGAGCCACTGGCCCGGTGCATCACCAACTATTTAAAGCCTGAAAACAGTGTATCTTTGTTATAAAGAAAAGTTACTATGGACACTGAAATAGGAATTTCATGTACTTCTTATATATCACAAAGTTTTCTTTTTAACTCAACACTTAAAATCCATTCTTATCCTCTGGCGTATGAACCATGGAAAAGCAGGAAGATCTGCATAGCCAGCTGCAATTTCTTGATCCTTGGCTTAAAACACTGCTGGACTCTCCTGTCTCTTACTTCTTTCTCAATCTAATATTCCCCACAACAGCCAGTGTTGTTTTAAACATTAGATTTATATCTGCCAGGAACCACCATTACTCTTAGGACATACCTAACTTCCTTGATCCTGAGGTCCTTTTATGACTTTCTGGAAGCCGCTCCCCACTCTTCTTCCACATTCCTTGTTCACTTTTCCAGGAGCCCTCTCCTCCCCTTCACCCATTGCTCCCTTTGGACTGTTCCATACTATTCTCTGTAACATTTCCTTTCCATTCTCCTTTGTTGCTAAATTTTTTAGGTCTATCACTAGTTTATGAGTCCCTCTCATTTTCAGGCCTCTAAACCTTCCTCGTTCCTTGAACATATAGTGTGTAACATGTAATATTTCAACGCATGTGTTAAATGACAGTGCAGAAAGGTTATTTGGGAAGGTGTGCTAGTAATCCCTGTGAAAAAGCTTATAGTGGTTTTATATATATAGAAAAGCAGGTAGATTCCAGTGCTGCTATTTACCTATTATCCAGATTTTAAAAAAACTTTTTTTTTCTTTGGTCATGGGCTTGAACTCTGGGTCTGGGCTCTGTCCCTCAGCTCTTCAGGTCAAGGCTAGCGCTCTACTACCTGAGCTAGAGCATCACTTCCAGGTTTCTGGTGGTTTATTGGAGAGTAGAGTCTCACAGACTTTCCTGCCCTGGCTAGCTCTGAAGCTTGATCCTCAGATCTCAGCCTCCTGAGTAACTAGGATTACAAGCATGAACCACCAATACCCACGTCTAGATAACTTTTTATTTACTTATTTATTTTGGGCCCGGTCGTGGGGCCTGAACTCTGGGCCTGGGCACTGTCCCTCAGCTCTTCAGCTCAAGACTAGTGCTCTACCACTTGAGCCACAGCGCCACTTCCAGCTTTTTTCTTTTTGCTTATGTGGTGCTGAGGAATCGAACCTAGGGCTTCATGCATGCAAGGCAAGCACTCTACCACTGGGCCACCTTCCCAGTCCCCCGATAACTTTTTAATGTTAAGATTATCTTACCATCCTTTTGAGGTTATTCTTGGAACAGTAAAGATGCTTCAAAAGCATGCCCTATAGAGAACCCTCCCCCACCCCAAGTTGTTACAAAGACATTTAGAAAAGATCCAGAACACTCCTAAGTACAAGGGAACATTGCATGTAACTACTTGGAAGGTGTGGCTTCTGAAATAGCAACATCAATTCTGTAACATTTGTCTTTAAAAAGTTACTTAGAAAAAGTATGTAATTTACTAATCTAGATACTTCAGCTTTTTTCATGCTGAATGAAATTGACAGGAAGATTAACTGTTAAACAAGAAACTTGTTTCTTTGTAGCCACCACCTGAGAGCTACTGTAGAGATGGCTAACTGAACCACAGAAGCAAGTTTATGTTGAAATTAATCTCTAAGTGGGAGCTCTCAAAGTTCTGCTAGTCCCTGCCTTCTTGGAAGCTCACCTTACCCACCTATCTAGTGACCACATTACACACAGTTCAGTTGCTGCCTTTGGGCAAGAGGATTCATCCCAAGAATCTCTTCAACCAAGTTAACTTTTACCCTGTCCATCTCCTACACTCTGGCCTAGGAACAGTTGCCTCTTCCTCACTCAAATCTCAATCATACTTATCTTACAAAAAGGCTTTTTGATCTTTTCCTCTTACCCGATGTCTTTATTGCACATCATTACATACCACCATCATTCACAGTACTAGGTGTTAAGTGCTTACTTTTCCAGGTACTGGGGACACAGTAGTTAGAAACAACAAAAAAGCCCACCACACTCCATTTTCTGCACCTAAAGGGCACCCATTATAATGTTCATCACCTTGAGCTGAAACTGCTGTCTCCTGGGCCTTATCTTATTCTTGTAGCTCTACTGCAAGGACTGGCTGGAATGTAGGTACCAGATGTAAATGAATTCAGCTGCATAACACATCACAAGACTGTCAGCTCACAATCACAGCTGCTTACCCTCCTTCCCATCTCTTTACAATTTCACCATATCTCCTCCCGTAATGTGTCCATTGGGTTTCATAAACTCTGCTTAGCTAGGTAGAAACACACACACACACACACACACACACACACACACACACACACACACACACACACACACACACACACACACACACCTGTACTTAAAAGGCTTGCTATCTCCTGTATCCCCAGTACACTGAAGGGGCTCATAGCTCACCTGTTACTTCTGTGGCTGTAGTTATGGTGTCTCTGACGTTAAGACAGAAATAAAGTAGGAATGAGAGAACACAGAAAATGCCTCATGAGAGGACAATTGGGGAACTTACTTTCTTTCCCTTTTTAGCATTGCACAGTGGGATTCTAACATGCTGTAAGGCACATTACTACTTAAGTGACCTTTATTCTCTTATTTGCCCCTTTCAATACTGTGTGGTTGGTAGGAATAACATCCTAATTTTTTGTTGTTGGTCATGGGGCCTGAACTCTGGGCCTAGGTGCTGTCCCTCAGCTCTTCAGCTCAAGGCTAGTGCTTTACCACTTGAGCCATAGTGCCATTTCTGGCCTTTTCTACTTATGTGGTGCTGAGGAATAGAACCCAGGACCTCATGCATGTAAGGCAAACACTCTACCACTGAGCCACCTTCCCAGCCCAACATCCTAATTTTTACAGGTGAGGAAGCTAGGACTCTGAAGGGGCCTGACTAAGACATCCGTTATTTAAAAAGATCTTCTCCTTTCCCCCGCGCCCCCCCCATTTAAGATTTGATTAAATGATTCCCATTTCATCTTGATCAAGACACATTCTATCAGATGGTCTCCCATACCCAAATACCCCAAGTTAGTGGCACTTTTCCCACAGGCTCTAAACTGATTAAATTGAACCTAGTGCATCCTTGGAATAAATAGTGCTCTAAAGCCCTGGGGCATTGGCTTCGTTTCCAATCGGCTTGAATCTAAGAGGGGAATGCTAAGACTGTAACTATCCATAGCAAGCTCTTGACTCTGGCCTGTACTAGCCTCCTAGGAGAGCCAGTCTTCCCAGTTGAAGCTGAGGAGTGAAGAGACAGGACCATCATTACAATCATGTGTAAACACACACCACATACAAGTAGAATAATGAAACCTGCTCAAATTATTTTTTCGCTCAAGGCTATTGCTCTACCATTGTGAACCACAGCTCCACTTATGGTTTTCTGGTGGTTAGAGATAAGTCTCATGGACTTTCCTGCCTGGACTGACTTTGAACTGGGATCCTCAGACCTCAGCCTCCTGAGAAGCAAGGATTAGAGTATGAGCTCCCAGTGCCCAGATTTAAAAAATAAATAATTTATTTTTTTTTTGGTACGTTGTAGGGCTTGAACTGTGGGCCTAGGTGCTGTCCCTTACCTCTTCAGGTCAAGGCTAGCGCTCTGCCACAGCTCCACTTCGTTTTCTGAGTGGCTTATAGGAGATAAAGAATCTCACAGACTTTCCTGCCCAGGCTGGCTCTGAAGTGTGATCCTTAGATCTCAGCCTCCTGAGTAGCTAGGATTGTAGGCGTGAGCCACTGGCGCCCAGCTTAATTTTTATTTTTTATTGTTATAAAGGTGATGTACAGGGCTGGGAAGGTAGCTCAGCGGTAGAGTGCATGCCTTGCAAGCATGAGGCTCTGGGTTCGATTCCTCAGCACCACATAAACAAAAAGCCAGAAGTGGTGCTGTGGCTCCAGTGGTAGAGCGCTAGCCTTGAACTGAAGAGTTGAGGGACAGTGCCCAGGCCCAGAGTTCAGGCCCCACGACTGGCAAAAAAAAAGGTGATGTACAGAGGGGTTGCAGTTACACAATAAGGTAATGAGTACTTTTCTTTTTGAACAACATCCCCCTTTCCCTCATTCCAGTTTGAAATTATTTTAAGGAGGAGTAGGATGGGAAAGAATGATATGTTAATGGGGGATACATTGTATTCATGTATGGAAATGTTACAATCAAACCTCTTTTGTACAACTTAAATATGCTAATAAACACACACAAACCCACAACATATTAAAAAAATCCTTTATTTACAATTGAAAATTTAAACAGATAATCTTGGTTCCAGTCTGTACACTTCCATGGTCTCTTTATCTAATGAAGTGGTGGCAGGTGGTGAAGCAAAACCAAGAGCCAGAAAATCATCCAGGGCCAGGGAAGACCTACAATGGCAGAAATGGGGAGGTCAGTAAGGGAGTAGGAATTAAGCAGCCCAAGGGAACCATGAAGAGCCATTCCCCAGCTCTCTTTTATACTCCTGATTCTTTTTTTCCCAAAGAGCAGAACCAGCTTCACTGTCAGCATAGGTCTGACCTTTGGTTCCCTAGAGCTAAGTGGAGATGTGTATTACAAAAGAACCAAGGAGAAATAAACTTTGCCAAGTATATGGCTTCATTTATTATTTACCCTTCCCAATTCTGCAGTATATATTATCTCTATGCTAAGGAGCAAACTAGAGTCACAAGAGGTTTAGTGGCTTAACTAAGGCTACAGAATTAGACAGAAGTGGGGTTTCCTGGTCTGCCTGGCTATCTCCAAAGCCTGTGTCCTTTGCATCAAGGCTCTGTGGAGCTCCAGAACAGGTTTTCATACAAGGAATACAACAGCAAAGTTCACACTCTGGTTAGCTGCAGTTGTACTTTAAAAGAGTGGGTGAACCGACTCAAGGTACTCTTGTCCCCCTCCGTGGGCCACCCCGCAATGTGCCCACACCTTCCTCTGAGACAGTGAGTCCTGGCATCATACTGCAGTGAGCAACAAGAAACCAGACCACTATGATGAGGAGGATGATAATAATGCTGCTGCTGCTGCTTCTTCCTCCTCTTCCTCCTCCTCCTCCTTTTTCTTCTCCCTCTCCCTCTCTCTTTGGCCAGTCCTAGAGCTTGAACTCAGGGCCTGGGCACTCTTCCTGAGCATCTTTGGCTCAAGGCTATCACTCTACCACTTGAGCCACAGCACCACTTCCAGCTTTTTCTGTTTAGGTGGTATTGAGGGCTTCATGGATGCTAGGCAGGCACTCTACCACTAAGCCACAATCCCAATCCCCCCTATGATTCTTAATGTAACAAATCCCCAACTGGCCAATCCTGAGACAATAAACTGACAACCATCACACCAGAACACACTTGTGACTGGGGCTGTATATGCATACTTCTCACTTTCTGCTGCAGCCCTTTGTCTATTTAAACCTACAGCTTATATTTGTACCTCAAAGATGGCTAAAGATGGGCTGAAGTATTATTTTTACTGTGGCTACAAAGTCTCCTTCCCCTGCTTCCACCATGTCTTTATTTGGCAAATGGCCAGACCTGACATGTGAATTTCTAGAATTTGCACCCAGGATCTAAAAGTCCCATTTCAGGCCCAAACTGAAGTGTGTGAAAATACCTAAGTACAACCTGTATGTTGCACTGTACATCAGGACCTAAATCTATTAAACTAGGCACTGTGTTAGTCAACATGGTTCTTGGTTCAAGAGTTCTCAGTCCAGAGAAAAACAGATGGACATATTTGTCATACATTGTGCTACATGCTAAAACAGAAGGAGGAAACAAGCAAGTACTGAGGAAGTACCAAGCCAGGAGCCCCCCACTAGGCCTGAATCTGGGAGGAGATGGGGAGACTAGGGAGCAATATATAAACTGATGTTAGCTACAGGCATGCTTCTAGGAAGAACTGAGAGAGATTAAGTTTAGTTAAAACTACATATATAGTTATACACATGAACTATAGTTAAAAGTATGTATATAAACTGGCACAACCCTGGAATGCCAGCACTTGGAAGGCTAAGGTAGGAAGATCACAAGCTTATGCTACCTAGTGAAACTGAGGCCAGCCTTGAGACATAAGAGACCCTGTCTCTTATGAATAAGAACAAATAAAACCACCTACATATATATGATATGTATTTCTCTTCTAAGATGCTTGCTCAGTTAGGAAATTCAAACATAAATAGGACTATACAAACTAAAAGGAAAGTCTGTTACTATCTCTACTCCATAGAAGTTTCTATTAGTGGTCTGCTATTTATTGCTGAAGAAATTTCTGAAAGTTAGAGAATATAAATTGTGTCAAGTTTACACAATGTACTACATCTTGATCCACTCAGTTTACCTTGGAAATCTTGCTAAGAAGACAGATCTTCTACTTTTTCTTTGTAAGGCTGAACAATATTCAGTGGAAGAGTGCGTATGTTCAATACCTGATTACAATGTAGCAGCTTTGCTTTTGTACTAGATTCTACTGGAATGAGGCCAGATATTCTCCCGCTCCATCCTTTCCCCACTCCATCCTTTTCAGCTGGCAGAGCTGCTAGCTTTCAGAGAAGGGAATAGTGTCATGCAACAGATATGCAAGTAGGAGCTGCCAAATCTCACAGGTGTCGAGGCTAGCCTCCTATTTTCATACAGAACCTCTTCTTTTGCCTGAACTACACAGTGACTAGGACTGGTCTCTAGCCCAACTTTCACATTATAGCCAGAATCATCTTCTGAAAAAAGGAATTTCAACTGTAGTATTTTCATCCACAATTTTTTTCAATGAATCCTATTGGCCTAGTTCTTTTTGGAGATTCAGGACCACCTCTGAGAATCTCAGGAGCACAAAAGACTCTCCAGGGATTAAGTGATTTATTGCTTCGAGTCCAGTTCTTCCCCTCAGAATAGTATGAGCTGCTCAGCATGGTGCTGCTGGCTTTTGGAACTGGCCCTGGCCTCCCTTCTGCCTCATCTTGTTTGCTTTTCTTATCTCCTCATATTAAATTATATAAATTCTGGGGCTGGGAAGGTGGCTCAGTGGTAGAGCGCTTGCCTTGCATGCATGAGGCCCTGGGTTCGATTCCTCAGCACCACATAAGCCAAAAGAAAAAAGCCGGAAGTGGTGCTGTGGCTCAAGTGGTAGAGTGCTAGCCTTGAGCTGAAGAGCTGAGGGACAGCGCCCAGGCCCAGAGTTCAGGCCCCACGACCAGACCCCCCCCCCCCAAAATAAATAAAATTAAAAAAATTATATAAATTCTGCTTATACTTCCTATTTTTATGCCTTTGTATATGTAGTCCCTGTGCCTGAAATACTCTCCCAGACCTTCCTGACAAGTTTTCTTCTTTCTTGTACTCTTGTGCAGCTGTCTTTCCAAACCACTACAGGCCGACCCACACTCTCACATCTCCTTTCCCTTGTTCTAAAAACCTCCAATCCAGTACTATACTGTACTGGTCAGTTTCCCCAAGAGATTACACTCTTTGAAGGGCTTCTCAAATCTGTAGCCTCATATGCTCTGGGGCCCACTTTAATTAACTAGTGCTACCACTGACACATCTTTCACAATCTTCCCCTATAGTATATATCACATCTCCAGGAATTCTAGAATGAGGTCCTAGGTTTAACTCAAACAGCACCTTCAGAACTGTAATGATATCTATTATCCATAGGTACAATTAATTTTCAACATAATGACTATTCGAATTCTAATACTGTCAGAGATGGAGGCACGGCTCTGGTGGTACAGTATCAGCCAATGAGTGAAAGCATCAGATACTGAGTTTGAGGCCTGGCCTCAGACCAAAAAAAAAAAAAAAAAAAGAATTCCAATATTGCCTCCTTGTAAGTAAAATTATATACTAACTACAGATTAAAAGATAATCATTGCAGTGTTTCCCATTTATCTTTGATAAGTATGGGAAGCACCCAGACATTAAGTTGATCATGTGCCCCAAATGGCTTACTTGTAGGGAAATTTGGACTACAAAGAACTGAGGAAAGCCCTGCTACTTGGTACTTGGTACTGGTACCAGACCTGGAAGTCACAGGAAGGGTGACTAGCAGAGCTGCTTAAGATTAGAGCCAGTTCTTTTTTTATTGGTCCTTAAGTTCATGTAAGCAGTAAGAATCCAGTTCTGACTACAACAGACCCATTAAGATGAAACCAAGGCTCCTACAACTACAGCTGTATAGAAAAATTCAAGGTCAGAACCTCAGACAGCAAAACTCAAAGAAGTTGTGGAAGAAATATTACATAGGGAGGTCCAGCTGACCTCACTTGTCCCCAGTCTCCTATCTAGTTTCCTCATACCATTTTCTCAGAGATAGAGCCCAGGACGTCAGCTGCATGATAAGGTAATACCTTAATATCAATACAGTGGATTCTTGCTGGCCCATCAAGATGTCTTTTCCTATGTTTGACTCTTTTCTTTTCGAAAATGTTATGTTCTCAATGGAAAGACAATTTTTTTTTCTCTAGACAGAGCCTTGCCATTCAACATCTACATCAATTTTACTGCGGGCTGGTTAGGAATGAAAAATTTCAGCCTCTACCCAGGTTTGTGTGGGGCAGGGTGGGAGGCTCATCATCCTATCCCTTTTCTTCCCAGCTATGTATCTCTAATTTTACAGCAATGTGTCATATTCCTCAGGTTTGTTTGGGGCAGAATAATGGTAGACAGCTATAACAGATGTTAAATTAAATTGAATAATATTTCTCACACTTTAACGTACACATAAATCTCCAGGAAAACTTGTTAAAAAGTTGGTACTTTTGCAATAATGGAGGAAGAACTATGGCAGGTTAAGGTTAGTAAGACCCCAGGATAACACAGAAAAGTGGTGTGAAAGTAAAGAATTTCTAAACTTTATTCTTTTGGGTCTCACTATGCAGCCCAGACTGGCATGAACTCACTATATAGTCCAGGTTGACTCCAAACTGCCCATCTTCCTGCTTCAGACTCCCAAGTGCTAGGATTATAAATTGTGTCACCACATCCATCTAGTGATCAATCTACAGAAGGAAAAGGACCCGTAAGCCTCAACTTTAGTCAAAGCAAGGAAATGAGTAAAAGAGTAAGAAATGGACATCAGCTATTGATAAGAAAGGGCAGGTTTAAGTCCAAGGAGCCCTGATTGTTGGCAGAAAGGAAGAATCAGGTTATCTACTAGGTCTGGATAAAAGAAAGGTTTGTATTACTCCCAGCACACGTGTGCATTCTTCTCTCAGCATTTGTTCACTCCAGGTCCCAACCCCAAATACTTGCCATTCTGCAGTTCACTTGTGTAAACTTCTTTTTTTTTTTTTTGGGGGGGGGGGGGGGGGGGTCCGGTCGTGGGGCCTGAACTCTGGGCCTGGGAGCTGTCCTTAAGCTCTTCAGCTCAAGGCTAGCACTCTACCACTTGAGCCACAGCACCACTTCCGGCTTTTTTCTTTTGGCTTATGTGGTGCTGAGGAATCGAACCCAGGGCCTCATGCATGCAAGGCAAGCGCTCTACCACTGAGCCACCTTCCCAGCCCCTTGTATAAACTTCTTAAACAAGATAGTGAAGTTTACTGCTAAGTGCCAGATGCTCTGGACACAAAGCATTTTACAGATATAGTAATTATAATGGTTGCTTATACCACACAGAAAAATTCTAGATAATAAACTGTAGCAATTACAAAAGAATAGAGAAGACATTATGATCTGAGGTAATGAAATTCAAGACAAAGGAGAAAAGCCATTAAGGAAGTGATGTTTAACCTTATCAAACTTTAGAACAGCCACTGATTTGTGAAATGATAACTCCTTTGTACAAATACTTAAAGATATTTAATAAAATTAGAGGGGCTTGGAATGTGGTTTAGGAGTAGAATGCTTGCCCAGAATGCATGAAGCCCTGGGTTCAATTCTTTAGTAGCACAAACAGAAAAATATCCAAGTGGTGCTGTAGCTCAAGTGGTAGAGTGCTAGCCTTGAGCAAAAGAAACTCAGGGCCAGTGCCCAGGCCCTGAGTTCAAGCCTAGGACTGAAAAAAATAAAAAAAAATAGGAACTGAGTATAGTAGTACACAGCTATAGTCCCAGTGCCTGGGAAGCTATGGTATGATCACAAGTTTAGGCCAACATAGGCTACAAGGTAAAGTCCTGTCAGATAGATAGGTAAGACAGACAGACAGACAAATAGGTAATTTCTAACAGCCTATTCTTGAATTTAAACAACATAATGCCAAACTTTTTCTAAAATACATCCTGGAGAACACAGTTATAACATATAAAACAAAAATGTAATTATTCATATCATTAAGGAATATTTAATGGTTTATTTTTAATTTGAAGTAATTTTCACATGAACTAAGAAGGAAAAGTTTTCCAGACATAATAACAAATTTGCATAGGGAAAAAAATCTTTGCAAAAACTTAGATGGAAAAATGAAAAGGACCAGATGAACACACACTAAAGTGGTAAGAAAGTGGCCTTTGGACAGGGAAGGGGTTTAGGAATGGCTAACCATTTGATACTGTGTAATTAAAAATAAACAACCAAAAGAAATAAGGGGACTTTGCTTATTTATGGAAAGGGATTTCATTGTTGTCTAGGCTGTTCTTAACTTCAGAGCTCAAGTGATCCTCATACTTCAGGTTCCCAAATACCTGAGAACTCCAATATGCTTGTCTAGGATCTTATCCTTTAAGCTATAAAAGTTAATGGGAAGGGGGGCTGAGAAGGTGGCTCAGTGGTAGAGGGCTCGCCTAGCAGGCATGAAACCCTGGGTTCAATTCCTCAGTACCATGTACACAGAAAAAGCCGGAAGTGGTGCTGTGGCTCAACTCATAGCGTGCTAGCCTTGAGCAAAAAGAAGCTCAGGGACAGTGACGAGGTCCTGAGTTCAAGCTCCAGGGCTGGCAAAAACAAAAACAAAAAAAGTTAATGGGAAGGGCTGGAATGCGTGGCTCAAATGGTACAGTGCTTGTCTTGTAAGCAAGAGACCATGAATTCAATTTCCAATACAGCAACAAAACAAAACAACAAAACCCCAAACATTACTTTGGGGGCAACTGGAAAGTTTGAGATGCATTACATATTATTGTAAGGTCTGCCCTGGGCCAGGAAGGCCCTGTGTAGACCTCTTGGCTAAGTTTCCACCCAGTATCTGTGTTATGTAGGTAGCTGGCACACCTGGAAGCAGTCACCTACCCCTCCTGCTAGGTCACATCATGGGCCACCTCTGGTCACTCCTCCCATCTGACCATAGGAGGATCCCAGGCCCTGAGGTCATATCCAGATTGAATGTGGCCACACCTTTCCCCCACCTGGCCACACCTCTTCCTGTCCCTGGCCTAGATAAGTTCTGGCCTGGGGGTGGGTCTCCCCTTTTCAGCCAGCACCTCCACTACGCACTTCTTTTCAGGTCTGAATAGTGCATGGAGTACCTAATAGTGCATTGGCTACCTAATTAAACCTAGTATATTACTTTATCTTACAATTACATAATATTATTGTGGTTATATAGGAGTCATTTATTTATTTATTTTTGGGTCCAGTCATAGGGCCTGAACTCTGGGCCTGGACGCTGTCCCTTAGCTCTTTAGCTCAAGGCTAGCGCTCTACCACTTGAGCCACAGCGCCACTTCTGGCTTTTTTCTTTTTGCTTATGTGGTGCTGAGGAAGCGGACCCAGGGCCTCATGCATGCAAGGCAAGCACTCTACCACTGAGCCACCTTCCCCGCCCCTAGGAGGCATTTATATTTAAGAATTCCTGCCAGGTGCTGGAGGCTCACGCCTATAATCCTAACTACTCAGGAGGCTGAGTTCTGAGGATCTCAGTTCTAAGCCAGGCCAGGCAGGAAACTCCGTGAGACTCTTATCTCCAATAAAGCACTAGAAAACCAGAAGTTATGCTGTGGCTCAAGCGCTAGAGTGCTTGCCTTGAGCTGAAGAGTACAGGGACAGTGCCTAAGCTCAGAGTTCAAGCCCCATGACCGACAAAAAAAAAAAAAGAATTCCTAAGGTTTTAGGCATGAAATGTCAAGAAGTATGTAATTTTAAAATGAGAAAGGAAAGAAGGGAAAGAATGGATGATAGGAGGAAAAGGAAGGAGGGAAGGGAGTAAAGGAAGAGGACATAAGAGAATGAGAGGGTGTAGAAATGGAAAAGGAGGGAAGAAAGGAAAGCAAAAACAAACATTAGGATAAAATGAACAAAAATATTATACAAATAAATGGGCATTTAAGGGCTGGGAAGGTGGCTCAGTGGTAGAGTGCTTGCCTTGAATGCATGAGGCCCTTGGTTCGATTCCTCAGCACCACAAGCAGAAAAAAACCAGAAGTGGCACTGTGGCTCAAGTGGTAGAGTGCTCAGGGACAGCACCCAGGCCCAGAGTTCAGGCCCATGACCTACAAAATAAAATAAAATAAAATAAAATAAAAAAATGGGTGTTTAATGCAGTATTTTTCTAACTTTTCTATAGCTTTAAGACAATCAAAAAGAAACATAGAACACCATCCCTCACATACGTTCATTTATGTGCAAGTGATCAATTCTCTTTTTTACTCTCTCAACACTGAGCAATGTTACTCAAGATAGTATGTTTTATTTCCTGAGCTCCTGAAAGGTAGCCACACCTTTCAATTTTTTGCTAACATGCTGTCTAGCACAAAGCAGGCAATGGCAAGTTATAGATAGGAAGAAAGTCTGTGCAGGTTTAGCAATGTAAAATGTGAACCTAGGAGTCTGTCAAATTAAAGTCAGGACCTGCAACTATTGTATTTTTTGCTCATTTGTGGAATTTAGACTTTATATGTAATATAACCTATAAAGGGAAAGGAGGAGGTAGAAGATGGTAGAAAACAATTACTATCAAAATACATTATATCTATGCAAGAAAAATGGCACAGGAAACTCACTGAAAGCTGTTGAACAATAGGGTATGTGGGGATACCAGGAAAGAGAGTAATAAAAGTTTATCTGAAAATGCACTCATTACCTTGCCTCTGTAATTGTAAACCCTCTGTATGGTATTTTCACAATAAAAAATAAAAATAAATAAATAAATAAATAAGATTCAGGCAAGAAAAATAACAGTTTACTGACGAGGAGAAGAGGGGGGATATGCAGATAAAGATCCAAATCCAATGCATATCCTAAAAAAATTAAGAAGATTGAGGGAAGAGGTGGGTAGTGGAGGGATGGGTGAGAAAGGAGTGACATTGATCAAGATATATTGTATTCGTAAACTGCTTTGTTAAGTGGAAACTCCTTTGCACAACTCCTTTGTACCTAATGATAACAGTCAAAAAAATAAAAAAGAAGTGGTGCTGTGGCTCAAGCGGTAGAGCACTCACTTTGAGCTGAAGAACGCAGGGACAGTGCCCAAGCCCAGAGTTCAAGCCCCACGACCGACAAAAAATAAAAATACAAAAGAGTACTAGAGTACTATTTTGGGAAAAGAATTACAATTCAATATTCAGAAAGTTGTTGAAATTAAATAAAATCATAATCACAATAAAAAAAGTTAATCTGATTAAATTAAAATAAATGTTCATGTGAGTTACATGGCAAAACCTCTTTGTACAATTAATATATGCTGAAAAACAATGACAGGAAAGTAAAACAGGCTATGTGGGAAGTAGGTACCAGTGGGAAGGAGCTAAGCTGAGAGAGGGTGAAAATGGGTACTTCATATTGCACATGTGATCACAGA
Organism: Dipodomys spectabilis; assembly: GCF_019054845.1. NCBI lineage: Eukaryota > Metazoa > Chordata > Mammalia > Rodentia > Heteromyidae > Dipodomys > Dipodomys spectabilis. The sequence continues at coordinate 49,338,584 of NW_024870679.1, read as the reverse complement.
ACAATGGAATCTATTGAGATTGCTTGAAGAGGAGGGGAAGGTGTTAGATGAAGAGAGGTAAAGTGGATCTGGATGCATACATTGTAAGTATGTATGGAAATGTCACAATGAAACTCCCCCTATAAAATTCATGTATTTTATTTATTTATTTATTTTATTCTGTCATAGGACCTGAATTCTGGGCCTGGGCACTGTCCCTCAGCTCTTCAGCTCAAGGCTAGCACTCTACCACTTGAGCCACAGTGCCACTTCTGGCTTTTTCTGCTTATGTGGTACTGAGGAATCAAACCCAGGGTCTCATGCATGCAAGGCAAGCACTCTACCACTGAGCTACCTTCCCAGCCTCTCATGTATTTTAATAAAATACCTTAAAAAAAAAAAAAAAAAGTCAGGGCTTGGAACTGCAGTGTCAGTTCTTTTTTTTTTTTTTTTTTTTTTTTTGCCAGTCATGGGACCTGAACTCTGGGCCTTGGGCCTGGGCACTGTTCCTCAGCTCTTCAGCTCAAGGTGAGCGCAATACCACTTGAGCCATAGCGCCACTTCCGGCTTTTTATGCTTATGTGGTGCTGAGAAATCGAATTCAGGGCCTCATATGCATGAAAGGCAAGCAATCTACCACTGAGCCACCTTTCCAGCTGCAGTGTCAGTTCTGAGAACCTTTAGGACAGATGTGTCTTCTGGTTGTCCAGAGTCTCCCAGGGCTGAAGCCAGGTCCTTCTAGTAGTAGTGCTGAACAGAACTATAATTTAACAGTGTTGTTAAAAACTACCTACGTGGTTTTCATGTTGATACTCTGTACACTGAAAAGTAATAGAAAAGTAACTCTTCCCATTTTAATCGTTAAAATGACCCTAAGAAATAAGTATTTTCATCTTGAGAGAATGAAAACAGGTTCAGAGAAGGGAGGGACTTCTTTAAGTTCACATACAGAGAAAATGGGTTCAACCCGGTATCTTCAAGTCTAAAGTTCTTTCCAGTAGACCAGGATGCATTCTGCTAACCAGTAGGAAGAAGGCACACTTACCTGAATCAGTCTTCATCAGGACTACATCTCCCCACACTGTGAGATTACCACAGGCAACTTGGGCTTATTGTTGGGGCCTGTGGGAACATTCTAGAAAAGAAAATACAGTAGTACAGCATTTGCCTAGTGTGTGCAAGTCCCTGGGTTCAATTCTTATAAGTGCACAAGCCTACACAAGTAAATACACATACAGACATACACACAAGACAAGCAAGCACAGGGAAGATTCACATACTCAGATGCTTGCTTACACTCTCACTGAATCTTTGTGATGCCTCTACGTTAAGGACCCAAGATTCAGAAAGTACTTGTCCTAGCTGGCAGGTAAAGCAAACAATACACGAAAGAGAACATGTAATACACTGAGAAAATATCAACCTTGTGACGCTTAAGTTAAGAGAGAGGTATACAAGGGGCAAGTAGAATAACTAAAATGATTCTTAAAGAGGTTAGGAGAAGAATTCACAGAGAAGGAAACATTTTAGATGAATAGGATGTCACCAGGAGAAAAGAAAGCCTTCCCCAAGAACAGCCCAAGCAAAGGCTCAGGACAGGAAAGAATAGCAAGCATGGAGGGATATGTATGGTATATTTAGGGAAGACCTGTTAGCCTGATATGATTGGAATAGAAGAGGCACTTACAGCAGAAGGAGCCATAGAGAGGCAAGAAGGGAACAGATCATGAAGGATTTTGACTGCAACACCAAGTAGGTTATGGTGTCTTCAGAGGCTAAACCTCAGGGGAGGTTAACTTATGGGGCCAAGAAAACTTAAAAAAGCTATGTGTCCTCTCCTCTGCTTCCTAAGAAGGTATGTATACCGAGGCAGGGACAGTAGTAAGTCCATTCATTCTTCTCTAACTGCCTGATCAAGAGCAGACTGTACCAGGCTACAAAGGCTGAGAAACAAGATACCCAAGCATGACTTACTTCAATCTTTCTCATCACTAGAAGTCCATCAATGATTTTTCCTGTAGGAAGAATATGAGCTAGGCTTTATTCTCACATATACAGCACTTTGTAGCTCCCAATGCCCATTTTTACCTATCATCACATTAGATCCTCTTACTAACTTCAGGGCTTTAAGATCCAGTAAGGTGAAATGAAGTGAAAGGTCACAGATAATAAGCAGTGTAATTAAGGGCTGAAGCAAGTCCAAAGTTTTGCTGCACCAATGCTGCCTCTGGCATTACTTTTGTCCTAGCATTTGAGTTTCCTCCTAGAAAGCATATTGCCCAAGTGGTTACAAACTACATCAGATAATCCCTTGTCCTTCCTGCTAGGTTTCTAACCATACATCTTCTCTTCCTTCTGACCACTTCCATCTTCCCTACAACTGCTAAGAGCAGTTCTATCAGTGTGTAGACTAGAGCTTTTGGGAACCCCAACCTAGGGGCTGGAGACAATGGGGCCTGGAAAATAAGAAAGGAGTAGGACTTACCAAACACTACATGCTTCCCATCCAGCCAATCACATTTAGAGCAGGTGATGAAGAACTGACAGCCATTTGTACTGGGACCACTGTTTGCCTGACAGAAACCAAACATACTTGCAGTAAGTTTTCCTGGCCATATTATCTGAAGAGCAAGATTCCCCCAAAAGCCTGTAGTCTTGTCATCTCCATGCTTCTATTCAGTAACTTATTTTGAGTCAGGGCCTAATTTAGGACACAAGGATAGAAAGGAAAGAACACACAAGCTCTACCCTTTTACAAAGTGTAAATCTCCTAAAGTGTGAGTTTTTATAATAGACTGATTGTTTATGTGATATTACTTGGTGTAGTAAGTTGCAAACTAGTTACAACTGGATTGTAGTTACAAATTAGCAAGGAAAAGACCTGTTGCTTATGCAATAAACTGTTGTGTCTAAATGGCTTTGTACTGTATTATAAAAATAGTAACAAGGAACAGGAAGTTGCTATGCTAGTGCTAAGCTAGGAAAAAAAAAAAAAAAAGACTACCTGCAATTTATGTCTGGTGTGTGAGTATTCTTTTTTATAGCTATTTCCCAAATCTTTTATTGCCATACATTCCAGTAAAAAGTTTAAACTGAGAATCTGAGACTCTTTAGTTACATCTTTTCCTATTCTTTCCTTGAAATTATTTTTACATTATTATATTTAATAATGGGTTATAAAAGAATAGGCTACTGGGCTGGGAATGTGGCTTAGTGGTAGAGCACTTGCCTAGCATGCATGAAACCCTGGGTTAAATTCCACAGTACCACATAAACAGAAAAAGCTGGAAGTGGTGCTGTGTAGAATGCTAGCCTTGAGCAAAAAGCTCAGGAACGGTGCCCAGGCCTTTAGTTCAAGCCCCAAGACAGACAGACAGACAGACAGACAGACAGACAGACAGACAGGGAAGGAGGGAGAGAGGGAGAGAAAGAAAGGGAGGGAGGGAGAAAAATAAAAATGATAAGAAAAATAAAGAGAAAGAAAGAAAAATTAGCTTTAGATTTCAACTGTGAAGGAAAGAAATGTATATGAAATATACAAGCACATTAAAGCCATGTCTAGGGGGTGATCTCTAAAACAAGGAATTTTATAATATACTTTCAGAACTCCCATGTAAGGCAAGGCTATTGGTTTTTTAAGATGAAGGGAGTAAAGCGAGGCTATTTTTGGTGTGTATACATGTATTCAAGAATATCACATGTAAAGCTGGGAGCTGGGAGCTCACGCCTATAATCCTAGTTACTCAGGAGGCTGAGATCTGAGGATCATGGTTCAAAGCAACCCTGGCAGAAAAGTCTGTGAGACTCTTACCTCCAATTAACCACCAGAAAACTGGAAGTGGTACTGTGGTTAAGCAGTAGAGCGCTCGCCTTGAGTTGAAGAGTGTAGAGACAGCGCCCAAGCCCAGAGTTCAAGCCCCACAACCGACCAAAAAAAAAAAAAAACAAAAAACACAAAACAAAAATTCACAACTAGGCTATGTATGTGACAGTACAACTTAGCTAGGGCTGGCCTAAAGTGGGCAGAGAAGAGCTTCCCAACACATGCACAGGGCATGCACAAAGAAGGGTTCTAATCTTCATAAACAAAAAGTTGAAGAGCATACCTAAGCTACTTCTGCACATTTGTTCTTGCCCAGGTGACTTTCCTAAAAGAGGGTTTGCAAACTGTGTGCTATACTAGTCTCACCCAGTTTATTAGGGCAGCCTCCTAAATGGCTTCCTTCCCTTGGTCTTTCCATCCCCAGCAGTACTCATGCCACAGCCAAGGTTTTTATCCAAAAACCTAACACTGATCAACTCTGCTCAGAAAAAGTAGAATAAGGCTTCCAAAACCTATGAAAGAAGGCCTACTTCATACTTTTTCTGGCACTTTAGGAGCTAGGCCCATTTGTCCTTGTTGTAGCCTATATTCTCATTACTTTTGAATTCCTTGAATAAACTACCTGCTATGTCATGGTCACAAAACCATGTAGAATCTATGTTGGACCTGTAATGCTCTTTCTTCCTATGTCACCTGGCACAAAGTTTCTTTAAGAACTTGCTAGCCAGCGCTGGTGGCTCACGCCTGTAATCCTAGCTACTCAGGAGGCTGAGATCTGAGGATTGCGGTTCAAAGCCAGCCCGGGTAGGAAAGTCCGTGAGACTCTTATCTCCAATAAACCACCAGAAAACCGGAAGTGGCACTGTAGCTCAGGTGGTAGAGCGCTCGCCTTGAGCTGAAGAGCTGAGGGACAGCACTCGGGCCCAGAGTTTAAGCCTTAGGACTGACAAAAAAAAAAAAAAAGAACTTGCTTTCCTCTTATCTGGGTAGGTTTCTCCTACCCCTTAGCAGCAATGTTCCTTATTCCTCTGGGTCATGATCTTTTTAGGTACACTTAGATGTCTTCATCTAATGTATTAAGATACATTGGTGGCACAGATTACATCACACTGGACTAGTCATTGTGTGTAAGTTCTTCCCTTTGTAGATATTGTCAGAGTGGCAGGGATCATGTGTATAGCCTTATGCTTTACCATAAATACCTGAGGAGATGAGTAAAGCATGGGTGAACAGAGCAGCAAGAGAATGTGCATATACATCTTGGGACTGGGGGAGTGAGAATTAGGGCACTGATCAAGAGAAACTGGTAGTAGGGGTGGGAGGCAGAGAGGCAAGGGGTGGGAATAAGGGAAAGAAGGAATGAGAGTGAGAAGCATAGGAAGGAAAGTAAGCAAAGGTGCATTTGATAAGGGAGTATAAGTGAGGAAGACAGGGGCTATGAGGTTGACTCAGATGTATGAGTGGGAAGCATACATATGGGGAAGGGCTCCAGGACATGGGAATAGGTGTGGTGAGCAAAACCAATTGAGTAAGACCAGGAGAGGTGTCAACAAGCAGTCTGGGTAACAGGCTGGTATGAGTGACTCAGGCTAAGCAGGACAATGAGCAGGTGAACACCAAATCTTGAAAGCACAACTGGGCATGCCCACATGTTCCAGCACAAATAAAGGTAACAAACACATATCAAAACTCACTTGATTCCCCAGCCTGCTAGCAGACCCTGCCAACAATGTAACAGGTTAAGAAGGTGGGAGTGGAAGAGATAAGGCCAGAGCTAAGAGGAGAAAAGCATTTGCTCCCATTCAACAGAAAAGGAGTGGGCTTCAACAAGGGGCTAGGAAGCAGTTGGCTATTAATCTAACCCCAAATCTTGATTAGAGCTCACTTACCATAGAAAGTAGGCCTGGAGCAGAGTGTCTAAGTTTAAAATTTTCATCTGCAAATGGCCCCCGGTAAATACTGGCAACTCCTGTACCATCTCCCTGAGCAGACAGAAAGGAAGTGTTAGTGGCCTTGAATTTTGTGTACCCTGGAAACTAGAGGAAAAACACTGTATCCATAGCCTAGTGTCTTAGTCTTATTGGTCACCTTAGTTATCACATCCCAGCTCATGGGCTAGGAAGTGTCTCAGTGGTAGAGTGCTTGCCTAACATGCCTGGGGCCATGGGTTTCATCATTTCATCATTTCTGAAAACAGAAGACAAAAATAATACCCACCCCATAGACCTATGCAAGCCCACACTGTCCAGGGCAACTTACCAGTTGGATAAAAGAGAGTAACAGCTGTACCTCTAGAAAGATCAGTCACAGGCAAAGCAGAGAACAATAATACATTATTGCATATATAACCTAGTCATTCCCAAAGACAACTCTTAGACATGCAAAACATAATAAATACTAAAGTTGGTTCTTGGCTAGCCCTATCAGAAAAATTCCCTCCATCACTACAGAGGGAAGATGGATAGGATGATGCACATCTCTCATACCAGCAATGATGAAAGCCTAAAATAGGCAAGACTGCAGCCTACGTGAGCACCTGGACAGGAAGTAGGACTCCTATTTCAAAAATAACAACCACCTATCTAACAACTATGAGACCCTGAATTCAAACATTAGCTCAAAAGACAACAACAACAATAAAATCCCACCATCATCACCAACAAAACCCCCTAACTCATATTGGGACAGCTAGAATCAATCTTAGGAATCTAGAAGTGGAATAGATGCTGTCACTCAAGTTGTACCATAAAACTAGAAGTTGGAGGTGCCTATTTTCTGCAAGATAGACTAAAAGACAGGAAGAAAACGTAGCACAGATATATTCAGAGCAACGAAGAAAAAAATAGACAAGAAGAACCACTAGCTTTTTATCTTGTAAGGATGAAGTTATCCAATCTATAGTTGTCAGGAAAATTCAATCTGATAGTATGAAAAACATTTGGCAAACAATGTAGATGTAGTACTGTTGAACATGCCTAATCTGTAAATCCCAGATCCAAATACTTCAAAATCTAAAGCTTTTTTTGAATGTCATATTGGTACTCAAAAAGTTTTAGAATACAAAATCTTTCCATTTTGGCTCACAGCTATAATCATAGCTACTCAAGAGGCTGAGATCTGAGGCTCATGGCCCAAAGCCAGCCCCAGCAGGAAAGCCTGTGAGATTCTTATCTCCAAATTAACCACCAGAAAACTGGAAGTAGCTCAGTGGCTCAAAGTGGTACAGTGCTAGCTTTGAGTGAAAGAGCTCAAGGACAGTGCTCAGGCCCTGAGTTCCAGCCCCATGACTGACAAGGAAAAAAAAGAAATTTTCATTTTGGATTAGGAATGTTCAACTGGTAAAGACTGTGCAAATACTCCAAAAGTGAAATGTTTTATCTCAAGTACTTCAGTTAAAGACATACTCAATCTGCACTGTATAAACAATCAAATATGCTAATATAACGTTAACTCCCCATACATAAACACAGGAGAGAAAGAAAAAAGAAGTTCATTTCCAGCTGTCTCATTTGGGACAATTTCAATGTTCCAATGAGCCTAGGCCATCCTCTATCATCACACTATCTATTGCCATCCAGAAGCCAGAGCAGGGAAGATGAAATTAATTATTCAGAGCCAGCAATAGAAAGCAATCTAATTCTTTAACTATAATGGACTGTTAGAATAAATTATACATTCCAATTATAACATAAGGTAGCTACTAGAAAGCATGTTTTTAAAAACATAATGACAAGACAAAGTATAAGCAATTACTCCAAACAAAATGTTAAACTATAATATGTATAATGTCTGATATAGGGTGACTATATTAAGGTATGTCTAGACAATTAGCAAAGCATTACTTCTGGGCATGTCTGTGAGGGTGTTTCTAGAGGTTGACAGGTAGGATATGGAAGTGAGAGTGAACATTAGGTAAGCATTATCCAATCAACTGGGGGCCCAGATATATAGAACAGAAAAAGCAGAAGAAAAGGGAAACACTCTCCTCACCACTTCACTAATCCTTCCTAAGTGGGATACCTGCATCCTGCTGCTGCCTTTGCCCTTTAGTCTTCAAATTCTGGGGTGTGCATGTGCGTGTGTGTGTGCGCGCACGCGTGTGTGTGTGTGTGTGTGTGTGTGTGTGTGTGTGTGTGTGTATCCTGGGGGGCTTGTACTCAAGACCTGGTCACTGTCTCTGAGCTTAATTTGCTCAAGGCTAGCACTCTACCACTTGGGCCACAGCATCACTTCTGGCTTTTTTATTTTATTTTTCCCAGTCCTGGGGCTTGAACTCAGGGCCTAGGCACTGTCTCTGAGCTTCTTTGGTTCAAGGCTACCACTCTACTACTAGAGCTACAGTGCCACTTCCAGCTCTTTCTGTTTATGTGGTACTGAGGAATTGAACCCAGGGCTTCATGCATGCTAGGCAAGCACTCTACCACTAAGCCACATTCCCAGATTCATTTCTGGCTTTTTCTGAGTAGTTTATTGGAGTCAGTCTCACAGACTTTCCTGCTCAGGTGGTTTCCTCAGATATTAGCCTCCAGAGTAGCTAGGATTACAGGGTAAGCTACCAGGGCAGATTTTGAGATTTGTATTTAGCAACCTTCCAAGGGTTTCCAGGCCTTCAGCCCCATACTGGGGGCTACACTTTCAGCCCCCAGTTCTGAGGCTTCTGGATGCTTTAGCTCTCTAGCTTGCAGATATCCATCATGGAAGTTTTCAGGCTCTGAGATTGTATATATCAATCTAATAAACCTCCTTATGGTTACATGTACATATACACATACACACATGCACATGTGTGTACACACACACACACACCTATTTACTCTGTTGGTTAGTTCTCTGGAGAACCCCAAATAGCCTCATATTGTGTTATGATGTTAGTATGGTGTTAACTTTGAACACACACACACACACACACACACACACACACACACACACACACACAGAGAGACACCCTCTCTCATGCTCTATCTCTCTCAGATAAGACTGGTAACTATAAACCAAAATGTCAATAGGAGATTCCTTGAGAGGTTAGGTAGAAAAGTTTAGATTCTGGCCACAAAAGTCTGAAGTTTGGAACATGGAAGTTAATGATTCAATTTAAGTACAGATGTCTGTTATGCAATGGTACAGTCAGTAATAGACAGCAGTCCTCAGAACATCTTATCTCTTGCTCATACTACTGATCTTAAGTCTCAGGATTGGGTCCCCATAGTAAAAATAGCAGCAGCAACAGAAACAGTATCAACACCTAAATCTATAGTTTTTTTTTTAATAACAAAGGAATACTTACACAAGTAAATACTTACATTAACAAAATCTCCACCCTGAATCATGAAATCCTTTATGACCCTGAAACAGCAAAAGATCCCAAGAATTTCTATGGTTAGAAAAACACTGACTTCCTCACTGAAATAGTAAGTTAATAATGATTTCAAAACAGTCTTTATCTCTTTGGCTTGCAACATTATTATTTGTTCCAAAAGCAAGTGGGTTGAAAGTATTATTAACCATAAAACCAGTATTTAAATATAAGTTAGGGCATCTTAGAGTTAATATCAACCAGCAGGATATAATACAAATACTTGCAGACTATTGTATTCTTTAAAAAAAAAAATCTGGGGTTGGGAATGTGGCTTAGTGGTAGAGTGCTTGCCTAGCATGCATGAAGTCCTGGGTTCAATTCCTCAGTACCACATAACAAGAAAAAGCTGGAAGTGGCACAGTGGCTCAAGTGGTAGAGTGCTAGCCTTAAGCAAAAGAAGCTCAGGGACAGTGCCCAGGGCCTGAGTTCAAGCCCCAGAACTGGCAAAAAAATAAAAAATAAAAAAATTTGCATTCACATGACAATTCAGAATTAGCTGCTGGTTTTATTTTCTTTTAAATGGCCTCATTCTCCAAGGAAGAACAGGACATCCTCCCTATCTTATACGCTCTTGAACCAACTGCACATCAAAAATATTCAGAAAATATTATAATCTGTACAAACAGGTAAACTTTTCCCCACAATATATTGCAAGTACTTACAAAGCACTTACATTGTATTAGGTATTATAAGTAATTTAGTGATGATTTAAATTATATAGAAGAAAGCCAGGCACTGGTGGCTCGTGCTTACAATCCTAGCTACTCAGGAGGCCGAGATCTGAGGATCATGGTGGCACCAGTGGTTGAGCACTATCTTGAGTGCAAAAGCTCAGGGACAATACCCAGGCCCAGAGTTCAAGCCTCAAGACTAGCACACACAAAAAACTGATACTGGGGGCTGGGAAGGTGGCTCAGTGGCAGAGCGCTTGCCTTGCGTGCCTGAGGCCCTGGGTTCGATTCCTCAGCACCACATATGCAAAAAGAAAAAAGCCGGAAGTGGCGCTGTGGCTCAAGTACTAGAGCGCTAGCCTTGAGCTGAAGAGCTGAGGGACAGTGCTCAGGCCCAGTGTTCAGGCCCCACAACTGGACCAAAAAAAAAAAAAAAAATGGATACAAAAGGATGTGTGTAGGATACATGCAAGAATTTTCCTTCAGTGCTAGGCTTGATCCAAGGCAAGGCCTCACACATGCCAGGCAAAGGCTCTAAAATAAAAGAGTAAATATACCATTTTAAACAAACATCTAAATATTCACAAATTTTAGTATTTTGGGGGATCCTGGAGCCAATCCCCTATAGATACCAAAGGATGATTCTATTTCTGAAAACCCTCAGAATGGTGTTTCATGTCTTACCTATGGAAAGTGCTCCCTTTGTATCCTATTGGAACCCCATCTTTTCTATAAACAAAAAGAAAGAGACTTAGAATGATGACAGATTAATTAAATCTTTTCAATTCACAACATATTGGAGCCAAAGGGAGTCTCTCCTAAAGATGGCCTGGCCGGAAGAGCAACACAAAATAAGGGAAGTGAATTAACGGCTGATCCTTGGGTATTCTCTTTTATCCCTCAAGGTCTGCCTATGGCACCCCAATACCCTTACTGCAGCCCCAGGACACCCCACTGCACTAGGCAGAAAACATGTGAGACTGACCTGAATTCTCCCGTGCAGAACTGCCTAAAAGAAAACAACAAAAGTGAACGGTTCAGTTACCATGACATCACAGCTGTGTGCCCCTCTAATCTCAGGAGGGGAGGGCTGTTCTAGACACTAGGGCCAACAAACACACAAACAGGTCAGCTAGATGGTAAACACGCAGGTATACAGATTACATAAATCCACATGGGAGCTATTAAACAACGGCAGAGGCAAGATGGCACGGCGGGAGCATCTCCTTACCTAAAGTTCTCGGCCGTCTTAGGCACAACGTCTGCAAACAGCTCAATCTTCATGCGTCCAACCTCCTGCGGGAAACCAGACACAGACGGTTCAGTGCCCCGCCAGGAAGGGCTCACCGAGCTGGGGATGGGACGGGCCTCTCCGGCCCCTGGGTTCTCCCGCGCCACCCGCGCCTTCCCGGCCAGGCTTAACCTCAGGAAGGCCAGCGGCGGCGGGGCGGCGGTGGGGTGGGAAGATGCCCGCTTCCTCCCTTCCCCTCCCGCACCCAGCAGAGTCCACAGACTCCGGTGCAATTCTGTGTTCTGGCCTCCCGAATCCCTTCTCCCTGGGTGGGTGAGCTCCGCATTACTACCCCACGGTGCAGTCTCCATTCGGGACAGGTCTGAGTATCCGCCTGTCTCTCACCTGACCACCAATGCTAACATCAAAGAACACGACGGGGTTGACGGGGCTTGAATTTGCCACCGCCATGGCTCCGACCCGGAAGCAGAAGCTCGAGTTCCGGTGAAATAAAGTGAGCCCCGTGGAATTCAGGCGCAGCGCAGGCGCAGTGCAGCGGAGGCCGGCCCCGCCCCCGCCCCCCCCCCCCCCCCCGGAGCTTTGGCGGGCGCGCCTAAGCCTGGGGGAGGAGGGAATGGGAAGGAAAGCCTGCACGGTTTGCCCAGAGTCGAGGGCCAGTCCACTCGCGTGGCCGTCCTACGGTTGTAGAAGTTAAAGCCTTCTGAACCATCACACGAGCCTGCCGCGGCTGAGACCAGCTTTGCTCATTCTCGGCTTGTTAAAACCCTTGCCCAGGAAATGCTCATCCCTTCCGGGAAGGCCTGCTTGCTAGAGTCCCACCCCGCCCCTCCCAGCTACTGAGGCTGGAATTGAGCTCCCCAGTGTTTACCCCTTCAGCGACACCCCAAACCCTTTTTCATTTTCCAGGAAAGGTTTAGTGTTTTACCCAGCAGCCTGGAGAGAATTCTCCTGCTTGGCTTCCTACATAGCTGGGATGACAGGTTTCATTGGACTGGCCTGTGTCCTACATCCTCTCCCATCTCTTTCACTATGCTAGGAAAGACGCGGGAATTTTAATTTCATTTCTGCCACAGGCTTCCCAGCTAGAGCTGCAAAAATAATTTTTGTGCTTATCACTCCTGGTTTCCAGACTGAGTAATCCAGTTACTTACATATAAATGCCCCAAAGCATACATCTTGTCTGGCATATGCTTGAGTCATCTTGTACCATTTACCCCCAGTTACTGTCTATACTGCCTCTCTGATCATCTGGGGCATTGAGATCATTACTCTCTTTAGGACCTTGATACTGTTATGTCAGTATGAAATATTTTTGAGACGTCGCTCACTTTGGCCCAGGGTGGCCTCCAACTTTTGTTTCTCCAGCTTCAGCTTCCCAAGTGCTGGGACAACAGGTAGGAGCCACACCCCAGCTTCTTCCTGGAGAAGATAGATTGTTTTTGATAATTCAGGGCCCAGCTGAGCTGTCACCTCTTGAAAGACATTACACCTAAGCAGACGTCATCTACTGAGGTCAGTGGTTTTCTTCATACCACGAACCCCATCCAAATTTTAGATGGTCTATCTGTACAGCTCATTCCCTGCCATACATACCCTCCTTTCTAACAGCACAGAAACTATAAATTCTTGTTTTGTTCATAGTTATAGCTGCACTGTGTACAACTGAATAGCACATAATGCATATTCAATAAGTGGATACAAAGAAGTGACTAAGGTGACCTTGAGCAAGACTCAGAGTTAGGGTATGCATTTGATATAATAGCTATTACTTTTTTGTGTGTGTACCGGTTTGGGGACTTGAACTCAGGGCCTGAGCTGAAAGCTATCACTTTGAGCCACAGTTCCATTTCTGGCCTCTTGGTAGTTTCATAGACTTCCTGCCCTGGCTGGCTTTCAAACATGATCCCCAGCTCTTAGCCTCCAGAGTAGCTAGGATTACCAGTGTCCTGTTAATATAATTCTTCCTAGAGGTCCAAGGAAGCAAGAGTTACATGTAAAAAATAATTTAGAGAATTGTATTTGGACTTAACTTTTTTTTCTGGTCATTTCTTCTTTGGTTTTCTTCTCTTCAACTGAAGAAGAGGAGAGAAAGGAAAAGGAAGGGAAAAAAGCAGCAGCAGTCACCTTTCAGTATGTTTCACAGTGTTTAAAAATTTTAATTGATACTGTCCAAAGTTGAAGTTGTGTAATAATACATTCATAAACTGCTAGTGAAAATAACTGATAAGTATTATTAAGTAGTTACTAAGTGCTAAGAACTAAATACATTTTCATTTCAGTTGGTCATCACAACCCTGTGGAATAGGTACTATTATTTCCATTTTACAGAGAAATTGAGGCTTGAAGTTGGGTGACTTGTCTGTGGCTATGTTGATTCAACCCCTCTTTTTTTCAAGCCCCAGTCTGGGGCTTGATTTCAGGACCTAGATGCTGTCCTTGAGCTTTTTGGCTCAAGCTAGCATTTGATCACTTGAGTGACAGTTCCACTTCTGATATTTTGGGGTAGTTAATTTGAGATAAGAGTCCTGAGGACTTTTCAGGCTGGCTTTGAAATGCAATCTTCAGATCTCAGTCTCCTTCATTGCTAGGATTACAGGCATAAGTCACTGTCACCTGACTTTTTTTTTTAAATAGCATTTAAATGCAGAGTCTCATGCTTGCTAGGTAGGTGCTCTACAGCTTGAGTCATACCCTCAGACCTGAAAACTCATTTTTTTTGCTGGTTCTTGGGCTTGAACTCAGGGTCTGGGCCATGTGCCTGAGCCTCTCTGGGTTCAAGGCTAGTATGCTACTTGATCCACAGCACCTCTTGCAGATTTTTCTGGATAGCTTATTGGAGATAAGAGTCTCACAGAGTTTCCTGCCTGGGCTGGTTTTGAACTGCAATCTTCAGATCGCAGCCTCCTGAGTAGCTAAGATTATAGGCATGAGCCACTGGCACTGGGGCTGAAAACTAATTTTTATAGTAATATAACAAGTGATATACCAGAACCATATTAATATTTATATCTATTGACCCTATTTTAGATAATCTTGTAAATTTGGCCATAGCCTACTATTAGTGAAATGTAAAAACAGTTTAAATGCCAATAAATAAGTGAATGGGTAAGTGATTTTTACAATATCAATGTGATAAAATACCATACAGCTACTGAAATATTTTTATGATATAGATTAATAATCAAAGTGTGAGAATGAATATTCAATATTATAACCATTAAAAATATGAATTAGGATACAGAGAAAAGAAGGAATACCTCTGAAATAAATGACTTTCAGACAGTTAGAAATGGTGGTCCATGCCTATAATTCTAGCATTCAGGAGGCTAAAGCAAGAACATCTTCAAGGCTGGCCTGGGCTTACATAGCAAGACCATGTCTCAAACAAACAAAGAATATGGGATTATAGGAGGGTTTTTTTCCCTTTAAATTGGGCATGGTGAAACACGCCTGTAATCCCAGCACTCAGGAGACAAAAGCAGAAATATTTTGAGTTTGAAGCCAGCCTTAGCTCTATAGCAATACTTCAAAAATAAAAAACTTTCATGTAATTATTCTGTGTGTGTGTGTGTGTGTGTGTGTGTGTGTGTGTGTGTGTGTGTGTGTGTGTGTGTGTTACTAGAGCTCAGGGGCTCAAGCTCTTGCTTGGCTTTTTTGCTCAAGACTGGTGCTTTACCATTTGAACTGCACCTCAATTTTTGGCTTTTTGGTAATTCACTGGAGATAAGAGTCTCTTGGAACTGGTGCCAATGGCTCACAACTGTAATCCTAGCTATTCAGGAGGCTGAGATCTGAGGATCACACCCCAAAGCCAGCCCAAGCAGGAAAGTATGAGACCTTATCTCCAATTAACCACCAGAAAACCAGAATTGGTGCTGTGGCTCAAAGTGGTAGAGCGCTAGCCCTGAGAGAAAAAGCTCAGGGACAGCGCCCAGGTCCTGAGTTCAAGCCCCACCAAAAAAGAAAAAAAATCTCTTGAATTTCTCTTTCTAGGCTCATTTGAACCACAATCTTTAGAACTAAGCCTCCTGAGTAGCTAGAATTACAGTTATGGGCCACCAGCATCCAACATGATTATACTACTAAATCAAATATAAAGATACCCATGATGGAAGAATATCCTAAATGAACACTGTATGCTCTGTAAAGAGAAACCTAATTAAGTTATGGAACTAAGTCACTCTGTTGATCAATACAAAGCATTTGAGTATATCAAACAAACTTGAGAAATACACTTTTTGAAACTGTTTAATGAATTCATCAGCAATTTCAGACTCCTAGTTGATGTCCATTGGGGATCTACTGAATCACTTCTCCATGTCATATTCTACTTTACCTCCAAGATTTATTTTAGTTAGCAGGTCCGCTCAGGAAAGTTTTAGACACCACTGATTTTTTGGTCTTCTTCTATGAGGTGAGTTTCTTTGAAAGAATCCACATTTGTGTATCCAGTTTCAGAATTCTGTAAACATGAAAGAGACTCAAGGGTCTTTTGGATTGCCATGGCAACTTCTGACTTCTGTTTTTCAACGTGAAAGTTTTCAACTGACTCTATAAAACCGGCTCCTGAGAAACTGAAAAAGGTCATGTGTGAGTACGTTATATTTGCAGTGTTAGGATTTAATCCAGTGTTGGGATTAAATTTAGGCGTTATTCATGATAGACAAAAAGTCCACCTTTTGTGCACTAAGCCTTAAGTTAGTTTTAGGTGCCTTGAAACCTAGTATCACATGCGTCACAAATTATAATTGGTTCCCAATTTATTTATTTTTTTTATTTTTTGTTGGTCGTGGGTCTTGAACTCTGGGCCTGAGCACTGTTCCTGAGCTCTTCAGCTCAAGGTGAACACTCTACTACTTGAGCCACTTCCGGGTTTCTGGTGGTTAATTGGAGATAAAAATCCCATGGACTTTCCTGCCTGGGCTGGCTTGGAACCAGGATCCTCAGATCTCAGCCTCCTGAGAAGGTAGGATTACAGGCATAAGCCACCCAGCCCCTTGAGGAGATTATATTGTTGGTAGAAGTTTAGAATACAGGGAATATGGTATCAGTAGGATTTCTTTTTTTTTCGGTCAGGTGTGGGGGCTGAACTCTGGGCTGTCCCTCAGTTCTTCAGTTCAAGGCTAGTGCCCTACCACTTGAGCCATAGCGCCACTTCTGGCTTTTTTTTTTCTGCTTATGTGGTGCTGAGGAATTGAACCCAGGGCCTCATGCATGCAAGGCAAGCGCTCTGCCACTGAGCCACCTTCCCAGCCCAGATTTCAGCGTCAAAGAAAACAAAATAAAATCATTTTAAACACGTGTCCATGGATTCTTTTCCTTAAGTCAGGATTTTGTGATATGTGCAGGTAAAGGGATGGTAAGGCAAGTAGGCGTTGGGAGCAGGTTCAAATACTAACTGTAGAAATATACCAACGTGTTGTGCTTTTTCAAGGCATTCCAATGACTTTCACACATTCTGATGGCTGTCTTGACTTTACTAACCTGGAGTTTGGTAAAGACAGTATTTTATTGAATGCTTCAAATGTAGGGATATCACTAATTGTTGTTTCCTGAAAGGAAAGAAAAGATCAATGTAAAATATTATGATAAGCCATCAATGCTAGAATGTATGATCTGTAGGTATACATACACAGATATGAAAAACTAATACCTGGGGAGGGGGGTGTGTAGTTGAGGAGGTGGGAGGGAAGGGATGGTAGGGGAAGAACAAAGGAGGAGGCAATAATTCTTTTTTTAAATTTTTTTTTGGGTCTGGTCATGGGGCTTGAACTCTGGGCCTGGGCGCTGTCCCTCAGCTCTTCAGCTCAAGGCGAGCGCTCTACCGCTTGAGCTACAGAGTCACTTCCGGTTTTCTGGTGGTTTATTGGAGATAGGAGTCTCACGGTCTCTCCTGCCCGGGCTGGCTTTGAACCGCGATCCTCAGATCTCAGCCTCCTGAGTAGCTAGGATTACAGGCGTGAGCCACCAGCGCCCGGCTTCCCAACAATTCTTGATAAGAAATGTACTCATTACCTTGCTCATGTAAATGTAACCCCTCGGTACAGTATTTTCACAATAAAAAACTTATAAAAAAAACCAAAAGAAACCTAATACCTACATATACTTCAAACAACAAAAAGCATAAAAGTGTATAGAATAAAAAGTTTCTTGCCCTCCAAACCTATCAGTAAGTCTGTCTTCATTTATATAAAAACTAGATAGATTTCATATAATCTATCTAGTTTATATGTAATCTATTTTATATAATCTATCTAGTTTTTTATAAACATGGTTCATATACTATATATTTTTTTAAATGATAAAATAGACTTTTGTTTACTTTGTTGATCAGAGGGTTGTAAAAACAATTATTGCTAACGTAGATATCAGGCCAACAGAAAGGTGTTTCAGAAGTCCAGTTATCTTGGAGTTTATTTAAACTAAGAGGAAAACATCATAATGTTTTCATGCAATACATACTGGGTTCTTTAAATAATAATTGTGACAAACAGTAGAAAGAATTAGAGAATGTTCTACCTATGATCCATACAAAACACCAACAGTCTGGCTTGTATATAATTAAAATATCCCACTTTTGGAAACACTGTAATAGCCAATACATATGGGCATGCCTTAGGTGGGCATAGGAATGCAGTTTTTTCTAAAAAAAGAAACACACACACACACATACACACACACAGAGGAGCTATACTATTCGATTTCTTTTTTTTCTTTCTTTCTTTTTTTTTTTTTTTTGTCAGTCGTGGAGCCTGAACTCTGGGCCTGGGCACTGCCCCTTAGCTCTTCAGCTCAAGGCTAGCACTCTACCACTTGAGCCACAGCGCCACTTCCAGCCTTTTCTGCTTATGTGGTGCTGAAGAATTGAACCTAGGGCCTCATACATGTAAGGCAAGTACTTTACCACTGAGCCACCTTCAGTGGTTTTTAAAGTCACTGAGTGAGAAAAGCAACAATGAGCTTCCATACTGATTTTACACAACTTCTATACAGTACCTTGACTTAAATCCAAGAGCAAAAGTTAAGACTTGGCTCCTCTATTTTTGGTAAACAACTGCATGGTAAACTTAGATGACTTTTTCCCCTGGGTTTTACCTGGGAGTGGTCTTTTTAATATTTTATTTAAAAGAGGGCAACTTTGGCACTTTTATACTGATGTCACCAATGTTAATATTTCTTGGGATCTCGGGGAGGTTCATATTCTTTACAGCTGATACAACCCGAGCTAGAGCACCTGCCAAGCCAGCCTCAGACTTCTCCAGTTTGTTCTGCACGTTGATCTGCGTGATAATTTAATTAATGTTGGTCTCCAGCACCATTCTGCCCATCACCATTTCACCATTGTCTACATGAAATATTAAGTCCAGCTCACATACATTCTCGAAACATTTGTCTATTGTCTCCACAAACAACTGAATGAGGTCTAAAATGCCAAGTTCGCTTTCTGAGGAATCCACACAGAAGAAAAAATACAGCATATTTGCATAGTGTCTGAGCCTCCAATTAACTGCATATAACTCCATAGACCACACAACGTTACACAGCTTAAGACTGATTATCAAAAGCCTCCTTCCAGGAAGTTGCAGACATTCTCATCTCTCTTGGACACCAGGTAGAAGGTCTCCCGGATGATCTGCTGCTGGGTGTCTTCACTGTAGGGCTGGTAGAACTTGGACAGCTTCAGCTTCCTGTGGTTGAAGATGAGGATCGCCTTGACCATGGCTGGGTCTGGCGGGCCTGAGGGGCGCTGGAGGTGGCCTGGGGCGGGGGGACGATATGGGCCGGGCCTCGGGATGTGAGATTGTCGCTGGTGAGCCTTCCTGGCCAGCGCCCTGGCCCGCGCACGCACGCAGGCACCCACTTGTTATATATTTTTGAAAACGAAGTTGAAGTGTCTTTTTCAGCATAACAGCTTTGTTGACAACTCACTTAACATAAAATTCAGGCTTTTACCATATTCTAATCCATGGCTTTCTATATAGTCAAAGAGTTGTGCATCCTTTTCCAGAACATTTCCATCTCCCATACAAGAGGCCCATACTTGTGAGCAGTCATTCCATATATTTTCTCTTACCAGTCCCTGGCAATCACTAAAATACTTTGTCCTTATAGATTTTCTTATTCTGGACGTTTCATGTAAATGGCATTATTCAATATGTGGCTTTTTATGTGTGGTGTCCTTAAAGAATTAGAATTCAGAGCCTGGGAGCTGTCCTTGCACTTTTTCACTCAAAGCTAGCACTCGACTGCTTTGAGCCACAAAACCATTTCCAGTTTCCTTGTGGCTAAGTCTCACAGACTTTCCTGCCCAGGCTGGCTTCAAACCATGATCCTCAGATCTCAGCCTCCTGAGTAAAAATTTTTTCTTAATCCATTGGTTGTTTTTATTTATTATCCTTTGTAGTGCAGAAGTTTTTAGTTTGATATAATCCCAGTTGTCCACTTCTGATTTTGTAGCCAAAAAACCATTGCCCAATTTAATATAGCTTCCTCTGTTTTCTTCTAGAAGTTTTATAGTGTCAGGTCTTCTGGTTATGCCTTAAATTCATGTTGATTTTTATATATGATATTAGGCAAGGGTCCAATTTCCTTCTTCTGTAAGTATATATCTACTTTTCACACTACCTTTTTTTTGAAGATACTCTCCCTTTCCCATAGTGATATATTCTTCGTACTTCTTTTTGTTGTTGGTGGTGGTCACAGGGCTTGAACTCTGGGCTTGAAAGCTGTCCCTCAGCTCTTCAGCTCAAGGCTAGCCCTCTACCACTTGAGCCACAGTGCACTTCCAACTTTCAGGTGATTTATTGGAGATGAGAGTTTCACAGCCTTTCCTGCTTAGGCTGGCTTTGAACCAAGATCCTTAGATCTCAGCCTCCTGAATAGCTAGGATTACAGGCATGAGCCACTGGTGCCCGGCTCTTCACACTGTGTGTGTGTGTGTGTGTGTGTGTGTGTGTGTGTGTGTGTGTGTGTGTGTGTGTGTGTGTGTGTGTGTGTGTGTATGTGTGTGTGTGTGTGTACTGGTCCTGGGGCTTTAACTTAGGCCCTGGATTCTGTCCCTCAGCTTTTATGCTCAAGGCTGGCACTCTATCACTTGAGCCACCCCTCCACTTCTAGCTTTTGGTGGTTAATTGGAAAAAAGTGTCTCATAGGCTTTCCTGCCTAGCTGATTTCAAACCTTAGTCCTCAGATCTCAATCTCCTGAATAACTAAGATTACAAGTATAAGCCATTAGCACCCAGCTTATTCTTCATACTTTTGTCAAAAATCAGCTCTAATTGTGGTTTATTTGGGGGCTTTATATTCTGTCAGGGTTGATAGTCTATTTTGGTCTATTTTGATGGAGTATCATGATTTTTTAATTACTAGAGCTATATTATAGTTTGAAGTCAGGTAGCGTTACACTTCCAGTTTTGCTGTTTTTTTTGTCATCGTTGTTGTTGTTGTTTGTTTGGTGTTGTTTCCAGTCACGGTGCTTGAACTCTGGGTGTGGGTGCCATCCCTGAATTCTTCAGCTCAAGGCTAGTGCTGTACCACTTGAGCCACAGTACCACTTCCAGATTTCTGGTGGTTTATTGGAAATAAGAATCTATTGTGCCTGGGCTAGCTTTGAACTGCAATCCTCAGATCTCAGCCTTCTTAGCAGCTAGGATTACAAGCATGAGCCACCGGCACCTGGCTCAGTTTTACTGTTTTAACTCAATTGTTTTCACTGTTAATTACTATTCATGGCTCTACATAGATTTTAAGATCTTTTACTAATTGAGTAAAAAATAACATGAAAGTTTTGATGGAGATTGCCCTGAATCTGCATATTTCTTTGTCCAGTATGGGAATTTTTAGCAACATTAATTCTTCCAGCCATAATTCTTCAGGCAGTAATCTACTTGTGTCACCTCTGTTTCTTCATTAGAGTTTTTCAGTTTACAGATTTTTTTCACTTCCCTAGCTAAATTTTTTACTAGCTATTTATTTCTCAGTTTTTCCTATGCACTTGATTTCTTTTTCTTTTTCTTTTTCTTTTTTTTTTTTGGTCCGGTTATGGGGCCTGAACTCTGGGCCTGAGCACTGTCCCTCAGCTCTTCAGCTCAAGGCTAGTGCCCTACCACTTGAGCCACAGCGCCACTTCCGGCTTTTTTCTTTTTGCTTATGTGGTGCTGAGGAATCGAACCCAGGGCCTCATGCATGCAAGGCAAGCGCTCTACCACTGAGCCAACTTCCCAGCCCCTGTACTTGATTTCTTTTTCAGCTAATTCATTGCAGATATAAGAAACACTATTGTTTTTGTGTATTGATTATGTATCTTTTTGTTGTTGGTGGTGGTGATAGGGCTTGCACTCAGGGACTGGATGCTGTCCCTCAGCTCTTCAGCTCAAGGCTAGCACTCTACCACTTGAGCCACAGTGCCACTTCTGGCTTTTTCTGTTTATGTGATACTGAGGAATCGAACCCAGGGCCTCATACACGCAAGGCAGGCACTCTACCACTGATTTTGTATCTTGTAACTTGGCTGTATTCTTTTTTTGGTTGGTTGTAGGGCTTGAACTCATAGCCTGGCTCTGTCCCTGAGCCACTTTGTGCTTGAGGCTAGTGCTCTACTCTTTGAGTTACAGCACCCCTTCTGGCCTTTTCTGAGAAGTTTATTAGAGATAAGAGTCTCTCTGGGCTGGGGATGTGGCTTAGTGGTAGAGTGCTTGCCTGGTATGCATGAAGCCCTGGGTTCATTTCCTCAGTACCACATAAATAGAAAAAGCTGGAAGTGGCATTGTAGCTCAAGTGGTAGAGTGCTAGCCTTAAGCAAAAGAAGCTTAGGGACAGTGCCCAGGCCCTGAGTCCAAGCCCCAGAACTGGCACACACAGGCACATACACACACAAAAGTGTCACTGACTTTCCTGCTCCAGCTAGCTTCAAACCGCTTTCAGATCTTAGCCTCCCAAGTAGCTAGATTTATAGGCATGAACCACCAGCACCTGGTGATTGTATTCTCTTATTAGTTCTATATATATATATATATTTTGGTCAGTCATGGTACTTGAACTCTGGGCTTGGCACTGTTCTTCAGCTCTTCAGCTCAAGGCTAGCACTCTACTACTTGAGCCACAGTGCCACTTCCGGTTTTCTAGTGATTAACTGGAGATAGAGTCTCATGGACTTTCCTGCCCAGGCTGGCTTTGAACCACGATCCACAGATCTCAGCCTCCTGCACCCTGCATCTAACTGTTCCTTGGTGAAGTATTTAGAGTTTTCTACATGGATGATAAAAAATATTATACTATGTGAAAGCATGACCCATCTGAAAAATAACTACAAAAGCCAAAAAGGCTGGGGGTGTGGCTGTAGTACAGTACCTGCTTAGTTAATCAGGGGTCCTGAGTTCAAATTCTAGTACTAAAGAAATAAACTAAAAAAGCAAAAGGGCTGGGTGTATGGCTCAAGTGATTTAGTATTTTCTTCAAGGGCCTGAGTTCAAATCCTGGTACCACCATAAATAGACAATTTTAAGAGAAAAAGGCATGGCATTGGCCATTATTCAACAGCATCATCTTGAGGCCAGAGGCATCCAAAAAGTATACATTTAAAAAATGTGAACTTTAGTTTTCATTAAAAATTCTTTTAAAAATTTTTTTGGGGGGGTCTGGTTGTGGGAACTGAACTCTGGGCCTGGGCACTGTCCCTCAGCTCTTCAGCTCAAGGCTAGCACTCTACCACTTGAGCCACAGTGCCACTTCTGGCTTTTTTCTTTTTGCTTATGTGGTCCTGAGGAATTGAACCCAGGGCCTCAGGCATTCAAGGCAAGCGCTCTACCACTGAGTCACTTTTCCAGCCCTCATTAAACATTCTTATAGGGCTGGGATGTAGCTCAGTGGCAAAGCGCTTGCCTAGCAAGTGCAATGTCCTGGGTTCGATCCCCAGTACCAAAAAAGAAAAGACAAAAAAATACAGTTAAAAAAACCCCAAACAACAAAAAAATTCTTATAAATCCATATCCACATTATCACTGATGGCACAACATTTGAAAGTTTCATTGATGTTATGCTTCAGGTTAGGTAGAACATTCTTTGTAGTTGTTGTTGATCGTGGGTCTTGAACTCTGGACCTGGGTGCTGTACTTCAGCTCTTCAGCTCAAGGCTCATGCTCTACCACTTGAGCCACAGCACCACTTCTGATTTTCTGGTGATTGTTTTCTTGTTGACCAAGTTCCAAGATGGTTGAAGTTATCACGTGGTGAAGAGAGGAAACAAATATATGTGTCTTGTATTAAATGTTTGTTTCCTCCTTTCCCTTACATATATTTGGTTAAGTCATAGTCTCTGAACATCTATAAAATATTTGGCAGGATGAGCATAAGTTTGAGTCCACCCTGAACTACACAGCAGGCTCCAGCATCCTGGAAGTACATAATGGCCTGCCCTTGGAAGAGGAAGAAGAAGAAGGAGGAGGGGGAGGGGAGGGGGAGGGGGAGGAGGAGGGGGAGGGGGAGGGGGAGGGGGAGGGGGAGGGGGAGGGGGAGGAGGAGGAGGAGGAGGAGGAGGGGGAGGAGGAGGAGAAGGAGGAGAAATTGTATGTGCTTGGAGAAAACAGCTATCATTACTAAGTACCAACAGTTTACCAAAGAAATTTATGTGCATGATTCTCCTTATCTCTAACAACCATTGTTTTTTTTTTTTGTCGGTCGTGGGGCTTGAACTCTGGGCCTGGGCACTGTCCCTCAGCTCTTCAGCTCAAGGCGAGCACTCTACCACTTGAGCTACAGCGCCACTTCTGGCTTTCTGGTGGTTTATTGGAGATAAGAGTCTCACAGTCTCTCTTGCCCGGGCTGGCTTTGAACCGCAATCCTCAGATCTCAGCCTCCTGAGTAGCTAGGATTACAGGCGTGAGCCACCAGCACCTGGCTTCTAACAACCATTGTTAAAAACTATTTTGTAGTCGGGCACTGGGGCTCACACCTGTAATCCTAGCTACTCAGGAGGCTGAGATTTTAGGATTGTGGTTCAAAGCCAGCCCAAGCAGGAAAGTCTGTGAGACTCTTATCTCTAATAAACAACCAGAAAACCAGAAGTGGCACTGTGGCTCAAATGGTATAGTACTCTCCTTGAGCTGAAGAACTTAGGGATAGTGTCCAGGCTCAGAGTTTAAGCCCCATAACTAAAACCAAAACTATTTTGTAATAAGTTTAAGGAGATATAGTTTAAGTACCACATAAACTACCCATTTTAAGTTCGCATTCAATGGCTTTAGGGCATTGGTAGAATTGTATAACTGTCATCCTAGTCAATTTTAGAACACTGTCATTATATCTTATAACTCCACACCCTTTAACTACGCTAACTTACCCTCAAACCACAGCCCAGGAAAAACAATAATTTACTTTCTGCATCTACAGAGTAGTCTACTCTAGACAGTTTCTATCAATAGAATCATACACAGTCTTTTGTGACTGGCTTCTTGCACTTGATATAATATATAGTGCCAGTCCTGAGGTTTGAACTCAGGGACTGAGCACTGTATATGAGCTTTTGTGCTCAAGACTAATGTTGTACCACTTGCGCCACAGCTCCACTTCTGACTTTTTGGTGGTTATTTGGAGATAAGAGTCTCAGGGACTTTCCTGTCCTGACTAGTTCTGAACCATATTCCTCAGATTTCAGCCTCTTGAGTAACTAGAATTAGAGGTAAGAGCCATCGGCATCTGGTTTCAATTGGTATATATATACATATATATATATATATATATATATATATATTATCATCCATGCCTCAGCTAAATCAATACTTCATTCTTTTTTATGATAAAATCATAATTGCATTTCTGTAGTCTCTATCTATCTAAATTCATTAGTTGTAGACATTTGGGTTGCTTATTCCTCTTGGCTACCGTTACTAATGCTGTTATGAACATTTCACTTTTTATGTGAAGTAACCATCTTTTAAAAGTCATTACTTCAGGGCTGGGAAGGTAGCTCAGTGGTAGAGCGCTTGCCTTGCATGCCTGAGGCCCTGGGTTCCATTCCTTAGCACCACATAAGCAAAAAGAAAAAAGCCAGAAGTGGTGCTGTGGCTCAAGTGGTAGAGCGCTAGCCTTGAGCTGAAGAGCTGAGGGACAGCGCCCAGGCCCAGAGTTCAGGTCCCATGGCCGGACCCCCCCCCCAAAAAAAAGTCATTACTTCATTTTTCAGAAAAGACAATTGGCCTTCACACAGCTGATAAAATGCTGAGATAGAATTTGACACATAGGATAAAATGAGGGACATCAAGTCATAATAGTTTTTGTTGGCTATGAAGCTTGAATTCAGGGCCTGGGTGCTGGCCCTGAGCTTTTTCATTCAAGGCTAGCACTCTACCGTTTGAGCCATAGCATCACTTCTGGTTTTCTGGTGATTATTTAGAGATAAGAGTCTCACAGACTTTCCTTCCTGGGCTGGCTTTGAACTGTGATCCTCAGATCTCAGCCTCCTGAGTCGCTAGGATTACAGGCGTGAGCCACGGGTATCCAGCAGCCAAGTCAAATTTTAAGTGGGAAGAATTCAGAAACAAGTCTGTGAAAGAGACATTATTTAAGTTGAGTTTTAAGGGACAGTAGGAGTAAGCTCAGAGAAATTCTAGGGAAAGGAAGAATTGGGAGAGGCCCTCTCCCTAAGCTCTTTTGCTCAAGGATAGCGCTCTACCATTTTGAGCCACAGTGCCACTTCCAGTTTTCACGTGGTTAACTGGAGCACAGATTTTTCTGTCTGAACTGCCTTGAACTGCAAGCCTCAAATCTCAACCTACTAGCCCCCTGAGCATCTGGCATGAGCCACCAATGCCAGGCCACATTTTTTTTCTAAATCCTACTCTGACTGCAGATTATAAGATTGAATTGGAGAATCTTTTTTTTTTTTTTTTTGCCAGTCATGGGGCCTGAACTCTGGGCCTGGGCACTGTCCCTCAGCTATTCAGCTCAAGGCTAGTGCTCTACTACTTGAGCCTCAGCTCCACTTCCGGCTTTTTCTGCTTATGTGGTGCTGAGGAATTGAACCTAGGGCCTCATGCATGCAAGGCAAGCACTCTACTACTGAGCCACCTTCCCAGCCCTGAATGGAGGATCTTTAAGATTCTAAATTTAGTTTGGGAGCCTGGTGCTGGTGGCTTATGCTTGTAATCTTAGTTAATCATGGGGCAGAGATCTGAGGATCATGGTTCAAAGCCAGCTATGCAAGAAAGTCTGTGAGATTCGTATTTCCAATTAGCCACCAAATGAAAGCTAGAAGTAGAGCTATGGCTCAAGTGATAGAGTGCTAACTTTGAGCAAAATAAGCCTCAGAAACAGCCCCAGGTCCTGGGTTCAAGCCCTAGGAACAGCAAAAAAAAAAAATGGAGTTGTTTATCTCAATAAGTTTTAAGATGTTACAAGTTATGTATTTTTTCTAGTTTTTTTTTTAAAAACAGAATCTTACTATGTAGACCAAGCTGGTCTCAAACTGTCAATACTCCTGCCTCTAAATTCTAAGCATGCATCACCATATCCAACTAGTTAGTATTTGTGACATGCAAAATTCTGAGTTTGATATACTACAGTTGTGATTAGTATGACATTTCTTATCTTCATTTGAAGGTAATATTGTGGATCTCGTACCTATTGGTCCTAGCATATACTCCATTAAGTCTTCTACTAAAGCTTGTGATTCTATGGAACTTATATATGTGTGGGCTGGGAAGGTGGCTCAGTGGTAGAGCACTTGCCTTGCATGCATGAGGCCCTGGGTTCGACTCCTCAGCAAAAAGAAAAAAGCCGGAAGTGGCGCTGTGGCTCAAGTAGTAGAGCTCTAGCCTTGAGCTGAAGAGCTGAGGGACAGCACCCAGGCCCAGAGTTCAGGCCCCACAACTGGACCCCCCGCTCCCCCAAAAATGAACTTATATATGTGTGTTTGTCCTCTGTTGGAATGAAAGTGTATAGACACAGGGATTCTCCTTTGTATTCTAGGTGCTAGGCTAGTTCTTGGGATCAATGTTTGCCAAATGAATGATTGAGTAAATGAGTGGATGGTTAATGATTAGACAATGAAGAACTATGCCTCCATCAGAAAGAATGACATTGCCCCATTTGCTAGGAAATGAAAAGACTTGGAAAAAATTATATTAAGTGAAGTAAGCCAGGCCCAAAGAGACATAGGTCCCATGGTTTCCCTTATTTGCAGTAACTAGTATATGTCTGAGACAAGCAGAAATGGTCAGATAAGTTGATGTTAGGCAAAATGAACCCCAAGATAAGGACTCAAATGGTTTTTCTTTCTTGCTATTGTTTCTAACATATTTAAAAGATGATTTCTTTGTTGCTTTGTATGTCCCTCCCCCACGGTATAACCCCTGTTTTCACTGAATTTGATGTCGGTGTAATTTGGGGAGGGGAAGGGAAAAAACAAATTGTTTAAATAGGAATACAGGTGGACCCATTGCAACAATGAGCTATATAAGACCTTATGTTGAACTTTGGTGGGGGGCGGGGGGCGAGGGAGATGGGAGGGCAGGGATGGGAAGGGGAAACAAAGGAGGAGGCAACAATGCTTGATAAGAAATGTACTCATTGGGGCTGGGAAGGTGGCTCAGTGGTAGAGCTCTTGCCTTGCAGGCCTGAGGCCCTGGGTTCAATTCCTCAGCACCACATAAACAAAAAGAAAAAAGCCAGAAGTGGCGCTGTGGCTCAAGTGGTAGAGTGCTAGCCTTGAGCTGAAGAGCTGAGGGACAGCACCCAGGCCCAGAGTTCAGGCCCCACGACTGGACCCCCCCAAAAAAATGTACTCATTACCTTGCTCATGTAATTGTAACCCCTCTGTATGGTATTTTCACAATAAAAAAAACTTAATAAAAAAACAAAAATAACAAAAAAAGAACAGTTGTAGTTCATACAAAGTTGAACTATTGGAAAAAAGGTCTACTTTTGATGAAATCTGCAAAGCAACTTGTATATCATGGAAATAATTACCTTTCTGAGAACAAACTAGAAGCAGGCCTTACAAGCAATAGTGCCTGACAGGGAGGATCTACCGTAAGGTGTCTATGGATGGAATACCCTGCAGGTGACACAGACCAGGCAAGGAAGAAGCAGCCTTTATCCTGGATTCAGAACACAATTCTGCTTACCGAAGCCCCTCTTTTTGACTTGCTCACCAGCCAGACTCTGGACCTTGTTTGAACCTGTACTATTTTCTGCATCTCCCTGTACTTGGCTACCTGTCTGAATGTTTGGAATATAATTGCTCTTCTCTGACTCAGATGCTCTCTTTAGTTTTGACTCATTAGCAGACTAGACTAGCTTCTCTTTGCTTCTCTGAACTTCGAATTTGCTGAGGCTTTCTTTCCAAATGGGGCTTGAATGACATGTCATAAACAGGATTGTTGAGACTGAGGCATGTATGTGAAAATGTGTAACAGCCATTCATTCTCAAGTGTTTATTGAGTACCTATCCACAGGTACAGTGATGTATCAGCTATATAGTTCTTGTCCACTAGGGTGTCACGGATGAGTTAATGAGACAGAGAAGAAAGAAGGCAATGACAATAGAGTGGGCTAAGAGGCTTGGAGGCACAAATTGTGTTGGGATCACACAGCAGGGGAGTGATTAATAAAAGCTGACCCAGAGAAGTACAAAGCGGGGGCATACTCCATCTCACTGCAAGGCTGAGAGCAGGGCTACAGCTACATGGAAATAAACAGAAGAGAGAGCATGGCAAATTTAGCAAGTCAGCTTCAGATTAGCTGAGATCTGAGGATCATGGTTAGATATCTTACCTCTCCTCTACGAATCTGGATGTTCCTTATAATACGCTCTAAGAGGCCAACTTGCTGCATTAGCCGGAGACAATTTTCCTGCAGTTGTTTATTTTCTTTATCCAGGAAAAATGCCCTAAGAATAGAATAAGTGAGAAGTGTAACTAAATACACATGCATGCTATCACTGAGGCCCACGCTCCAATAATTAGACATTTCTGTACCATTATTAAAAACCCTAAGCCTTGTCCAATTTCCTACTAACTCTGGGTCTTAAGAAACTGCTTAACTCGGCCAGGCACCAGTGGCTCACACTTGTAATCCTAGCTACTCAGGAGGCTGAGATCTGAGGATCATGGTTCAAAGCCAGCCCAGGCAGGAAAGTCCGTGAGACACTTCTTTTGGGTCCGGTTGTGAGGCCTGAACTCTGGGCCTGGGCGCTGTCCCTCAGCTCTTCAGCTCAAAGCTAGTGCTCTACCACTTGAGCCACAGCGCCACTTCCGGCTTTTTTCTTTTTGCTTATGTGGTGCTAAGGAATCGAACCCAGGGCCTCAGGCATGCAAGGCAAGCGCTCTACCACTGAGCCACCTTCCCAGCCCAGTCCGTGAGACTCTTATCTCCAATAAACCACTAGAAAACTGGAAGTTGTGGCTCAAGCGATAGAGCGCTCACCTTGAGCTGAAGAGCACAGGGACAGCGCCTAAGCCCAGAGTTTAAGCCCCACGACCGACAAAAAAAAAAAGAAAACTGCTTAGTCCATAGAACCAAGAATGGCAAAATAACTCTCACCATAGTCCACAACCAAGTAAAAATTAGTGAGCTTCTGGCCCGTACAACACATGTATGAGTATGAAAGGCACAATTCCCAGACCTTGAGAAACTTCAGGAAGGCTTTGATTCTCACTTAGGGTGAGACTGACAAAAAAAAAAAAAGACTATCTCTTCAATAAGCTTCTACAATAAACTGTGTAAAAGTGTGAGATTTTGATCTCACACTGATCTGGTTCTGATTTCTCACCTAGAAGGAGAAATAGTACCAGCAGCTGCCACCAACACTCATCAACTACCTGACATGTGAACGCTGGACTCAAACTACCCACACAGTAAACTCTGCATACTTTCCATGTAGTAATTCATTTAATCCTCACAAAAAACCTTGTGAAGCCCTGCGCTGGTGGCTCACGCCTGTAATCCTAGCTACTCAGGAGGCTGAGATCTGAGGATCGCGGTTCAAAGCCAGCCCAGGCAAGAAAGACCGTGAGATTCCTATCTCCAATAAACCACCAGAAAAACCAGAAGTGGCACTGTAGCTCAAGTGGTAGAGTGCTGGCCTTGAGCTGAAGAACTAAAGGATAGTGCCCAGGCCCAGAATTCAAGCCCCAGGATCGACAAAAAAACAAAACAAAACAAAAAAACCTTGTGATATAAGCACTGTTATAAAGCCTGTTTTATAGTTGAGGATACAGGCTCATAGAGGAGGAAGTAACATGTTCAAGAACATAAATAATTCTGTGAGTTAGCCACTGGTGGCTCATGCATGTAATCAGAGCTACTTAGGAGGCTGAGATCTAAGAATTGTGGCAGCCTGTAAAACTCTTATCTCCAATTAACCAGCAAAACGTGGGAAGCAGAGGTATGGCTAACGTTGTAGAACACCAGCGTGGAGGAGTTCAAGCCCCAGAGTTCAAGCACACACACACACACACACACACACACACACACACACACGCACACACACACACGCACGCACGCATGCACGCACGCATGCACGCACACAGAGCTTCTGCTTCTTAGCCACCAGGCCTCCCAATGATGATGGGCTGAAATATCGGAAAACAATGAGCCCAAATGAATTTCCTTTCCCTTGAAAAATGAACATAAAAATAGAAATTTATAAAACTGCTATGCCAAACCAGATCTTTAAAGATTTCTGAGCCTGTTTTTTTCTACTTCTTCTTGGTACTGAAGGTTGAACCAGGGCTTCATGAAGGCTAGACTAGAACTCTACTCCGAACCCCAGACCCATCCCTAAGCTTTAGTTCTTTTTTTTTTTTTTTTTTTTGTCAGTCGTGGGGCTTGAACTCGGCCTGGGCGCTGTCCCTCAGCTCTTCAGCTCAAGGCGAGCGCTCTACCACTTGAGCTACAGCGCCACTTCCGGTTTTCTGGTGGTTTATTGGAGATAAGAGTCTCATGGTCTCTCCTGCCCGGGCTGGCTTTGAACTGCGACCCTCAGATCTCAGCCTCCAGAGTAGCTAGGATTACAGGCGTGAGCCACCAGCGCCCGGCTCCTAAGCTTTAGTTCTAACCACCTATTCAAGGCCACAGTTTATTTGGAAGGTATGACATTAATTTGGATAAGGGATTTGTGTTTGAGTTCTGGTCCTGCCACCAAACTGTCAACTGCTAATTATACTAATTGTGTGATCCTGAGCAAATTACAGATCTGAACCTTAGATTCCTCATCCACAATGTGACCATCAGAAACTATGACACCATTTGAGAAAGGCAGTGTTTGATGTGGGATGTATAAAAAAGGAAAAGTAAACCCCAAGTGAAAAAGAGAGACTTTCCAGGTATGGCCAGAGGAGAATGTGTCCAGAGTAGCCAACAGGTATCATGCTGTGATCTGGGACTAGGTTGCTGAGATGACGTGCTACTTGGCCACTAACCAGACTGAGTCAGTGGTCAGCTTCCCTATTCTTTTTGGATCTTTGGCTTCCTTACCCATAAACTAAGGCTAGTCATAGTTGCTACCTCTTGAGGCTGGTGTCAGGATGAAATGAATAGAGAGAACAGCCCGCAATGGTGCTCAAATAATGTTGGTCATTATCCTCATTGTTGGTGACGTTATCTGTTAACATCAACCTAGTCTCTTTGTCCTTATTCTCTTCTAGGAAACGTCAGTTATAATCAAAGTTTCATATGGAACAAAGACTGCTCAGTATCTAAATTCTTATCTGCTTTGAATGCTTCTCTTTAAAAATTAACGTAATGAAATCCTGAGGGGTCTCATGAATGTAAGCGATGTCTGTGAACTTTATTCTTGGGTCTACGTTGATTCCTCAGATAGCAAATGATAAAGTGGGGTGACAGCACGTAGAGGAAGTGACTGGCTAGTTAGAATGTGCACAGCTGGGGCCTCAGCGAGGAAACACGGCTACAACCGAGATTATCTGCATGGCTTGCCTGCCTCCCTCCAGTGCCACCTTTCACCACTTGCATGATCTTCATGAAATCACAGATAGCAAGAACAACAGCCATAAAGACAGACCACAGATCAAAAGGACAGACTCTGGAACCATTTCTTTGTGGACAGAGAAGCATCCTTTTGGTGGAGTTCATTGGCTCCCAGGCAGGACTGCACCTACTTGTTCTGGGTTGAAGAGATTATGGATTTGTTGCTGAGGATCAGTTCTTCTTGATTTGTGACTTGTTCCAGAAGCTTCCTTTTTTCTAGAAGCAGAGTATCATTCTGGGCCATGATCTGGCCCTGGAATGCCTTTTCCTAGGAAATGACACAAAAGAGAAAGAATTATACACTTAGGACCCTCAGCTTATTTCTAAACTCTTACAGTAATATTCTTTACTCTCACTTTCATGTCCTCTAATCTGTTTGCACCTTTTATGGACACTGTAATTCTTTATGAATGCCCAGATTTGTTGCACTGTGACATTAAAAGCTCTTGTATCACTGGGCACTAGTGGCTCACACCTGTTATCCTAGCTACTCAGGAGGCTGATATCTAAGCGTTGTGGTTCAAAGCCAGCCTGGGCAGGAAAGTCCATGAGACTCATCTCCAATTAATCACCAGAAAACCAGAAATGGCACTGTGGCTCAAAGTGGTAGATCACTAGCCTTGAGCAAAAGAGCTCAGGGACAATGCCCAGGCCCTGAGTTCAAGCCCCATGACTGACAAAGCAACAACAACACAACAACAGTAAGCTCTCACATCAGCCTTTTCTAGGTTTAGCATTTCTAATTCTGCTAATATTTTATTTTGTGAACTTTACATTCACCAGTTAATATCTTTCTTTCTCTCTCTCTCTTTCTCTATCTCTCTCTCTTCTCTCTCTCTATATATCAAGGAGAAAAAAGATCTATGAAAACTTTATCTGTACCATCTTAGAGAAGCTATGTTTTGAGCCTCATAAAAGCCTGGTATGTGAAGTGGAAATTGTTTTGTTTTGTTTCCTTTTTGCAGAGGAGGAAATATACAGAGACTTGTCTAAGAACACAAGAGTATGTCTCAGGGCTAGAATTTGAATCCAAGTTGGCTAATTGAAAAGCCCAGAAACCTTTCAGTGTCAGCAAGCAAAAACATCAAATCTCCTCCTTTGCGTCTGGATATTTTCAGTCTTCAGTATATTTCCTAGAGATCTGTGATGCTTTCAGTCAATGCATTGGTTTCCTTGGGCTGGTGTATAAATTACTACAAAGTGATTTGAAACAACAGAAACATAGTTCTAGGAGCTAGAAATCTAAAATGAAGCAGTTGTCAAGGTTAGTTTTTTTTCCCCTGGAGGCTCAGAAGGAGGTTTTACCCCTCTTTTGA
The DNA here is from genome assembly GCF_019054845.1 of Dipodomys spectabilis. Taxonomy (NCBI): domain Eukaryota; kingdom Metazoa; phylum Chordata; class Mammalia; order Rodentia; family Heteromyidae; genus Dipodomys; species Dipodomys spectabilis. The sequence goes on along the minus strand of NW_024870679.1, from coordinate 49,305,202 downwards.
CACTGAAGAATTGAACCCAGGGCTTGTGTACATTAGGCAAGTACTCCCCTGATGAGCTACTTCCTCAGAGGGAGATTCCGTTCCAAGCCTGTCTTGTAGTGCTTCATGGTTGCTAGCTATCCTCATATCCCTTAGCTTTACTGCATCATTCTAATCTCTGCCTCCAACAGCACAAAGTATTCTTCCTTGTATTTGTCTGTGTCTTCGTCTCTTTTTATAAAGACACCGGGATGTCCTTGTTTTAAATAATTCCATCTGCAAATATCCTATTTCCAAACAAAGCCACATTTTGAGGTTCTGGGCGAACATGAATTTTGGGGGATATGTACTTACTAAAGGAAATGTACTTACTAAAAGCAAGAGATTGATCTTGCACGTAAGCCTAGAGGCAAACGATAGGTGATACAAGAAAGAATTGGTAGTGCAAAGATAGATTGATATTCCTAGTGGACCTATGAACCAGGATGCTATTTTTTTCTGTATACTTGTCTGGTGCTTAAACATCCAAGCTGGATCTGACTACTTAGAAGTTTGATGAATCCTATTTATTTTCCTCTCTCACTAGAGTTTAGAATATCAAGAGGTTGTTTTTTTTTTTTTTGACGGTCGTGGGTCGTGGGGCTTGAACTCTGGGCCTGGGCGCTGTCCCTCAGCTCTTCAGCTCAAGGTGAGCGCTCTACCACTTGAGCTACAGCGCCACTTCCGGTTTTCTGGTGGTTTATTGGAGATAGGAGTCTCACAGTCTCTCTTGCCTGGGCTGGCTTTGAACCGTGATCCTCAGATCTCAGCCTCCTGAGTAGCTAGGATTACAGGCGTGAGCCACCAGCGCCCGGCTATCAAGAGGTTTTTGTTTGTTTATTTTGATGCTAGTACTGGGGTTTGAATTCAGGTCTCACAATCTTGCATGGCCTTCTTGCTTTTAGTAAGTGTTCTACTACTTGAGCCATGCCTTCAGTCTAACATTTTATTGGTCCATTGAAGAATGCAATCTTCATGAGTAATCTGTCACTGTCTTTAAATATCTTACTGTGTGTAGTCTAGACTTCTAGACCTGCAATCCCATGATAGTGGGTGGAATGGCGGACATTATATTCATCTACTGGCAGCCTTGGCATATAGAGAGGGGAAATAAGACAATTCTTAGGTGTAAAGCATGAGGGCTAGAAATCCCATCAAGGAGGAATATTATAAAGTTGTCCTCCGTAATAATTTACATAATTTTAGGATATTAAAACCATTCTGTACAAGGTTCCATTCATTGGTCCCATTTCATTTTTATACATACATCAGTGATTCACAAGAGCAGTAAGACAAACAAAGATATCAGGGAAAAAGAGTCAGAATTGGTGCTAGGCACTGGTGGCCCACACCTGTAATCCTAAGGATGCTGAGATCTGAGGATCAGGGTTCAAAGCCAGCCCAGGCGGGAATGTCCACTCTTATCTCCAGTAAACCACCAGAAAACTTGAAGTGGCACTGTGGCTCAAGTGGTAGAGCGCTTGCCTTGGGTTGAAGAGCTCAGGGGCAGCGCCCAGGCTGAGAATTGGCAAAGAATTAAGGATTACCTGTTGACTTAGCCATTTAAAAACTAACAAGCACCTGCCTAGAAAACACAAAGCTCGGGGCTGGGAAGGTGGCTCAGTGGTAGAGCACTTGCCTTGCATGCCTGAGGCCCTGGGTTCGATTCCTCAGCACCACATAAGCAAAAAGATAAAAGCTGGAAGTGGCGCTGTGGCTCAAGTGGTAGCGCGCTAGCCTGGAACTGAAGAGCTGAGGGACAGAGTTCAGGCCCCACGACCGGACCCAAAAAAAAAAAAAAAAGAAAAAAAGAAAACACAAAGCTCTGAGTTCACACCCTAGTACTAACCAAAAAGAAAAAAGTCCTACCCTTTTGAACAAGTATTTAAGGACAATAAGACAAAGAAAGAAATAAAGACCTTCCAATTTGGACTAGACAGTGAGTTTGAGGCCAGCTCGAGCTAAAGACCCTGATTTAGAAACTAAAAACAAATAATACATAAAAATGGACACTGATGTTTGAGGCAGAATGAGAGACACATAAAGCAGGAATGGGCTACTGAGGGTGGTTTGGAAGCCTCTGCTGAGGAGTGTTGAACAAGGTCGTTTTCATTCGAAAGCAAGATGTGAATTGGCAGTGCAGACTTTTTTTTTTTGTTTTGTTTTTGGGTCCGGTCGTGGGGCCTGAACTCTGGGCCTGGGCGCTGTCCCTCAGCTCTTCAGCTCAAGGCTAGCACTCTACCACTTGAGCCACAGCGCCACTTCTGGCTTTTTTTTTTCTGCTTATGTGGTGCTGAGGAATTGAACCCAGGGCCTCGAGCATGCAAGGCAAGCGCTCTACCACTGAGCCACCTTCCCAGCCTCTAGTGCAGACTTTTTTAAGTGTCCAGTTTGGGTTAGGAACGCTATGTATCTTATACTCTGGTGGGCTTAATGAACTCCTCACATTAAATAACAGAAATGGAAACAAGGGCTATGTAGAGCCAAAGATAATGAGTGGGCTTTCTCCACCAGCACCAACAGTGCCCTTTTATATTTTTCTCACCATTTCAATCTTTTGCTGCAGTTTTCCAGTTTCATCTTCAAGTTGTTTAATTTTCCTATTTCGTATTTCTACTTCATGAGTGTAATGATCCTTCACCTTTCGAAGCCTTGCTCTGTGGTGGTTTTGCTTCTCATTGTTGTTTCTACAAAAGTAAATCTGAGTTATACTGAGGTCTGAACACAGTTAAAATCAATTTTACCTCCTTCACATGCACCTTTCCATGGCTCTCTAACTAGGATGATGGGCCTGGCACTGAATGTGGGCACCTGTCCTACTGCACATCTTCCTTGCCCTATGTGGGAGGTGAACCAAAGATCACATAACAACAGCACTACTCCTCCCCATGGAGTCAAGTTACTGGCTGGCCCTGGTTTCAACTGATGGTAGTGGTCCTCTTTTGACATCTGAGTTCAATTTAGGAAAATCTTCGACTTCTGGTCCCCAACATCTAAATACTGAGTCCTGCTCCACTGATTAGGTCATTAATCTAAAATTTCCTACTTCCTAAGTATACTTTTTTTTGCCAGTCCTGAGGCTTGAATTCAGGGCCTGAACACCGTCCCTGAACTTCTTTTGCTCAAGGTTAGCATTCTACTGCTTGAGCCACAGCATATGTGGCACTGAGGAATTGAACCCAGGGCTTCATGCGTGTGAGACAAACACTCTACCCCTAAGCCACATTCCCAGCTCTAGGAACACTTTTGAACAGTGATACAACCCTGGGTATATCTTCAATGTAACTTAAATCTTGTCTCATTTCCAGATCAGTGGGATTATATTGAGTATGGACTTTTAATGCCAATTCTATATAGGGACTCCATGGCCTCAGAAGTCTTGTTCTGATTCTGACACAAATCTATTACTGTCCATAAACACATAAAAAGATGCCTAACATCATTAACCATTAAGAAATACAAAGGAAGGGAAACCAGAGAGAAGGTTTCTTTTTGAAGGGACAAAATGCTATAAAATAGGTTGGGGTGATGAATGAATAACTAAAAGTCATATGATTGTTCACTTTTTTGTTTTTATTTTTTGTGCTGATATGGGGTTTTGAAGAATGAGCACCTTGCCAGGCTCAGGTGTGTGTGTGTGTGTGTGTGTGTGTGTGAGAGAGAGAGAGAGAGAGAGAGAGAGAGAGAGAGAGAGAGGGGGGAGAGGGAGAGAAACAGAGACAGAGACAGAGACACAGAGAAAGGGTTTTTAATGCAGAATTCCTAGTCTAGGAATTATTAACTGAAATGAAGAGAGAGAGTGGTCCAAGATGAGGACTGAATGTGAGGGAGACATAGGCTGAAGGCTGTGAGAAAGGTTTATTTGGAGAAAAACAAGCTACACTCGAGCAGAGCTCAACAGAAGCTTAAATTCCTTCTCCCTCCCTCTTGGGAAGAAACTAGGCCCCACATCTTCCTAGGAAAAGCCTTGTGGATGGAACTTCTAGAAAGGTTGCTTCAGTGAACATCTCATTGCTTCACCTGGGGCTGGCCCAGTCAGGAACAGTTGCTTTATAAACTTTTCTCTTTTTTTCTTTCTTTCTTTTTCTCTCTCCCCCTTCCTTCCTTTCTTTCTTTCTCTCTCCCTTCCTTCCTTCCATCTTTCTTTCTTTCTCTCTCCCTTCCTTCCTTCCTTCTTTCTTTTTCTCTTTCCCTTCCCTTCCTTCCTCCCTTCCTCTTTTTTCTTTTTCTCTTTTTTCCTCCCTTCCTTCCTCTCTTTTCTTTCTTTCATTCTTTCTTTTTCTTTCTTTGCTCTCTCTCTCTCTCTTTCTTTTTCATTTTTTGTTGGTCTTGGGGTTTGAACTTAGGGCCTGGGCACTGTTCCTGAGCCCCTCTGTGCTTAGGGCTGGCGTTCTACCACTTGAGTCACAGTGCTACTTCTGGCTTTTTCTGTGTATGTGGTACTAAAGAATCTAAACCTAGGGCTTCATGTATGCAAGGCAAGCACTTTACCATTGAGCCACATTCCCAGCCCTCTCAGACTTTTCTTCCAAAGAGAACGGGTGTCACTTTACCTTACATGCTCACCAAGTTGCTCAAAAAACCTCCCAAGTGCTTCCCAGAGGGCTTCCTTCTCCTGCTGTGACTCAGTCAGCCTCTCTGACAGTAACAGGTTGCTCTTGACAGTCTGAAAAATACATACCTTTAAACAAGAAAACACTGCACTGATAAAAGGTATGATGTTGGAGGAATGTGAATTGGCAGAGTTGTTCTGCCAATTGAAAAATGCTTACAGTCATCTCAGCTGCTGAGATCACAGCATCACTTGTTGAGTTCCTGGAAGCCAGCCGCTGCTTGGTGAGGCTTTTCCTCTTGGTTTTCCTATATGACTTGTGTGTATTATTTATTTATTTATTTATTTTGCTGGTTGTGGGGCCTGAACTCTGGGCCTGGGTGCTGTCCCTCAGTTCTTCAGCTCAAGGCTAGTGTTCTACCACTTGAGCCATAGTGCCACTTCTGGCTTTTTCTGCTTATGTGATGCTGAGGAATTGAACCCAGGGCCTCATGCATATAAGGCAAGAACTCTACCACTAGCTACCTTCCCAGCCCCTTCCTATATGACTTGTAAATATCCAACTTGCTATGTTAAAACCCATTCTGGTTGAAGTGTTGTGATCTTATATAATTTCTGGCTTTTTTCTAGGGTTTTTTTCCTAGGGTTTTTGGTTTTTGTTTTTGTCAGTCTTGAGGCTTGAACTCTGGGCCTGGGCGCTGTCCCTCAGCTCTTCAGCTCAAGGCTAGCACTCTACCACTTGAGCTACGCACCACTTCTGGTTTTCTGAGTGGTTTATCGTAGATAAGACTCTCTTGGACTTTTGTGCTCAGGCTGGCTTTGAACCATGATCCTCAGATTTCAGCCTCCTTAGTAGCTAGGATTACAGGGGTGAGCCACCGGTGCCTGGCCAGTTTCTAGTTTTTAACTCCTTCCCTTAGGTGGATACAGAAACTCTTAATTTTATCCTGTTTTTAGCTAGTCACAAAAGAATTTGTTTTTCATGCTTATCAAGTTGCTTGGATTTGGGTGAGCTCAGGGATTTGGGTGATATCCCTCAGTTTTTTTGCTCAAGGCGAGTGCTCTACTACTTGAGCCACAGCACCACTTCCAGCTTTCCGGCAATTAATTGGAGGTAAGCATCTCATGGAGTTTTCTGCCTGGCCTTTCTCATTAATCATTAGGTATCAGCCAACTGAGTAGCTAGGATTACAGTGGTGAATCACCAACAGCTGGCTCATAAAGGGGGAAAAAGTCCTTGAAACATCATCTCCAATTAACAAGCAAAAAGCCAGGCTGAATGTATGGCTTAAGTGGTAGGTATTGGGCAAAAAAGTCTCAAGAGAACTCAAGGTCCTGAGTTCAAGTCTCAGTACTAGCAAATTAATTAGTTAATTATTTTTTAAGGGAATTCTCTGAGCTGGGCCCTGTGCCCAGCTGAAAGGCTGAGAACAGGTCATTCTGAATAGAAAAGCTCAGTTGATCCCCTTTACTAACTCACATATGGGCACAGGGGCATGTGTATATCCTCTAAAGCTACATGGGAGGCTGAAATAGAGGAATCTGGTTCTTGGCAGCCTGGGCAGAAAAGTCTGTAAGACTCTGCCTCCATGGAGGGAAGCTAGACATCATGGCAGGCACCTTGATCCCATGGACCAAAGGAAGTCTAAAGTAGATGGGTTGTGGCTCAGGCACATGGCTGAAGGAGAAATGAGACCCTCTCCTAAAAATAACCAATGAAAAATAGGGCTGGCACAATAACATTATGCCAACCTAGTAAGCATAAAGCCTCAAGTTCAAAACCCCAGTACCTTTAAAAAGGAAAGAGGGAAGGAAGGAAGGAAGGAAGGAAGGAAGGAAGGAAGGAAGGAAGGAAGGAAGGAAGGAAAGAAGGAAGGAAGGGAAGGAAGGAAGGAAGGAAGGAAGGAAAGAAGGAAGGAAGGGAAGGAAGGAAGGAAGGAAGGAAGGAAAGAAGGAAGGAAGGGAAGGAAGGAAGGAAGGAAGGAAGGAAAGAAGGAAGGAAGGGAGGAAAATTCTCAGACTTATCTTTTCCGATAAATGGCACATAAGACCCTCCTCATTCCAGAAGGGGTCCTGCCATGTACCTTGGAGGGGAGCATGTTACACAGAGAGGCCATGAGGACCCTGAACTTGCTGTGTCTCCCCACTATTAGCAATCATGCCTATACAATGAAGTCTCCATATAAAAATTGGGCAAGCCAGGTACTGGTGGCTCACGCCTATAATCCTAGCTACTCAGGAGGCTGAGATCTAAGGATCACAGTTCAAAGTCAGCCTGGGCAGAAAAGTCCCCATGAGGCTCTTATCTCCAGTTAACCACTCAATAACCAGAAGGGGTGTTATGGCTCAAAGTCATAGAGAACTAGCCTTGAGCCAGGGACAGTGCCCAGGCCCTGAGTTCAAGCCTCATTACCAACCAAACCAAACCAAAACAAAAAACACGAGGGGTCAGGGCCAGGAGCCTCAGGACAGCCCCATACCAAAGGACTTGCAGAAGGGTGAATTAAAACTCATCCATGTGCTGGGAGGCTAGTGCATTCCAGCTATGGAGGTGGAAGCCCCTGCACTCAAGGCCTTTCCAACCTCACCCTATGAAGCTCTTCCTGGCTGCTTATTGTAATCCATTAAAATGACCTTGGTAACTAGTGTATGTTTGAGACAAGCAGAAAAGGTCAGATAAGTTGATGTTAGGTGAAATGAACCCCAAGGTAAGTATTCAAATGTTTTTTCTTTCTTGCGATTTTTTCTAACATATTTATAAGATGATTTCTTTGTTGCTTTGTATGTCCCTCCCCACTGTATAACCCCTGCTTTCATTGTCTTTGATGTTGGTATAATTTGTGGAGGGGAAGGGAAAAAACAAATCGTTTAAATAGGGATACAGGTGGACCCATTGCAACAATGAGATATACAAGTCGTTATGTTGAAAAATGAACTTTACAACTTTGGCTGGGGGTGGGGGGTAGAGGGGGTGGGGGGTGGGGGGGCGGGGGGTGGGGTGGACAGAGTGAGGGAGATGGGAAGGGATTGGAAGGGGAAACGAAGGAGGAGGCAACAATGCTTGATAAGAAATGTACTCATTACCTTGCCCATGTAATTGTAACCCCTCTGTATGGTATTTTCACAATAAAAAACTTAAAAAAATGAACTTGGTGACACACAAACACAAATACAGTGTTTTCCTGAGTCCTAGGAGCTACTCTAGGAAATTAATCAAGCCTGAGAAGTGGGCCATATGAACCTCTCAATTCATGTCTGATTGATTGTAAGTTCTGCAGGCCTATACTGGGTCTGAAGTGAGAACATTCTTAGGGACTGAGCCTCCAATCTGTGGCATCTGATGCTATCTCCGGCTTCAAATGCTTATTCTCAGATCTCAGCTTCCTGACTAGGCAGGATTATAGTTGTGAGCTACGGGCACCTCCTCCAGAATTGAATTTTTTTTTTTAAGAGGATGCTCATATGACGTCCATGGATACAGCATTGCTTGCTTGTTGGTGGGGACTAATTTACACATGTCTGAAGTCACAGACGTAGAAGTAGTGGTGTCAGAGTAGAGGAAAAAAGAGGTAGCTTGTTTTTTTCACAAGTACATAAACAATTTTCTCTTGATCTAGCCTTGTCTAATAAAATATTTGGTTCTAGAAGTAACTGTAGTAACTAGAAATTCACAGTTAGAAATCTGACCTAAGGGTTAGATTTGAGAGTTCAGGTTGAATCTCTGTTATCCAAAATGCTTAAGGCCAGAAATATTTCAGATTTAGAATTTGTTTCAGATTTGGGGATGTTTGTATTTATAGGATGAGGAATCTAGGGAAGGAGACCCAAGTCCATTCATTTGTGCCTCTTATACATCATATTCACATAGCCTGAAAGTAATTTTATACAATATTTTTAGTGCCCCAGTATTCTGACCCATTATATGAGGTCAGGTGTAGAATGTTGCTTGTGTGGTGTCATGTCAGTATCCAAAAAGTTTCAGATTTTTTTATTGAGATTGGAATGGGCTGTCACTATGTTTCCCAGACTGTTGTGGAACTCTTGAACTCAAGCAATCCTCCTGCCTCAGCTTCCTGTATAGCATAGGACTTACAGATATGCGCCATCATGCCTAGCGCCAAAGTCTCCAGATTTTAAGAGTTCGGATTAGTAGCATTCGACTTGTAATTTGGTTTTATTCCTACTCCTTAGTCACTCATGGCAAGAGAGTTTATTACATTATCAACTTCTAGTTACCTAAAGTGAAGTACTTTGGGATACCATATGACTAATATTAATGTTCTGGTTTTGATATGAAGGGTCTCCCAAAAGGTGCATGTGTCTTTGGGAGGGCAAGGGAGGCACAGAAATGGAGGGTCAAAGGGTGAACTAATGCGACAGTGGCTCCCACTAGACACTCTGAACTATATAACTTGTGGGTGGGGATGGGAGGGAAAAACTGGGAGAGAGATGGAGGCAAAGAGTGACATTGTCCAAAAGGCACATACGTTGGTTGCCAGCTTTGTAGCCTTTTAGGGAGTGACTAAGTCTGAAGATTCTGACCCAATCAGTGGATTAATCCCTTGGTGGATGTATAATAAGACAGCATTTTGGGGGAGGGGCCTAGTTGGGGCAAGCAGATCACAAGGAGTTTGTCCTGGAAAGATATACTGTGTACCGGACCCCTCCTTCTGTCTCTGCCTCTGTCTGTCCTGCTTCTGGCTGCTGTGAGATGAGCGGCTTAATCCGGCCATTCACTTCCTGCCGTGCTGCTCTGCCCCACTTGGGAGTGTGAAAGCAATGGAGATGATCATGGACTGCAATGACGCAAACTAGGAGCCAAAATAAGTCTTTCCCCAAGTTTTCTGTCACAGTGAAGAAGACTAACAAAACTAAAGATGTTACAATGGAATTGAGAGCCACGGGGGCTATGGAGAGAGCTAGTCACTGATGATCATGTTAATTTGCTTAACAAGAAAATACCCAACTTGGGGATTTAACTACTGGAACAAGACATTGCCAGAGAGCTTCTATGAGTGCCTTAAAATAACTTTTCTTATAGTCAGACAATATAACAACAACAATAACAACAAAACCCAGGTTTCAGATTTTTAGATTTACAGCACAGATTGATTTGATTGCCTTTCCAGGTCTATTATGTGAAAAATAGGGCTTGGGAAATGCATAGCAAAACTCAATTTGGAACAAAGGATTCTGATAGGACCTTCAATTTCAATGAGCTGATGCCAGAATAGACAGGCCTTTCTCTGTTGTCTACAGAGATACAACCAGACCTGTGCTTTAAGATATGTATGGAGCTGGGCACCAGTTCCTCACACCTGTAATCCTAGCTGCTCAGGAGGCTGAGACCTAAGGATCACAGTTCAAAACCAGCCTGGGCAGGAAGGTCCATGAGAGTCTTATCTCCAATAAACCACCAGAAAAACCAGAAGTGGCACTGTGGCTCAAATAGTAGAGTGCTATCCTTGAGCTGGAAAGCTGAGGGACAATGCCCAGGCCCAGAATTCAAGCCCCACAACTGACAAAAAAAAAAAAAAAAATCTGTATGGATTTCACTTAAGGCAGATACCTTGTAAGCAGATGCCCACTGTCTCCTTACACCACTTCTCCATCATCACTCCTTCTCACACCTCCAGTCAGACCAGCACAGGTAGGAAGAGGGAGTTGAGAATAAAGCCTAAGGGACTGCCATATTAAAACAAGAGCAGGATTTTGCCAACTTTAATTGGCAGACTCCCAAGGAACATGTGTGGGAATGTATTTGTTGGAAGTTAAAGTTGGGAAGAAGGCAAAACACGTAATAGGTCAAGTTTATTGATATCAATGAATGTGTGAACCTGTACCTCTAAGAATGACTTTAATAGTTTGCTTGATTGCTTTAATGAAACTTGGGACAATACCCAACTGTGTTAAATGGCATGAAAATGCCGTACTTTTTTTCATTTTTTAAATTTCTTTACTGAGATTAAGTAATTATATAAATTTCACAGTATTGTGGTACAGTGACACTTAGCTAAAGTCACCAACACATTTTACACTTCACAATGCAAATTGTCATTATCTTGATCTACAAAGCTTATGAACCCTACAGACTTATCAATTAGACAATTTCTTCTGAATTGGGTGATTTGTACATTTCTTTCCTTTTGCTTAGCATCAGCTGTTTCCTCTTTCTCTCTCACTCCTCCCTCCCATCGCGACCCTTGAGTTGCTTAGTTCATCACTTCCATCAATGTCCAGTGCAGCTGATGGGCCACTCTGCTGTATTTTTTTTTTTTTTTTGGTCGGTCGTGGGGCTTGAACTCTGGGCCTGGGCGCTGTCCCTCAGCTCTTCAGCTCAAGGCGAGCGCTCTACCACTTGAGCTACAGCGCCACTTCCGGTTTTCTGGTGGTTTATTGGAGATAGGAGTCTCAGGTCTTTCTTGCCCGGGCTGGCTTTGAACCGCGATCCTCAGATCTCAGCCTCCTGAGTAGCTAGGATTACAGGCGTGAGCCACCAGCGCCCGGCTCTGCTGTATTTTTTATGTATACACCATATATGGGGTCAAGAGCATAGTCATCTACAAGCTATATAACAAATTAAGAAGAGGTCCTTTATTTCTTTGTCTTATCTAAGATGTCATACTTTTTTTTTCCCATAAGGGAGAGGAAGAAAACTGAAGTCTTAAGCAGACAGGAAATTTGGAGTGAATTTGTCATGGATGACTTGTTGACTTTCCTCGTAACTGAGGGGTTCCAGAAGAACACAGTGGCCACTTTATCACAGTTTTATACTGGTAAGGCAGCACTAGATAACTAAGATGCTCTTAGTGCTAACATGCTGTGAAGGAGGGCTTAGGTGCCAACTCTGGCACAGCTCTCTGATTTTAATAGAGCTGATGGATTACAGAATGTCAGAGGTCAAATGGCAGTACTCAAATCTAAGATAAGAAGTGGGCATTGATACTAATTACTAATTACTAACAGTTAATAGGGCCAGGAATGTAGTCAAATAGTTTGATACTAGCAGTCTGTTTGTGGTTAACTGTCCACAATGATAGATGGGCAGCCAACAGATTCTGAGTTGTATATTGTTTTGTTTGTTTTTTGAGACAAGGTCTCACTATAGACCAGGCTAGTCTATAACTAATGATCTTTGGGATCAGCTTCCCAAGTGCTAGGATTGTACAGGTATAGCATCAGGCTGGGATTAAGTTATGTTTTAAAATAAATGAACGAGCAAACAAATTAATGTTCTTGGTTCTGGTGAACAGAACTTATCTTTGTTGATATGGGTAAAGAGTAATGGCCTTTTCTTGATCTGTCCCTAAATCTGAGGTAGTTCATAGACCCAGAGCCCTTTGAATGTTGGGAATGCCAAGTGACATCTGTACCACTGTTACAGTATATGGTTCTCCTTTATACTTCCCACAAGAGATCTAGATTGTGTGTGTGTGTGTGTGTGTGTGTGTGTGTGTGTGTACTCGGGGCTTGAACTCAGGGCCTGGGCACTCCCTGGGTTTTTTTTCCCCCCAAATCTTGTGTCCTATCATTTGAGCTACAGCTCCACTTTAGGCTTTTTCCTTGTTAATTGGAGGTAAGAGTCTCATGGACTTTCCCACCTAGCCTAACTGGAACCACGATCCTCAGAATCTAGCCTCCTGGATAGTTAGGATTTCAGGCATAAGCAACCAGTGCCAGGCTAATCTACATACTTTTCTCAATGTGTCTGGATATTGAAGGAGGAGAATAATATGGACTTTGAGGGCGATAAATGTATGGTGGTTCTGAATCATCATTAACACCTTGACCCCCAAAATACCATTGGGCTTCACAATCCACAGTAAAAATAAGTAAAATATGATCTTCAGCAATTCAGTGGTTTAGCATACTTTTTACAGTAGGCCTAGTGGTTTTGTAAATCTCTCCCATATTATTTCCCTCCTGTTACAACAGACTGTCTGGAATAGGTCCTCATTGGCTTTTGGACCTGAGGAGTGAAGGGTATTGATAGTAGAAAAGGCCAAGTGCTTAGCAGTGCCCCTTGAATCTGTATATGCATTTGCTCCTTCATCTCTCAAGCCATCTTCAAGGCTCCAAGTTTTAATGATGCCCAAAGGAAGATACTTCGGTTGTTTTCAGTTTTGGTAATTATAAACAAATATGCTATACACATCCATGTTCAGGGTTTGGTTAAAATCCAAGGAACATGATGATTTGGTCATGTAGTAAGAGTATATGCGTATAGATATGTATGCAGACCATTGAGCTGTTTTCCAAAGTGAGTGCATCATTTTTCCTTACCATCAGCAAGGACAGATACTTTAGGTTTACATCCCGGCTGGAATTAAATGAAGTCAATGTTGTGGAATTTGGCAGTGCAAATGGGTGGGGGAATGGGTGGGGAATTGTTATGAGTTGCAATCCCCCAAGGGCATATCATGTAGAAGTTCCCCTCTAGTACAAGTTTATTGAGTTTTTATCATGAAATGATGTTGGATTTTTATCAAGTCCTTTATAAAAGGAAACAGAGGAGACTTATTTAAGCAAAAGCTAGATTTTATAAAGCAGAGCTGATCATAAATATCCACTTTTTTCTATAACCTTGTGATCTCTGCTGGGATCACAAGCATGTGTCATACCCAGTTGTCTCTACATATTTTGAGGCTTTGTTTGAAAACAAAAACAAATTAAAGATTGTTGTATCTTCCTGAAGAATTGACCTTTATTTTTTCTTCATTGCTGGGCCTCATACTTGCTCAATTGGCTTGGCTGGCACTCTTTTACATCTAGCCCTGCATTTTGCTAGTTATTTTGGACACAGAGTCTCACAGACTTTTCTGCGTGGACTGGCCTCCAACATTGACCTTCCAGATGCCTGGCTGCTGAGTAGTTAGGATTACAGGCCACCAGTGCCCAGTAACCCTTTTGTCATTAAATAATATTACTCTACCTTATTCTGAAGTTTGCTGTCTGAAATTAACCTAACAACTCCCACTTTATTTTGATTACCTTTTAGCATGTTATATCTTTATCCATTTACTCTTCATTTACATGTATATTTGTATGTAAGTAGGCTGTTTTTCCTTTTTCATGTTTTCTTGTATCTTCGGCATGCTAGACAATTGCTCTGTCACACTAAGCTACATCCTGAGTCAGGGATCTGGTTTTCTGATCAACTCTGGCATTGTCTTTAGTTGGTACATTTAGACCAATGCCATCTAAAGGGGTAATTGGTATGACTAGATGAGTATTTACTAGATTTGTTATGTTTTTCTACTACTTGCCCTTGTTCTTTGTTCTTTGCTTTGTCTTCCACATTTTCCCACCATTTGTGGTTTGAGTATTTTACACAAATTCTTTTTCTATCTTTTTTTTTCACTTGTAGTTGTATCAGGAAAGGTTCTGGGTTGCTGAACATGTACTTAGAGGTAGAGAAAGGGTGGTGTGTCCAGAGAAGTCATGGGAATGCCATGTCCCTTCCCTCACACTTTCCCTACACATCTTCTTTATCTGACTGTTTCTGCATTGTAGTCTTTTATAATAACCCAGTAACCTGAGTTTCATGAGCCTTTCTAACAAATGATCAGATTCAACAGAGGGTTGTAGTAGACTCAGACTTGGAACATAGAGGTAAACTCATACTGGCAATTGGCATGGGGAAATGTGGGAGGTCTTGTAGGTCTGAGCCCGTACCTTGTAGGATCAAATGCCATCTCCCAGAAAGTAGTGCCAGATTGAGTTAAATGTGTTCACACCACGGGGTCCACATGGAATTAAGAGAATTGTTTAGCATGCGAAAAGAAAACCCCATACATCTGAGCGACAGAAGTGAAGTTGTAAGAGTGGCACTAGCATAGAAAGACAAAGGAGTTCTGAAGTTGTAAGAGTGGCACTAGCATAGAAAGACAAAGGAGGCTTTGTTCTCTAATGTTAGCAGCTACAAGAATGGGCAGACAGAGGTGAGACAACCGAAGGGCTTCAGGGAGAGTTCCTGAAGATTCCCCACTTGGGTGCTGTAGGAAGTGGCTTCCCTGTAGTTTCCTGACTTCTGGATTTATTGAAAACCAGCTGCAGCTCCTCTAACTTCTCATCTCCCCTTGTCCTCCTCGCCAACAGTTTCCCAAGCATCTCTTCCCACATACTAACTCTCTTCTTGCTTGCATGGATGTCAGGCACACCACCCCAAATATGGCTGTAGACCAGAATATACCATTCCAAAATATACTTCTTTAGCACAGTGCAAGCTAGTTATTCTGAGAAACCACAGATACTGGTGTAGCTATCAAAAGCTGTCCTTTTGTAAAAGAAATTTACATCTAGACAGCAAATCTAGGTCAGTAGAAGTATCTGTGTCAGGAAGAGGGCTGCTCCAGACAATTTTAATCATTGGAGAGATTTTAATTCACATATAAGACATCCTTCAGCCACAACAGTCTTCCATAATGTGTCCCCTTTATGTCCCAATGCGCTCTTCATTTCTATAGCTCAGGATGCTACACATACTTCAGCCACATGTCCTCATGTCCTCTCCCCTCCTCCCCAACCTTTTTTTTTTTTTTTGCCAGTCCCGGGGCTTGAACTCAGGAGCCTGGGCACTGTCCCTGAGCTCCTTTTTTTTTTGGTCTGTCGTGGGGCTTGAACTCTGGGCTTGGGTGCTGTCCCTCAGCTCTTCAGCTCAAGGCTAGCACTCTACTACTTGAGCCACAGTGCCACTTCTAGCTTTTTCTTGATTGAATTGGAGATAAGGGTCTGCACTGACTAGCTTTGAACCATGATCCTCAGATCTCAGCCTCCTGAGTAGCTATGATTACAGGTGTAAGCCACCGGTGCCCAGCCCTAAGCTTCTTTTGCTCAAGGCTAGCACTCCACCACTTGAGCCACAGCACCACTTTTGGCTTTTTCTGTTTATGTGGTACTGAGGAATCAAACCCAGGGCTTCATGTATGCTAGGCAAGCACTCTACCACTAAGCCACATTCCCAGCCCCATGACCCTTCTTGAGTTTCATACTTTGTGAGGCATTCATGGATGTGCTCATACTAAAAATGGGGTTTTCTCCTGTTAATCTGTTTTGTGTCAATTTCATTTGTAGCCCAACCAAAGTAGATTCTGCTTTCTGTTTTTTTTTTCTTTCTAAGATCATGACTTAAAATTGATATCTGACTCTTTGACTCATTGGCT
Organism: Dipodomys spectabilis; assembly: GCF_019054845.1. Taxonomy (NCBI): domain Eukaryota; kingdom Metazoa; phylum Chordata; class Mammalia; order Rodentia; family Heteromyidae; genus Dipodomys; species Dipodomys spectabilis. The sequence continues at coordinate 49,289,470 of NW_024870679.1, read as the reverse complement.
GGTGCTCTACTATCTGAGCTAAGCCTCCAAACTCTTGATTCTAATTTTGTTGTTGTTGTTGGTTGTGGGGCTTGAACTCAGGGTTTGGGTGCTGTCCCTGAGCTCTTTTGCCCAAGGCTAGTGCTCTACCAGTTTGAGCTATAGCTCCACTTCTAGTTATCTAGTGACTAATTGAGATAAGAGTCTTACAGACTTTCATGCCCAGGCTGGCTTTGAACTGCATTCCTCAGATCTTAGCCTCCTGAGTAGCTAGGATTACAGGCATGAGCCACTAGCACCTGGCTGATTCTGTTTTCTTGATAGAACTTCTCAACCTCCTGGGTACAATGAGACCTTCAGTTGTAATTGGTTATTATTCAGGTCTATGGGAATAGGAAAACTGTCAAGCATATCTATTTGCATGCTTACTTGTTCATATTCTCTTTTTGTCTCTTCTAGTTGTTTAAGGATGGCTGCTTGTTGCTGAGAACTGGTCAATTCCAATTGGTTCTCTTTGTTCTGTAGGGTTTTAACTTGTTTTTGTAGCTCATTCACATTCTGATCCAGGAGTATCCTGAGGAAAATGATTCACATTAAATCACTCTGTGTATTTATTTCCACACTTTGCTAATGAAATCTAAGATTATTAGGCTTCCACAGAGGGGTTTTTTTTGGGGGGGAGGGAGGGGCATTCAGCAAAGTAGAGTACAAGGTAAGATAAAAGAACTGACACAGAGACTATCTTTGTGATAGTCGCTTTTTAAAATTCTCTCACCATCCAAACAACCCAGGAGCATGAAACATTTTTCCTTATTTCAGAGACGAGGAAGATATGGCACAGAGCAGCCAGAACAGGGCTGATGCAGGGCTTGCATCCTGAATCCCACTCCCACCTTCTTCCTCAGTACCTTATGAGGTGAGCCCTGGATCTTCAGGGCTCAACATAGGCTCCTGAATTACAATCACTGCTGATACTAATGTACACGTCAGCGCTGCTACAAGCCTGAATTTGGTGAGGAAATGCTTCCTCTGCCAAAAGAGTGTCATTAGCACTTCATTCTTGCACAGAGTCACATTGGATTAGTTTCTGGAAAGAATTTCTGAGGGCTTCAGACCAAGAAACCTCTCTGTACTGAAGGAGATGCACCTTGAATCTCCATTCTCAATTTCTGATCAAGGGATAAAGAGATAAACCTTGAAACTGAAAGGGAAGTATTAGTCTGATGAAACTTAAAAAAAAATGAGTTTTCTGTACTAAAAAAAAAATCTAAGCCAGCCTGGGCAGGAAAGCCAGCTCTCTAATTAACTCCCCCTCCCCCAGGGCCAGAAGTAGAACTGTGGCTCAAGTGGAAGAGCACTAGCCTTGAGTGAAAAACTTGGGAACAGCATCTAGGTCCTGAGTTCAAGCCCCAGTACTCCCCACCCCAACCCCTAATCCCTGACATAAAATCAAGGATTTGAAAACTAAAAAATAGGAAGTCAAAATTAAAAGAGCGCAGGCACCCAGTGGCTTATACCTGTAATCCTAGCCACTCAGGAGGCTGAGAGCTGAGGGTCACAGTTCAAAGCCAGCCTGGGCAGGATAGTCTGTGAGACTCTTTTTTTTTTTTTGTTTCTTTCTTTTTTTGCTGGTCGTGGGGGCTGAATTCTGGGCCTGGGTGCTGTCCTTCTGCTCTTCAGCTCAAGGCTAGCATTCTACCACTTGAACCACAGCACCACTTCCAGCTTTTTCTGCTTATGTGGTGCTGAGGAATTGAACCCAGGGCCTCATTCTTGCTAGGCATGCACTCTACCACTGAGCCACCTTCCCAGCCCCTCTGTGAGACTCTTATCTCCAATAAACCACCAGAAAAACTAGGCTAGGGCCTTGAGCTAAAGTACTGAGGGACAACATCCAGGTCTAGAGTTTAAGCCCCACAACTGACAATAACAAAAACAAAAACACAAAATTAAAAGAGTAGAACATGAATATATCAGAAATTATTTCAACTATTATAAAGAGAATTTCAACCATCAAGTATATTGATAAGATAACTTTTTCCCCTATAGCCTGAGGCTACTCTCTCCCAAGTTATAAAACAATCTGTACTGTGTAGTCTCCTCTCAGTGGAAACATTTTTTTTTTTTTTGCCAGTCCTGAGGCTTGAACTCAGGGCCTGGGCACTGTTTCTGAGCTTCTTTTGCTAAAGACTAGCACTCTACCACCTGCACCACAGATAGTACTCTACCACTTGAACCACAGCACCATGTCCTGCTTTTTCTGTTTATGTGGTAGTGAGGAATGGAACCCAGGGCTTCATGCATGCTAGCACTCTACCACTAAGCCACATTCCCAGCCTGGTGGAAGCCTATTCTTTCTCCTACATGTAGTTTCACAATTGATTTTATGTATTTCTTCTCAAAAAACCCTCAGAAAATAGGCATTCCAACTTTAGAGATACGAAGACCAAGTTTCAGAAAAGTTAAATATCCTTTTTCACTGTTTTAATAATTTTATTTATTTATTTTTAAAGTTTCACACAGGTATTTCCTAACCAATCCTTTATGACTATTGGGACAATAAATATGGTGCTTCTAGTTCCTGCCGACTTTTATTCATACTAGCCAATGTTTGGCAATGTTAATGCAAGCTCATATTTTATTAAACCTATTATATGCGCATCCCTAATAGGGTTGCTTTCTTCCAGAGATTATTTGGATATGATCAGTTTACCTTGTGGCAAGTCTCCTCAACTTTTTCCTGAATCCAGATGGTTATATTCTCCTTTGCTTGGCAGCTTGGGCATCATTCACCATTTGTGTGTGTGTGTGTGTATGTGTTGGTCCTGGGGCTTGAACTCTGCCCCTCAGCTCTTTAGCTCAAGGCTAGCACTCTACCACTTGAACCACAGTGCCACTCCCGGTTTTCTGGTGGTTAATTGGAGATAAGTCTCACAGACTTTCCTGCCTGGACTGGCGAGGATTAGAGGCGTGAGCCACTGGCACCCAGCTCATTCACCAATTTTATTTTAACATCTTGTACATCTGCTCTTGTGGATTTCTCTGATTGTTACAAGTTAGGATAGCCTGACATCTTGTTAGGCATGGTGATCGAGGTGAGTCATCTCCACAGCACCTCACTAAGTGAATTCATTATTCACAACACTAACTCAAATACCCATTCAGCCAATAAATGTTTGGCTATTGAATGTTAAGTCCTATGCTAGAACTTTCAACTACAGCTGGAAGTTTCTGGGCAGTCCTGGTACTTGGAAGTTGGCCTGGGTGAAAAACTTGTGATCCTATCTAAAAGCAAACTAAAAACAAAAAGGGCTAGGGTGTGGGGTAAAAGGCTTACCTAATAAGCATTAGGTACTGAGTTCAACCCCTTGTATTGTCACACAAAAAAGCGAATCCCAGACTATCGGATTTCACAGGTAATCTGGCCATTCAAGAAGTTACCAGTGTACTACCAGTAGGTCCCAGAATAGAGACAAATAGTGTCTGTCTTTAGGAATCCCACAGTCTGGTTCCAGAGGCAAAGAGGACAATAATCAGTCAGAACAGTGTGACGAATGTGAGCTTACTTCTGAGCTGATAGGCACAAGCCTGGTGAGACCGCAGGAAATGCAGCTCTCTGCTCCTCTTACCTCCTCTGCTGTTCTTCCTGATACTGCTGCTGCAACTTGGCTTCATTTTGTATGGTTTCTTTCATCTTTTCCTCTAGTTCCTTCTTCAAAATACAAGTGTCTGAGAGATAGGCTTGCTGAGCATGCTCTAACTTCTGCTGCAAGTCCAAAATCTTGAATGAAAAAGTTTACAAGTCAGATGTTAGGAAGAGTGTGACCTTTTCTTTTTTTCTTCTTCAATTTAGGGGAACAGCATGTAGATATCAATGACAGCAGTGCTAACATACAAATCTGATCCTAAGGAAGGAGTGTGGCAAGATGTAACTGTAAAATAAATTACTTATTGGCCATATGGGGGATATTTATAGAATTCAATATGTATACATAAAGTAAGTTATAAAATCAAAAGAATCTTTCTCATTACTATCTCTGTTTTCCTCCAGTAAATAAGTATCCACTGGTATACTTCCAGAGATTCATAAACAGATCACAGATAGCTATTTTTCACATGTACAAACATTCTATACAGTGATTTACTACAATAAGTTTATGCCTCTTGTGTGTGTGTGTGTGTGTGTGTGTGTGTGTGTGTGTGTATGTGTGTGTGTGTGTGTGTGTGTGTGTGTGTGTGTGTGTGCGCGTGTGTGTATGTTCTGAAGCCTGAACTCAGGGCCTGGGCTTGTCCTTGATTTTTTTGCTCAAAGCTACTATTCTACCACTTGAACCACAGCTCCACTTCTGGTTCTGGCTTTTTTTCGTGGATAATAGAGATAATAGTTTCATGGATTTTCCTGCCTGGTCTGGTTTTGAATCAAGATCCTCAGATCTCAGCTTCCTGAGTAGCTAGTGTTTGAAGTGTGAACTCCCTGTGCCTGGCTACACTTGGCTTTTTGTTTTGAAAACAATGCATTTAGTGATTTTCCTTGTATGTATGCATAAATTGTCTTCTTTACTACAGCTGCAAGTACCATTCTACTGTAAGGATATGACGGGCACCTACCGAAAGACATTCTAGTCTAATAGTTTTACAATATCTGTAGAATAAGTGTGATTTTCTAAGGCAAATTCTAGCTAATATAGCTCATAAAGATACTATCTCATCTCCATAGCTTAGTACAATCCATTGTTCAACCTCATAAATAGAATCCTAGGCTTCTATGTGATGGCTTCTTTAATTCAACATCAACTTTTTGAGTCTACTTTAGATTATAGTCATCTTATTTTTTCAGGGGTACTGGGGCTGAACTCAGGGCCTGATTCTTGCCAGGCAGGTGCTCTGCTACTTGGGCCCACAACTTTTTTCTGCTTCTGTTATTCCTTGAATAAAGTCTGGCTGGTCTGCCCTGGACTTCTTCCAATTTATGCTTCCTATGTAGCTGGAATGACAGTTGTCAACTACAATGCCTAACTAGTTTGCTGAGATGGGATCTCACTAACTTGTCAATGGTGGAAGGTGTGCCCAAATCATAGTCTTCCTATCTTTGCCTTCTGAATAGTTGGAAATATAGGCATGAGCCACCATGCCAGGTCTGTCATCTTGGGTTTTTTGTTTTGTTTTTGTTTATGCCAGTCCTGGGGCTTGAACCTAGGGCCTGAGCACTGGCCCTGAGCAGTCTATCCCTTGAGCTTTTTCTGTGTATGTGGTACTGGGGAATCAAACCCAGGGCTTCATGCATGCTAGGCAAGCACTCTGCCACTAAGCCACATTCCCAGCATAATGATTGCTTTAGCTTTGACTCATACAAAGCTGCACATCAAAATGTGTAGTTGAGCTGGGCACCAATGGCTCGTACTTGTAATCATAGCTACTCAGGAGGCTGAGATCTGAGGATCATGGTTCAAAGCTAGTCAGTGCAGTAAAGCCTGTGAGACCCTTATCTCCAATTCAATCAAGAAAAAGCTAGAAGTGGAGCTATGGCTCAAGTGATAGAGTGATAACCTTGGGCAAAGGGAGCTCAGGGACAGTGCCCAGGTCCAGAGTTCAAGCCTCAGGACTGGCAAAAATAATAGATAGATAGATAGATAGATAGATAGATAGATAGATAGATAGATAGATAGATAAGATAGATAGATAGATAGAGTGCAGCTATGCACTACTGCCACCTAGTGTTAGACTATCTAAAATGCAGGGGTAATGTTTGAAAATGTTTCATTCATTTCACAATAAAAATCCCTATAAGAATTACAAAATAAAAATGACATTATCAGCTAATATAGATCAAAGGAAAATAAACCATTTAAAATGTGAAAGTGAAGGAATGTGAATATAGTCAACATACTTTATGCACATGTGTGAAGCTTCTTGAAAGTAGTTTGGGCCTGGCAAGGGTAGTTCACTTCTGAAATCCTAGCTTCTTGGGAGGCTGACCCCTGGAAGACTAAGATTCAGAACCAGCCTGGGAGGAAAGTTCATGAGATGCTATTTCCAACTAATCAGCAAAATACTAGACCAGAGGCATGATTCAATTGGTACAGTGCCATCAGTGAGCAAACAAGCCAAGTGAGAGCATGAGATCTTTGAGTTCGAGACCTGGTACAAGAGGAAGGAAGGAAGGAAGGAAGGAAGGAAGGAAGGAAGGAAGGAAGGAAGGAAGGAAGGAAGGAAGGAAGGAAGGAAAAAGGAACGAAGGAAGGGGAGGGAGGGAGGGAAGGAGGGAAGGAGGGAGGAAGGGAGGGAGAGAAAGAAAAATATAGGTAGATGATAGATAGATAGATAGATAGATTTGGGAACCAGGAGGCAGGGGAAAAGAGTGACAGAGGAGGTGAATATGATCAAGATAACTTGTACGTCATGTAAGTTTTAAACATGAGATTTACTGGAATTATAAAAGCTGGTAAAATAAAAAAAGGAAAACAAAGGAAGGAAAATAAAATATTAGAATTCTGCCAGATTTGCGCCATTTTCTAGTTCTTAAAATCCTTAAGGAAAAGGGTTTCTGTGGTGGTAATGAGTGTATACGAGGTATTAAGTGTGAGAATAATTACCCTTTCCTGTGCCTCGGCAGCATTCAGCTTCTCCTGAGCTAGCTTTTCCTGCAGATTGCTCTGTGATTTAATGCTCTGAGCCTGCTTAAGTCCATCCAGCTCCAGCTCCTTGATTTTCTGCTGACATTGCTTCCACTCTGCTGTAAGTGAAGAATACATCTTTGTGCTGTCTAGTAATTTCTCCTGGGTCTGCTTTAGTTCAATTTTCATCTAGGGTTGGGGAATAAATACAAATGATAAAATCAACATGGAATAAGCAGGCCACAATAAGAAGCTATGAAAGAAATTACTTCCTTCAAAAACTAGTAAGGCTGGGCAAGTTGGTACATACCTGTAATCCCAGAACTTGGGAGGCTGAGGAGGCAGGAGTTTAAGACCAGCCTAGTCTACACAGAAAGACCTTGTAACACCCCTCCCCTATTCATAAAGCTGACAAATAAATATCCATACCATGTGGCTCCATGTGGAGCTCCATGCTTTAGTAAACTTTACCTAAGTCTCTCCCATCAGACTGGCTGGACAAAGGAATTTTTCTAGTACTCTCCATGTTTGCAGAGCTTAAACATTTCCCATTCTTTCTTTAATCTTTCCAAACTGGCTTTCATGGCTATAACCCCCAGAATTGTTTTGCCAAGGGCACCAACTGATCACCCCAGTGTCAAAATAAGCCCAGGGTGCAAATGACTTGTCAGGAGCACCCACTGTCTTCATCTCCTGGTTGCTACCTCTCTGCTACTCCTTCTTGTTCTCCTTTGTAGACTCTTCCACTGTTACCCAATCTCTGTATTATTGGATGAGAAAGTGGATGATTCTAGGTTCATTTCTATGATTTGAAGTGTTATTTTTATGTGAGTAACTATCAAGTTTGTTAATGAATTCTTTCTGATTTCAAGGTTGGTTTTCTCACACACATTTTGGTTTATGCAGGCTTGCCATCAATGCACAGGTCACCCTTGAGTTTTCTTTTTCTCTTGTGATCCAGTTCCCATCACAGAACCCATGTTGCCACTCTACCTCCACAACTACTAGACATCAATCAGTGTGTGTCATTTTTGTCACCAACCTAGCCTAGATCAAGCAAGGTGCCCCTCCCCCATCCTGTCACTTCCAATTTTACTCCTGTGCATTCCCTATGCAGCACCCAACATATTCTCTTTTAAAAAACACTCATGAAGCCGGTTGCCGGTGACTCTGCCTGTAATCCTACCTACGCAGGAGGCTGAGATCTGAGGACTGTGGTTCAAAACCAGTCCAGGCAGAAAAGTCTGTGAGACTCTCATCTCCAATTAACAACCAGAAAACCAGAAGTGGCACTGTGACCCAAGTGGTAGAGTTCTAGCACCCAGGCCCAGAGTTCAAGCCCCATAACCACTAAAAAAACCAAACCAAACCAGAACACACACACACACACACACACACACACACACACACACACACACACACACACACACACACACACACACACACACTGTACTTGACTCCTGTGCTTTAAAATCTTTCAGCTGTACTGGGCACCTGGTGGCTCACATTTATAATCTTGGGTACTCTGAAGGTTGAGACATGGAGGATCATAGTTCAAAACTAGCCTGAGAAGAAAAGTTCTCAAGACTCTATCTCCAATTAACCAGCAAGAAAAGCTGGATTTGGTTGGGCAACGGTGGCTCATGACTGTAATCCTACTTTCTCAGGAGACTGAGGTCTGAGGATCACAGTTCAAAGCCAGCCCGGGCAGGAAAGTCTATATTAGTCTTATCTTCAATTAACCACAGAAAAGCCAGAAGTGGAAGTGTGGCTCAAGTTGTAGAGTGGCAGCCTTGAGAGAAAAAAAAAGCTAAGGGACAGTGTTCCGGTCCTGAATTCAAGCACCAGTGCCACCAGCACACACACACAAGGACATGGCTCACGTGGTAAAGCACCAGCTGTGGGTGAAAAAGCCAGGTGAGGGCATAAGGCCCCGAGTGCAGGCCCTGGTACTGGCACACACACGGGTATTTTACTAGCAAAGGAACAAATCCCAGCAACTACCCACCCCTGTGCAATCTGGCCCTTTGTGGTCTCTTTAAAACCATCTGAACTGTCACACTGGATTCTATTTAGAGATTCTGAACACTGAATTCTTTCCACACTTCATTCTGCCAGGAGTCCTTCACCTTTCCCCTCCTTATTATGAACTTGTCGGCCTGTTCTTCAGGTCTCTGCTCAAATATCACTTTGCTTAAATGTCACAATCCTAAAGAGGTTTCCTTACTCCTGTTATAGATGCTCTAAACCACACATATTTCATCCAACAAACTTATCAAAACTGTAATTAAACATGCCTATAGTTATTTGTTTGTCATCCTTCTTCCCCAGGGACCATCCTCTTTATTTCCCTTTCAATAATCAAGGCCTCTTAGTGCCAGAGAGTGGGTGAATGACCAGTTCCTACTGAGGAATATCAGAACCTTGTAAATGTGGACACAAGGCCAAGGAATCACAGACAAAATGCTAAGACAGTGAACGTGGTCCTTGTGGGTAACAGAATTCCATGATCTCAGAATTTATCGTGTCGTAACTATAGTCACTCTGTATGTGTCTTTACTAAATTAACCAATCAGATTCTACCAAGCGATTCTAAAAGTTAGTAGTTTTCTTGGTGCCCTGGTTGAGCATCAGATGAACACAACTGTACTGGAGGGATAATGACTGCTGACTTGGGATAGCTGTGAGGCTTCATTAAAGAAGGCAAAGCAACTAAAGCTTCAGGAACCAAGTTCAACACACAGGAAATATCCAGTGAAAATTAACTCCCATTATTCAAGAATCACAGAATGTCTACTGTGTTTGAAGTATGGAATGGAGGCTAATACGATTTCACATTTGTTAGGCTTTCATGTCTGTAAAGTAGCTCAGATTGGTATTTTATTTCATTTTAAACATGCAAACCTGAATCTTAAATAGAGTTGGCAAATGAGAAAGCTGGGATCTGAATACAGATTCTAATGCAGTAGGGTGCAGCATATTGATATTAAGCTGTTAAATGTGTGTATTTACTCTATCTCTTAGGAAAAAAAAACCCAATAGGGAATCAGAGCAAAGGTAAAATTTGATTCTTTGAAAAGGCTAACAAAATTAATAAGCTGATTAAGGGAAAAGAAACAAAGCATAGACAATAAATACCATGAAAGTAAAAACAACAATCATGATATTATTTTTTAAAAAAGTATTTTTGAGAGAGCATGTCACTACATTGTCCAGGATGCCTTAATATTCCTTGGCTCAAGCAATTTTCCTGCCTCCAAGTAGATTGGACTATAGGCATAGGCTAACATGCCTGGCTTTTTTTTTTTTAAGTTTTAAAGCTATAAATCAAATAGTAGAAAATAAAATATACCCTGATATAAGAAGAAAGTTTTAAAAATTGACTTCTTATAAGTGTTAAAGAAATGGGAGTTACCAGTTCCAAATCTTCCCAAAAAACTCTCAAAGTCTTTAAGTATTAATTCAAAACTCTCAAATAAAGGCCTTAGGTATGAATTCTTGTATAATTTAAGAAGAAACCATTGCTAGTCTTCACAAACTCTTCCAGAGAACAAAAAGAGAAGGTATGTTACTCATTTTAAGAGGCTGGGAGAACTGTGAGACCAATATCCAATGAGGGGCTGGGAATGTAGCTGAGTGGTAGAGTGTTTGCCTAGCATACATGAAGCCCTGGGTTTGATCCCTCAGCACCACATAAACAGAAAAAGCTGGAAGTGGTGCTGTGGCTCAAGCAGTAGAGTGCTAGCCTTGAGCAAAAGTAGCTCAGGGCCCTAAGTTCAAGCCTCAAGACTGGCAAAAAAAATCCCAATGAGGATTTTTTTTTTTTTGTTGGCCGTGGGGCTTGAACTCTGCGCCTGGGCACTGTCCCTCAGCTCTTCAGCTCAAGGCGAGCGCTCTACCACTTGAGCCACAGCGCCACTTCCGGTTTTCTGGTGGTTTATTGGAGATAGGAGTCTCACGGTCTCTCCTGCCCGGGCTGGCTTTGAACCGCGATCCTCAGCGCCCGGCCCAATGAGGATTTTTTAAGAACAGGGAAATGATAGGCTAGTTTCAGTCATGAACACACATGCCAAGATTCCAAATAAATATTAACAAGCTAAATATAGTGATATACAAATAGTAAAAATCATTGATAATTTATGATGAAGAAGGATGTATCCTAGAAATACAAAGTTGGGTTAACAGGAGGAAATCAGTCAATGTCATTGAGCATATTAATACATTTAAAAAAAATCTCATATTTTCAAAATATTTAGCCAGGTGCCAGTGGCTCATGACTATAATACTAGCTACTCAGAAGGCTGAGATCTGAGGATTGTGGTTTAAAGCCAGCCTGGACACGAAAGTCTGTGAGACTTATCTCTAATAAACCATCAGAAAACCAGAAATGGTGCTGTGGCTCAAGTGATAGAGTGCTAGCTTTAAGCTGAAGAGCTGAGGGACAGTGCTTGTGCCCAGAGTTCAAGCCCCTTGACCAACAAAACAATACAAAAATTAGAAAAAATAATTTGATGAAATTCAAAATATATTTCTCATAAAACATTGAGCAAACTAACCCTAGAAAGTGACTCCCTTAATGTGGTAAAAAGATCTATCTATCTATCTATCTATCTGTCTGTCTGTCTGTCTGTCTGTCTATCCATCAATTTACCTATCTATCTGAGACAGAGTTTAATATTAGCTGGAACTCACAATCTTTCTAGCTCAGCTTAAAGTACTAGGGTTATGGGTCTGCACCACTATTTCAAGCCAAAAACATTAATACTACTAATACTACTACTATTAGTGCCATTGTGGACCTTCAACTCAGGGCCTGGGCATGCTGTCCCTGATCTTTTTTGTTGTTGTTCAAGGCTAGCACTTTATCACTTGAGCCAAGTTTTTTGGTAGGTTTTTTTTGTTGTTGTTTGTTTATTTTAATTGGAGATTAGAGTCTCACAGATGTTCCTGCCCAGGCTATTCCCCAACCATCCAAACTTTAATTTCAGGATTACAGGTGGAGCTCACTGACCCCTGGCACAAACATAACTTGCCAGTCTCTGGAAGCTTACTAACTGGTGAAATCTTACTTTGAGATTGAGACTGAGAAAAGGATGCTCACATTTACCAATTCTTGTTGCTATTACAATAGCCAGTACAGAAATAAGAAACAGTAATGAAAATCATATATTTGGAAGAGACAAAAGAAAATTATTTTTATTCTCACATGATAGATTTGCTTTTACAGAAAACGAGCTACACATAAATTATAAAATGAAAACACATGACATACAAAGCCTTACAAAGTTTTTATTAGGAAAAAACCATGGTATTTTTATATATTGGCAATAGTTAGAAAATGAAATTTTTGAAAGGTTACCACTTACAGAAATAAACCCACACAGCTACAGGCATCTGACAAAGATGACAAAAAATATACATTGGAGGAAAAGTGCCTCTTTAACAAGTGGTGCTAGGGAAATTGGAATCTTCAACATATGAAAGACTGAAACTAGATCTCTACCTCTTTCTCTATACAAAAATAAATTTAAAATGGATCAAAGAGTAATCTAAGACATGAAACTTTGAAACTCCTATGGGAAAACAAACACTTGAAGATACAGGCTTACGTAACAACTTTCTGAATAGGACTCCAATAGCTGAGCAAATAGGAGCAAGAATTGATGGACGGAATACATTAAATAAGCTTCCTGCACATCAAAGGAAAAACCATAACCACAAGGAAGAGATAGCCTACAAAATGAGAAAAAGTCTCTATCAGCTACCCATCTGAAAAAGATAATATTGAAAACATAGACAGACGTCAAAATATTAAACACCAAAAGAACAAAAACTGAATCAATAAAGGGGCAAGTGAATTGAGTAACAATTCTCACATGAAGAAATACAAATGGCTAATAGATACATAAAGAAATGTTCAACACCCTTAGCCATAAAGGAAATATAAATCAAAATTATCCCAAAATTCTACCTCACCCCAGCCAGATGCTAGTGAGGATGTAGAGGAGAAAGGGACCCCTGTTTGTGGGAATGTAAACTAGCACAGCCCTCATGGAAATAAGAATGGAGCTTCCTCAAAAAACTAAAAATAGTCAGGTGCTTTAATCCTAGCTATTCAGGAGGCTGAGATCTGAATGTTTCAGTTCAAAGCCAGCTCAGACAGGTAAGTCTATGGGACTCTTTTTGCCAATTAAGCACCAAAGAAGCCAGAAGTTGAGGTGTAGCTCAAGTGGTAAAGCTCTAGCCTTGTTCAGGGACAGCACCCAGGTCCTGAGTTCAAGCCCCAGGATTGGCAAAAAGTTTTAAGAAAACTCAAAACAGAACTTCTCTATCATCCTGCTATACCACGCCTAGGCGTATATACAAAGAAATGTAAGTCAGCATACTATAGAACGTCTTCATTGCTACATTTTTGTTACAGCCCTATTCACAATTGCCAAGCTGTGGAAACAGCCTAGGTACCCACCAATGGATGAACGGATAAAGAAAATGTATTATATATACAATAGAATATTGTTCAGAAACAACTTTAAAGGCTGAAAGTACCAAGAAGTGGTAAGGATGCGGGCAACGCTAACCTTCATGCTCTATTGGTGAAAGATAAAACTTGAAAAAAGCATTTAGGTAATATATAGGCTATGATGTAATCATTCCACGACCTCTCTTCCTAGAGAAATGCATATTTGTGGTCATAGACACTATTCTACGAATACTTCAAATCAACTGCTTTCATTGATCATGATATTCAGGGCAGAGTCTTACATTTGTTAACTGAGTATATCTGAAAAATGTGCTCTTATACTCAGTTCCAAGGCATGGATAGAAAGCTGCTTGGGTAAAAGCTGTTTGAGTGTCCAGTGTTCAGCTCACTTTCTCACTTTGCATTAATGTTTTCTCTTACTCAGAGAAATGTCATCTTCAAAAATGTTAATCGACATGTAAAATTGACCACTTTATTATATAGAACAGAAGTGAATGTATGTAGAAAAGCAGAAATTGTGCTGTAGGAGCAAAATGTTTCCTATCATTAGTGAGTAAAGATAGGTAAGTGTTGGAATTTTGAAGCACTGGATTGGCTCAAGATGATGAAACCTGAACTTCTTACTGTAAATAGAGAGGATTCAAAATCCTTTCACAAGATATTGCCCACTGACTTCACAGAGTAAGACAGGCCAAGGCTTGAGTCTATGGTTGTTAGTGATGGATCCAATAGTCAGTATCTTGGTAATGCTGTAATGATCAAATACTGCAGCACTGGTGTAAACACTGTTATGGCTGGTGATGTGTGCTTCCAGAGTATATTCATCAGCAAGAAGATCCAATACAATGTCTCAGTGTTGGCAGAGTGACATCCAGCCTACTAAGGCTCTACTTTATGATATCACAAAGTGGGAAGCCTGTACAATGTCCACAAAACACAGGGAAAGTACATAAATAATGTATATTTTCCTACAATAGAAGAGTATACTGTACAGCAAAATGGGAGAGCAATGGCTCTGCATTACAGCATGGGTGGCTCTTGCACACAGAACTGATCATAAAAGGACAGGCACAAGATGAACATAATTGATATATTTGCAAAGTATTTTTACATGGGCAGGGGTTAGGGTGTGGGCTTAGTGAAAGAGCGCTTATCTAGTATGCATGAAGCTTGTGGTTTGATCCAGTACTACAGGCAATAAAACACATGGAAAAGCTAAACTATATTGTGTGGGATTTGTGCATAGGAAGCAAAACTATGAAGTAAAGCAGAGGAGTTTAATGATTGATGCCGAGGTGGCAAAGCAGTGGTATGAGATGGGAAAATGTATAGGCTGGCAGCCCTGGGTGGTGAGTGTATGCGGAGTTAAAGTTACAACTCTAGGTCTACATTTGGTGGTCCTCCTCCTCTTCCTCTTTTCTTCTCCTGCTCCTCATTCCCCACCCTCCTTCTTCTTTTTTGTTGGTTGTGGGGCTTGAACTCTGGGCCTGAGCACTGTCCCTCAGCTCTTCAGCTCAAGGCTAGCACTCTACTACTTGAGCTGCAGTGTCACTTCCAGTTTTCTGGTGGTAATTGGAGATAAGAGTCGCATAAACTTTCCTGCCAGGGCTGGCTTTGAACCGCGATCTCAGCCTCCTGAATAGCTAGGATTACAGGCATGAGTCACTGGTGCCTGACTTGATGCTTTTTCTGAGTATGAAATTCCATATTAGTTGTTTGGGCTTAAATTCGGACTCTATTTATTAGGTTTACAACCTTGAATCATTCCCTCATTTATAACAAGATGGCTCTTCAAGGGTAAAGGGAGGTTTATAAAAGATGGAGTCAATGAAAGATAACTATTGTAGATGATACTGCTGACATGTCAGCCACCATCAGAAAGATTTGAACCCGGAAAGACTGTTCATTGAGTCAACAAAGGTTAATAGTGTATCAATCACATGTAAGGCATCATGGTCTGTGTAAGTTTTATTTTTCAGTACTGGGACTTCAACTCTGAATCTTATGCTTGCTAAGCAGGTGCTCTACTACATGAGCCATACCCCCAGCCATTTTTAGCTTTAGTTATTTTTAGAGTCTTGCTCCCCCCTCCCCAATGGTAGTCTCAGTCTGCGATCCTGCAACCTATGCTTCTTGCATGGCTGGGTAAAATACCATGACCAGCTTGTTGGTTGAGATGGGGTCTCATTAACTTTATGTCTGGCTTGCCTGCAAACTGAATACTGATCTGAGTAGTTCTGATAAAGTATTACTTGAATATGTTCAGAGTTAAGATGATCTAAGAAATATCTTTGAAGGAAAAGGTAAAAGGCTGTCATCTGAAGAACATATTTAAAAATTTAAAGCTACATAACTACAAAGGTTTAGGGAATATGATCAATATTTTAAAACTTGTGAAGAAGAAGCTGGGAATATAAATCAGAGATGGTATATGTGCCTAGCATAAATGAGGGCTGGGTTTGATCCCCATCAACCAAACAAATAAACTTCTGTCCCCTCCAAAAAAAGGTCCCATAAAACTCATGACTGGAGAGGGTAGGGAAGAAGTTTATTCAGATGATAATGAAATACCAGAATTTTTAAGAAGGCCTTCCTTTTAGATCGAGATAAATAAGCATTTGTTGTTTTCCTTTATACTTCCCTACAGATTATGACCAAAGACCTTTCTCTCTATCTCTGTCTCTGTCTCTCTCTGCCTGCTCTAGGGCTTGAACACATGGGTTAGGCACTGTCTCTGAGCTTTTCTTGCTCTAGGCTACGCTCTACCAATTGAGTCACAGCTCCACTTATGGCTTTTTGATAATTAATTGGAAATAAAAGTCTCATATTTTCCTGCCCAGAGTGGCTTCAAAACACAATCCTCAGATCTTTACCTCCTGAGTTAGCTAGGATTAAAGGCCTGAGTCACCAGTGCTCAGTCTCTCCTTCCCTCCTTCCCTCCTTCTTTCCTTCTCTCTTTCTCCTCTCTTCTCTTCCCTTCCTTTCCCTTCCCTTTTCCCTTCCCTTCCACCTTTCCCTCTCTTTCTCTTCCCCTCTTCCTCTTTCCTCCCTCCTTCATGTTCTTTTTGCTGGTAGTGGGGTTTGAACTTAGGGCCTTGCTCTTGCTTGGCTTTTTCTACTCAAGATCAGTACTCTACCACTTAAGCCACATCTCCTCTTCTGTTTTTATGTCATTTTTCAAATAAGAACCATTTCCCTCAATAGATTTGTGAAGGTAAACTTCTCTCATAAAGTGCCAGGTAGTATATACTTTAGACATGAATTTTTTTCTTTTTTTCTTTTTTGTCCATCATGGGGCTTGAACTCTGGGCTTGGGTGCTGTCCTTGTGCTCTTCAGTTCAAGGCTAGTGCTCTACCACTTGAGCCACAGTGGCACTTCCGGTTTTCTAGTGGTTTATTTGAGATAAAAGTCTCATGGTCTTTCCTGCCCCGGCTGGCTTTGAACTGTAGCTCAGATTATAGGCATGAGCCACTGGAGCCTGGCTATCTACATGTTTTCCAGATGGCTTTTATACTATAAAAGCAGATTTGAGTAATGACTGGAGAGGCCATAAGAACTTCAAGTCTTGCCAGGCCAGTGGCTCAGGCCTGTAATCTTAGCTACTCAGGGGGCTGAGATCTGAGGATCCAAGTTCAAAGCCAGCAAGACTCTTATTTCCAATTAACCACCAGAAAACGAAGTGGTGCTGTGGCCCAAAGTAGTAAAGCACTAGCCTCGAACAAAAGAGCTCAGAGACAGTGCCCAGGCCCTGAGTTCAAAGCCCATGGCCATTAAAAAAAAAAGAAAAAGAAGAAAAGGGAAAGAGGAGCAACCCTAGAAACAGGAGCAAAGAGGCTCAAAATGGCAGTTCTCCCCCTGGGTGCATTTACCCCTTTTCGACTAAGTGGGGAATCTGGTTGAAACCTTTCCTAGGTAAGTGGTTATATAACCTGGAAACTTCTACTCAGTTATTATTTGTAAAATGTTGAATTCCAGAACCTTTAGGGACTTCTAGAAACTAAGTCTCTAATATAGAGAGTTGAACCATAATTAAAGGAAGGTCTATTGATGCAATGGCTCATTCTGAGCCTTATGGCTCAGAAAATTTGTATATGGAAGCTCTACCTAGATTATTTGTAAAACAAACATGTTTGAGGGATTTCCTTTGTTTTTTTTTTTTTTTTGCCTGTCCTGGGGCTTGAACTCAGGGCCTGGCACTATCCCTGAGCTTCTTTTGCTCAAGGCTAGCACTCTACCATTTGAGCCACAGTGCCACTTCTGGCTTTTTCAGTTTATGTGGTACTGAGGAATGGAACTCAGGACTTCATGCATGCTAGGCAAGCACTCTACCACTAAGCCACATTCCCAGCCTGGGATTTCCTTTTAACATGTTGCTTATGTTAGGAAAACCAACTTTGTCCTCATGAAGTGAACCTTCGTACTGATAGTGACACTGATTGAACCGATTTGTTAAGGATAGATAAATCTAGTGATATACAACAAGGGCAGGACAGGGTTTTAGCCTAGGTCACTGAAATTTAGTAAGTGATAAAAATTAAGATAATGATTTAAATAGATGGCATCACTTTAAACTTTTTCCTGTTTACTAATATCATGTACGCTCAAGCAGAAGAGAAATGACTGAGTTTTGTCCCTATTTATCCAGAAAAAGTTAAAGGAGGAATTTTTCCACTCATTCTTGAATCCCATGATGAATTATATATACTATTGAGGAATTTGTGTGTGTGTGTGTGTGTGTGTGTGTGCGCGCGCGCGCGCGCACTCAGGGCTAGTGCTCTACCACTTGAGCTATGTCTCTAGTCCAGTATTTTGATAGTTAATTGGAGATGGAGTCTCACAGACTTTCCTACCCAGGTTGGCTTTGACCCATGATCCTCAGATCTCAGCCTCCTAAGTAGCTAGGATTACAGGTGTGAGTCACCAGTGGCTGGCCAATGTGAAGGAATTGTAATACACATATTCCCAGGGCTGGATGAGATCTTTGGACAAAGGATGTTCCCACTTGAGTTACCTTAATGTTTTCTTCCTGCAGTAAGCTATTATGTTGCTTTAAGTCTGAGTTCTTTCCTCGCTCATACCGAAGCTCTTTTTCAGCTGAGCTGCAAAGAATTTGAAGCCGGTGCAAATTCTGACGAAGTTGTTGTACTTCATCTTGCTGCTGGTATTTTAGCTTTTCTCCAGACAATAGATACTAAAGCAAACATTATAAAAGAAACGTATAATGTCAGAATGTGTTTATTCACATATATATGTTTTTGGAGCTAGCTTCCCTACCACAAATTACTTTCATATTTATGGCTAGTTAGTAATGTTAATAGAATTTAACAACTTTTTTTTTTTTGGTTGGTCGTGGGGCTTGAACTCTGGGCTTAGGCACTGTCCCTCAGCTCTTCAGCTCAAGGTGAGCGCTCTACTGCTTGAGCCACAGCACCACTTCTGGTTTTCTAGTGGTTTATTGGAGATAGGAGTCTCACAGACTTTCTTGCCTGGGCTGGCTTTGAACCATGATCCTCATATCTCAGCCTCCTGAGTAGCTAGGATTATAGGTGTGAACCACCGGTGCCCCGCAGAATTTAACAACTTTTATACCAAAAATACTAAAGAAATTGTGGAACAAAAGCAGAGAAGCATAAACAATCTTCTAACTTTTCATATCCACGAAAAGCAACTGAACCATGGACAAAACTTTATTTACTTATTTAGGGCATATTTCTCTGTGTGTGTCTATCTGTCTGTCTGATGGCATAAACAAAGAAAATTTAGCAATCTAGCCTTCTTCATCACTTGCCTTGTACTACCTGATGATCCTTCTCCAGTTACTAGTCAACACATCCTTTTAAGGCTGTAATATTTCATTGCATATTTGTTTTGTTTTGTTTTTGTCGGTCGTGGAGCTTAAACTCTGGGCTTGGTGCTGTCCCTGTGCTCTTCAGCTCAAGGCTAATGCTCTACCGCTTGAGCCACAGTGCCACTTCCTCATTGCATATTATAAACAGTAGATCATACTATTACACTATGTACCATTGTATGATACCTCATTGTCTTTATCTGTTCACTGATGTATACTTAAGTTGACTATCCTGGAAAGTGGCACAAATAGGCATAAGTACAGCTATCTCTTCAAAATATTAATTTAAATTTCTGAGATATATACCAAGAAGTGGAATTGCTGGATTATTTGGTAAATTTTAAATTTTTCGAAGAATCTCCATACTATTTTCCATAATGCTAATGTGCATTTCCACAAATGGTGTACAAAAGTGTCCTTTTCTCCATATGTTCACCAACAAATTTGTTTTGAGAATAACCATTTTCAGTGGAGTGAATAGTTCATTGAAGTGATAACTCATTGTGGTTTTCCTTTGCATTTCTCTAATCATTAGTGAAGATGAAGTTTTAAAAATATGTATGCCTATTGGCTTTTTTTTTTTTTTGCTGTTGGTTGTGGGGCTTGAACTCTGGGCCTGGGCGCTGTCCCTCAGTTCTTTAGCTCAAGGCTAGTGCTCTACCACTTGAGCCACAGAACCACTTCCAGTTTTCTGGTGGTTTTATTGGAGATAAGAGTTTCACGGACTTTCCTGCCTGGGCTGGCTTTGAACTGTGATCCTCAGATCTCAGCCTCCTAAGTAGCTAGGATTACAGGCGTGAGCCACCTGTGCCCAGCTGCCTATTGGCTTTTTACATGTCTTTTTTTTGACAATTGTCAATTTGGGTATTATGCCCATTTTTAAATCAGGTTGTTTTGTTGTTATTGAGTTCCACACTTTTTGGATATTAGTTTCTTACTTGATATAATTTGAAAACATTTTCTCCCAACTCCTAGATTCTGAATTATATTGATTGTTCCTTTGCCAAGCAGAAAGAAGCTTTAAAGTTTGATATAAAACC
Source organism: Dipodomys spectabilis (assembly GCF_019054845.1). Taxonomy (NCBI): domain Eukaryota; kingdom Metazoa; phylum Chordata; class Mammalia; order Rodentia; family Heteromyidae; genus Dipodomys; species Dipodomys spectabilis. The sequence goes on along the minus strand of NW_024870679.1, from coordinate 49,269,507 downwards.
ACTTAATAATTTTTGCTATTGTTACCTATGCTTTGGGAGGTCATAGCCAAAACAAAATCTTTGCCAATCCCCATGTTAAACTTTATCCTTCAGTGACCATCAGCTGATGGGTGGATAAAGAAAATGTGGTAAATATAAACACACAGTGCAAGCTATTCAGCTTACAGAAGAAGGTTATTCTAACACTTGCCATACGTAGTTGAACTTGGAAGACATACGACTAAGTTAAATAAGCCAGGCACAAATAAGACAAACACTACCTGGGCCTTTGTATATGTGGAATTAAAAAAAGGCAAACCTGTAGAAGCAAGGAGTAGAACAGTCGGTGACAGACACTGGGGACTGGGAATGGTGGGGTAATTAGGTGGGGGCGGGGGGAGTCAGAGGACACAAGTTTCAGTTCACTGTATTGAAAAAGTACCAGAGGTCTATTGTACTGCATGGTGGCTACGGCTAATAATATGTGCTTGGAAACTGCTAAAAGAGTAGATCTTAAGTGTTCTCACTACTCCCACACAAAATAAGTATGTGACAGGCAAATTACCTGAGCAATCAGTACACAGTATATACAGGCATGAAAGCATCACACTCTATACCACAAATATATTCAAGCTATTTTTTTTTTTTTTTGTTTTTCCTGGTCGTGGGGTTTGAACTCTGCGCCTGGGCGCTGACACTGAGCTCTTCAGCCCAAGGCGAGCATTCTATCACTTGCGCTATAGTGCCACTTCTGGTTTTCTGGTAGTTAATTGGAGAAAAGAGTCTTACAGACTTTCCTGCCTGCGATCCTCAGATCTCAGCCTCCTGAGTAGCTAGGATTACAGGCATGGGCCACCAGTGCCCACCTATATTCAAGTTTTTGTTGTTGGGTGCTTTTGTTTTATGAGAAGGCTCTTGTTATATGTATCAGGCTGGCCTCACTCCAGCAATCTTCTGCTTTAGCCTCCTGGAGTTACCTTGACTGCAAACACTATGAAATGCCTTCGTCACCACTCTGGCTGCTCATTTAACCTGTGTATCACCAGGCCTGGCAATTTATATATTTACTGACAGCTATAACTTAATAAGGCTGGAAATTTCTGAACATACTCTTTTATCAGTTCCCTCCATTCAGTAAAACTACTTTAACTTTTTTTTCTTTTTTTGCCAGTCCTGGGGCTTGAACTCAGGTCCTGGGCACTGTACCTTAGCTTCTTTTGCTCAAGGCTAGTACTCTATCATTTGAGCCACAGCACCACTTATGGCTTTTTCTGTTTATGTGGTACTAGGGAATCAAATCCAGGGCTTCATGCTTGCTAGGCAAGCACTTTATCACTAAGCCACATTCCCAGCCCCTAAACTACTTTAATTAAAAGACTAGTCATTTGAATTTTCTACAAGAGGTAAGCACACATATAATTCAAGAGATGAAGAATATTTGAAATTTCCTTACTACTGCTTTAGTATATTTATGCCCATGATTTTCTGGAAAGTCTGTCATTATTCTAATTTTATCTTGCTTATATTAAAAGCAGCACAGAACTCCCCAAGTCCTGTTAGTCTTTCAATTCCTATTTTGGTTTAATCAGAAAGGCAATCTGAATCCCCTTGTTCTAGAGCTACAAATCTCTAAGATCCATAGAGAAAAAGTCTTTAACGGATTAAAATCTAATTACTAGGGAACCCAGTCTTTGGAATTAGATACATCTGGGTTTCAATTCTGAGTCTACCACTTATTAGTTTGATGGTCTTAGAGAGGATACTTAAGTATCCATTTCCTCATGAGGAAATCAGGATAATAATAATATATGATAAAGGGAGGGTAAGTTAGCACACAGAGGGCCTTAGTAGGATGCCTGGACACTGAATGTGCATTCAGTAATGTTACCATTACTGTTGATACTACTTAGATTTACTCTGATTGCCTCCACTTAGATTTACTTTGACTGCAAATGCAGTTACCACTCTGGCTGCTCATTTAACCATTAACAGCTTTGAACAATTAATCAGTAATCAGCATTTTCAATGGTTAGAACCCATTTAACATATCAAAACAGACATACAAGGGAAGTACCATTTCTACCAATGGACAAAGGCATATGAGTTTTGGCCTGTTTTGCAGACTGGAAAATCTTTCCAATGTACATTTTCCAGTCCAGTCACTTGCTAGCAAGTCCTCTGTCAAGATGCTATTCAGCTATTCAAGCAGCCAACACAAAGATTCTAGTTTCCTACCAGTAAATTGCTTTGCTGGTAGAATGTTACTGCACAACAACTCATTACATTATGACCAGTAGCCTGTAATGCTACCAGTAAGAGTGCAGTAATTAGCCAGATCTCTTTTGGATCAACCAACAGTTCATTAAGCCAATTATCCTCTATGAGTATCAGTTGGCAGGTTAAGGAGACACTGCAACACCATACTTACGGTAGGGATACAACACCAAGTAGTCTTTGAGGGGAAAAAGAAGTATGGCATTTCCTTCAAATATTAAGGATAAAATTATCATATGGCCCAGAAAATGTATTCCTAGATATTAATGTAATTGAATTAAAATACATGAAAAGCTATGCATGTATGTGGATAGTCATAGCATTATTGTTTACAATAAACAAATGTTCAACAAATGACTTGGTGAATGAAAATATTTTAAGACTTTGATACAAAGTATTCCGTCATGGAAAGGAATGATTACCCAGTACTTTGAAAACATGCAATATGCAAGGTAGTCATCATAAAGGGTCACATATGGTGTGGTTCCACACGTGTATGGCAGATCCAGAATAGGCAAACCCACAGAGACAGAAAGATTAATGGTTGTGTGGGGATGGGGGGGGGGATGGAGGGATGCCTATTAGTAAATACAAAATTCCTTCCTTGCTTCCTTGCTTGCTTCCTTCCTTCCTCTCCCTCCTTCCTTCCTCTCCCTCCCTTCTTCCTTTCTTTCTTTCTTTCTTTCTTTCTCTCTCTCTCTTTGTCAGCCAAGGGTCTTGAACTCAGGGCCTGGGAGCTGTCTCTGACCTTTATTGCTTCGGCTAGTGCTCTACCACTTTGACCAACAGCACTACTTCCAGTTTTCTGATGGTTAATTGGAGATAAGAGTCTAACAGAATTTCTTGCCTGGGCTGGCTTTGAACCACAATCCTCAGATCTCAGCCTCCTGAGTAGCTAGGATTACAGTTATGAGCCACTGGCACTTGGCATAAGATTACTTTTATGAGGTAAGAGGATGAGGAAGATGTTCTAAAAATCATAGAGATGGCTATAAATGCTGTAAATTTAATAGTAACAGTTGAAGTGCACACTTTAAATGTTAATGTTGTATGGCATGCAAATAATGTCAATAATTCTATTTAAAAATGAAAAATAAGCTAATTTTATTTTCCTTCAATTTTTCAGAGATGTGTCCTTGACCCAGGATAAACAACACCATTGCACATATCCCATGGGGGAGAGAGGATATAAGAAAGCAACCTTGGAAGACAAAGAGGAAGGATGCTGAGCACAGAGAGGCACTGCAGATTTGCCCAGCACCCAAGCCAGCAGCAGTGATATTAGACATGCTTTAATTAAGATCCTCTCTTAGAGAGACAGCAACTGCTTTAGAACTGTAGCTTAACCAGAGTCAGGATCACCATCTTCTTCACAGAGGTGATGTAGCTCTCCAGCTACTCTTTGAACATTCTGAGCTCATCTGACATTTACACAAACATGCCAAACTCTATGACAGAGGACAGATTCAAGCAGATGGAAGCCACTGCAGATTCTTCACTCAAACATCCTCGTGTGAAAATTTCATCTGGCCAAGAAACCTCAGTGTTCCATGACAGTGCTCCTGCAGCTCTAGGCTTTTACCTGGAATTCTGTGAAAAGTCTTAACTTGAGCAGGTGGAAAGAGACAGGCCCTATGAAAGCACAAACCATCCAGCTGGAGTCAAAGGCAGAAACTTGCCACATCTATCTTGTTCATATTGCTAAAAAAGGACCTAGCACATCATAGGTAATTATTATTGGCTGACTAAAGGCAGCCTCCTGAGTAGCTAGGATTACAGATATGAGCCACCAGTGCCCAGCTTGATTCACTTTTCAAGTGGATGTTATCAGCCAAATGGCTGAATCACATCAGTGATTTACTTATGAGTACAATAGCCCTCCTCTGTGGATCTCAAAATAATTTCTAGAAAGTTGGATGGGAGAGAACTTATTTTGTATAATAAAGACAGACCTGTAACATAGAGTATGGCAGATTCTCTCTCTTCTCTCTTCCTGAAAGCAAATCTATAGTAAACGCAAAAGCTGTATTTAAAATAATCCAGTTTGAAATATTTTGTACACTAAGGCCCTCAACAAGAATAGGGAATGTCCACTCTGTATATAATGTAACTATATATAAAAACAATAAAAAAGAATAGGGAGGGGCTGGGAATGTGGCTTAGTTATAGAGTACTTGCCTAGCATGCATGAAGCCCTGGGTTCAATTCCTCAGTACCACATAAATAGACAAAGCTGGAAGTTGTGCTGTAACTCAGATGGCAGAATGCTAGCCTTGAGCACAGAGAGGCTTAGGGAGAGTGCCCAGGCCCCAGGACTAGCAAAAAAGAAAAAAAGAAAGAAAGAAAAAAAAAAGAATAGGGAATATGGTACCCATCCTAAGCAGAGGTGAACTGTCAATCAGCACTTTTTATATCTGAATACTTTTATAATAAAGTGAATCAACTGTTGGGCCTGGTTCAGATTATGGTTGTTATTTTATTACTATTCAGGCTATGGTACGATTGGTCGTGATGGTTAAAAATGATATTGATCTCTGTAACTAATTGGAGGGAATGGATCTGCAGCACAGGTTCACAGCACCTACCTGGGTGGTACTGTCATCTGAACTGTCCCCACAGCTCTGAGACTGAAGGTTCAGATCTCCTCCAAGTCTCTCAGCTTCCTCAGGCCTTGCCATCGCGTGTCCTTCATCTCTCCAGTCTGTACTGTGCTGGGATTGTGCCTCCTTCTGCCCCTCTCTTGGGAAAATGCCCTCCTCCTTCACTGATTTCTCTCCAATGTCCTTCTGCTTACTTTCTCCTGATTCAAGACTTGGTGCAAATACAATAATAAAAACTATCAAAACACTTGTTACTATAGCAGAATAGGAAGAAAAAAGCAAAACTGCAATGAGATTTTGTAAAAAGAATCCTTCAGCAGAACAGTTATTCTTTTTCAGTGGTTGGGCTTGAACTCAGGGCCTGGGTTCTGTCCCTGAGCTCTTTTGCTCAAGGCTAGCACTCTACCACTTGAGCTACAGCATCACTTCCAGTTTTCTGGTGGTTAATTGGAACTAAGAATCTCACAGGGACTTTTATGCCCAGGCTGGCTTCAAACTGTGATCCTCAGATCTTAGCCTCCTGAGTAGCTAGTATTACAGGTGTGGGCTACTGGTGCTTAGCTTGTTTTTACAAGCATTATAAACAAATTAAGTTTTTCTTTTTCTTTTTTTAAAACTGCATTCAGGGAGTTGGTTCATCGTTGATCTTTGTTTAGAAACAAATGAAAAGTCTGAATTTCTCAACATTTAATGTTTTGCTGGGCAGACACAAGTGAGAAAGCTAGTTTAAAGTCACTAAAAAAGCATTAGGTACTTGGGCATTAGGTATTAGGGCTACAATAAACTAATCTCTGAAAAAGGAGATTAAATTAAAGGAGAAAGATAAATGAACAGTGATTTGACTAAGTCTGATGAATGGGCAGGCCCAAGCCAGACAAAAGTAAAAGTAGTAATGTATACATATTTGTATAATTTGTATTAATGAGTGTTGGAGGAAAGAGAGCTAGTGTATATAAGAGAATGAAAAACCCTGGTGTCTGTGGCTGTACACCTGTAACCCTAGCTACTCAGGAAGCTGAGATTTGAAGATGATGGTTCAAAATCAGCCCAGGTGGGAAAGTCTGTGAGACTCTCTTCTACAATTAACTGCACCAAAAAGCTGGAATTGAAGCTGTGGTTAAGTAGTAGAATGCTAGCCTTGAGCACAAAAGCTAAGTGGTAGCACCTAGGCCCTGAGTTCAAGCCTAGGACTGGGATAAAAACAACAACAACAACAACAACAAACCAAATAGTCCCAGGACTATTTATGCAATCAGTTGTGCGAACTCCCAGAAGCTTTACAAAGACCATGTGGATGGCATGAGTCAAGGAAACCAGAGGAGAGAGTGATATTGTAACTCATATGGTAAATAACAGGGACTAGAGCAAGGATTGATTCTGGAGAGATTTATAAACCCTATGGATACCATTGTCACCTAGTAAATGTGGCAAGTAAGGAAGAACAATAACCACAGATGACACTATATTTCTGACTGGGGCACATATACAAGTGGATGGTGAATCAAGGTGGGGAGCAGACTAGGGACATGTCTGAAGTGAAGACTCAGATTGAGAAAAAAGCATGAGCAATGTTGGGATTCAGTAAGAGGAACATGGAGAAGGGCAAAGGGAGACAAGGAAGATCATGCTAGATGGAAGCCAAAAAGACAAGCAGAAGAGGTCAAGAAGCCAGAGAGGGAAGAAGAAAGCCAGGAGACTAAGAGCCACAGAAACAAGAGGAGGGAGGTACCTTGAATGAGCAAGAACACAAGCATGCTATATACACACATGCACACACACATATATGAGTGCACCACACACATTTTTCAGTGTTAGGATCGAATCCAATGTTGGGATTGAATTCAGGGCTTTGCATATGGTAGATGAAAACTCCACCTTTTATTCACTGAGCTTTAAGTTGGTTTTAGGTGCCTTGAAATATAGTATCACATGCTTCATACATTATAATTGGTTCCTAAATTCTTTTTTTTCTGTCCAACTCTGGGCCTGGGAGCTGTTCTTCAGCTCTTCAGCTCAGGCTAGTGCTCTACCACTTGAGCCACAGTGCCACTTCTGATTTTCTGGTGGCTAATTGGAGATAAGAAGGTGGCTCAGTGGTAGAGCGATTGCCTTGCATGCCTGAGGCCCTGGGTTTGATTCCTCAGCACCACATAAGCAAAAAGAAAAAAGCTGGAAGTGGCGCTGTGGCTCAAGTGGTAGAGCGCTAGCCTTGAGCTGAAGAGCTGAGGGACAGCACCCAGGCCCAGATTTCAGGCCCCATGACTGGACCAGAAAAAAAAAAAGAGTCTCATAGACTTTCCCACCTGGTCTAGCTTTGAATTGAGATCCTCAGATCTCAGCTTCCTGAGTAGCTAGGATTACAGGCGTGAGCAACCAGTCAGTGCCTGGCTCCCCAATTCTTTAAGAAGACAATTTGGCAATGAAGATCAAATGTCATGAAAAATGTTCAGATTCTTTGAATAACTGCAAACAATTAATGAATTGTGATAATTAATAAGAAGAACCAAAATCTTAATATGCAGTAATTGTCACAACATCATTATGTGAGTGTGAATGTGTGTGTGTGTGTGTGTGTGTGTGTATGGGTCCTAAGGCTTGAACTCAGGGCCTGTATGCTGTTCTTTATGTTTTTCACTCAAGACTGGTGCTCTACTAGTGGGGGCCACAGCTCCACTTTTATATTTTAGTAAATTGGAGATAAGAGTCTTACAGATTTTCTTGCCCTGGCTAGCTTTAAACCATGATCCTCAGATCTCAGCCTCCTGAGTAGCTAGGATTACAGGCATAAACTATGGTACCTGACTATTCTTTCCTTTTATTTACTTTAACCATTGACCCACACAAACGAGTTTGTGTATCTAGTAGTTTTTGTGGCCAAGACAGAATAGTTTATTTGACAAAAAGCCTCGTGTGTGTGTGTGTGTGTGTGTGTGTGTGTGTGTGTGTGTGTGTGTGTGTGAAAGATACTATCAGTGAAGAAACAGAAAGCATTAAGGGGGTAAGATTAAACAATTAAATAAAAGAAAAAGGTTAGATAAAATGTTAAATAAGAACAGCAGGGGAAAAAGCCACTAGGGTATAGTCTCAGTTATATTTTAAAAATACCTGTGTAAGCTGGGCACCAGTGGTTCACGCCTGTAATCCTAGCTACTCAAGAGGCTAAGATCTGAAGATCCGGATTCAAACCCAGCCTGGGCAGAAAAGTCCCTGAGATTCTTATCTCCAATTAACCACCAGAAAACCAGAAGTAGCACTGTGACTCAAGTGGTAGAGTGCTTGCCTTGAACTGAAGAGCTCAGGGACAACGCCCAGGCCCAGGCCAGAGTTCAAGCCCCACCACCGACACACACACACACACATACAAACCCCAAAAAACTTTTTAAAAATAAAAATACATGTGTATGTTCAGGAGAAAAAAAAAGAAAACTGAAGGCCTCTCTTTGGTGAGAATTATAGGTATTCATAATCTCCCCTTTTTCGTGCTACCTGAATTTTCAATAAAAAATGAATACATTGTTCTTTCTGAAGAGGGTCTCATTGCATAGCCTAGGCTGACCTAGAACTTGCTGTGTAGCCCAGGCTGGCCTATAACTTGCTGTGTAGCCCAGGCTGGCCTGTAGCTTATGATCATAGCCTCCTTGCTATTGGAATTACAGGTGAGTGCAACTCTGAGTGATTCATATATTACATTTAAGAGCAACAGGGAAAATTTCGAAATGTAATACTAGCTCAACAGACAAACTCAAGGAATGCTTAACACTAGTTTCTAGCCACATCACTTGGAAAAGCCAAATTGTTATAATGACCAAGCCCAATAAAATGTAGCCCTCAAATTAATGTGATATAGGATTTTTCTCAATTTACCGGAGTTCCTTTCTCTCTTCTTTTGGGTTTTGAATCTCTACTTCCAAAATTGGTACACTAGACACCATATCTTCATAGGGATTTTCATTTGTAATTAAATTAGAAGTTGTAGTTTTTTCCCCTACAATGAAATGATTTAATTGTTCCACTTCTTGTGAAAACGTCAATACCTGTAAAGTTAAGCAAAGGCAAACACTCTGTTTATATGCTCTACTGATTCTATTTAAGCGCTTAATTATTGGCTTGAATAATTAAACCAAATAAATAAACTGACAGTCCAATTTAATGCTTTGTACTTGTTATATAATGTAATCTTTTTTTAACCATGGGCATATGAAAGCCCATAATTTAAACAAACAAAAACAAGGTAGTGTTGGTTTCTGGTATTGACATTTTTGTTCTAGACCTTTTAACAAGCAACAAGTGGTAATCAATAGCTTTATACTACTATACTACTATAAAACACATTTTACATTATACTACCACTTACTATATATATATATATATATGTATATATATATATATACACACCACATACTACTAGTATATTACTAGTAGTATGTAACATATTTATGTTACTATACCACATATTTTTGTTCTCACATCTTAAATGTACATCACTCATCATTCATGCAACAGTAATACAATGCTGAGAAAGCATCAAGAAGAAAGTTAGATACATGTTACAAAGAATACCTTTTTTCCAGTCTATTTGAAAAACACTTAATTGAATTTTTAAAGGCTCTCAGAGTATTACAGTGGTTCTCCAATTTTAGCATACAAAAGCTGCACTCTGGGAATTTATTTAAACTGCTACCTTAGGTTTGCAGCTCCAACTTGGAAATGCGGACTCAGTGGTCACAGAAAGAAATAAGAATTTGCCCTTCCAATAAGCTTCCCAGGAAAATTTAGCGCAAGAAGAGCCACAGTCTTATAATTTAGAAAAACATGTTTTTTTAAAAAAAATTTGCTTTACTTTTGGAAAGTTTTTGAAGATTTCTTCTCCTCAAAGTTTACTCTACATGTTCACATAAAGTGAGAGAAAACTCCTTCCAAAGTGGACAGGGTGGGTTGGAACAGGAAGGAAGACGGATCTCCATCACAGTATTGTGGGAAGGAAGCCTCCCTTGGAAAGAGAAAGTTGCTGTAGTAATTACACACTAGAGTTAAACCTACAAACAACTGAAGTTGACTCTAAGGGATGCCTTTGTTTGGTTTCTAAGACTTCAGTGGTCTGAAGAGAACCTACAGGGTGTGACAGACCATCATCTCATACCTCTATCTGCTCCAACCCTCCGGACTGTAATTAACTTACAGCGGAGAAGGTGGGTCTTGAATTGGCCTTGGGTGGCAGGAAGATGGGGTGGGCTAAGAAGGGACACTAGACATTTTAAGCCTGGAAGCCTTGTGTTCAACGGCAATGATTTAGGATAGTGGTTCTGCTGGAGTAGATGCTACAAAATGAGGAGATGAGGAAACAATGCTAGAAGGAAGGAGTCAGATTATGAAAAAACTTGAGACACCTTCCCCCCTCCCCCCCTCCTTTTTTTTTTTGTCAGTACTGGAGTTTGAACACAGGTTCTTGTGCTTGCCAGCCTAGCCCTTCTTGCTTTAGTTATTTTTCAGACAGGATCTTGCTTGAGGTAGGTTAGCTCTCAGACCACAATCCATCTACCTTTGCCTACCACATAACTTGGATTACAGATATATTCCACCATACTTGGCTTGTTCTTTGTGATAGGGTTTTGCTAAGTCTTTTACATACTGTGATTCTATTTCTGATTCCCATGTAGCTGGGGTTAAAGACATGAGCCATTGCATCTGGCTCCCTCACCTTATCTTCTGTATTAACTTTCCCCATGACATTTTGGGAGACCTGGTCCTTTAGTTGTACATGAGATGGTGACTTACTTGCTGATAAGGTTCCACAGACAAAAGCCTACGTATAGTTTTTCCCTCTCAGGCAGTAAAAGTGTATTCTGGACCTTCTCCCCCCCCCCCCCCCGCCCCCCCCCATTACATACTGTCAAATAAGCTCAAAAATTAAGTTGGTGGAAAGCTGGCTCCACATAAAGCACTTTTGAATAAATACTAAGTGTCAAGTATTGGCTAAAGTTTGCATATTTATCCTGAAATATTGACTCATAACCCACACCATGTATATTTCATTTTAATAGTAATAAAATCGAATTTTCAAGTCACCTCTGACTGAAGGTGAATTTTCTTTAACATGAGTGTTAAGCACTGAGATGCTAAGGCATTTGGTCTCACCTCTGTTTCTAATTCAGAATTCTCTCTTTGTAGCAGGTCATATGCTATTAAAAGTTTGTCTCTGCCCGTTGCTGCCTCTGGAAGATGCTGGATTTCCTTATAAAGGCATTTCAGTTCTGACTTTGACTTTTGGAATTCCTGATTAAGAAATAAAGATATTATATAGAACAAGACTATTTTCCCTATGGGATACGTTTCTAAAATTTAATTTTCATATTGTCATTTTTTCTTGCTGTTTTAAGTATTAATGAAACTGAGCATTCTTAATTTTCTACTATTCACAGGCTGAAAAACTTGGCTTTCTAGTCCTTCCTGCTTTAAGTAAGGCTTATACAGGTAAAATGCTTAGCAGCTTCTACACTAAAAAAGTTATATTATCCATCTTAAAATATATCTTAGTTTGCTAAAATAAAAATAGTCCTTTGTCTTAGTAGTTTTAAGAAACTAAAGCAAACAATTGTGTTTTCTTGTCATGAAAATTATCTATATGCTTGTATTTCTGGTTTTTTGTTATGTCAGTACGTCTCAAAATTTATTCAAAGCAACCAACCAAACAAAAATGTATCTTAGGCTGGACAAGTGGCTGACAACTATAATCCCAGCTACCCAGGAGATAGTGATCTGGAAGAGTGCTGTTTGAGGCCAGCCAAAGATGAAAGTTAGCAGCACCTCTCCATTTCAACAAACACATCTCGAGGTATGGTGGTTCACACCTGTGATCCCACTGTGTCAGAGGTAGAGAAAGGAGGAGCACAGTTCAAGGCCAGCCAGATAAAACATGCCAGACCCTATGTGAGAAATAACTAGAGCAAAAAAGGCAATTGTAAAGAGCCTGCCTACCAACAAGCTACAAAGTTCTGAGTCCAAAACTCCAGTACTGCCAAAACAAATGTATCTTATTTTTTTGCCTTTCATACAATGTATTACTGTGTTGTTTACTTTTTATCTGCAAACACCCCTAGAACAGGGTTATTGAAACTAAGTTTCAGAGACTTGGTCAATCTGCCTGAAGGCACACAGCCAGGAAATTGGAAAGCTGAAATTTCAAACTCATGCCTGGTCTGACTCCAGACTCTTTGTTCTTAGGTATAAATTATGCTACCTTTCTTAACTATGTAGAGCCAAAGATCTAAATCAACTCAGTTTTCCTTAGCCCTCTGGTCTTCTTTACACATATGAGACAAAAACACTTTAGGCACAGGTTTTCCTTAAAATCCTACATTGATTACATGGAATGTAAACCAAGAGGTGGAGTCAATCGGAAGTGTCCAATAACCAAAAGATTATATAAAATTTAGTTCAGGATAGTAGCTGCTTAGTATTTCCCCACAACTCTGATATCAAAGGAGGGAAAAATACTGATCGCAATGGGCAAAAAGGAAAGAAGGTGGGGTGTGGCCTTTCCACACTACAGGAAGCAGGCTAGTGGTGTTCTGTCCCATTTTCCTGAAAATTTCTGTAAGCTCATCATATACTATCCTCTAAACTGGTCACCTTGAGTCCATGAGCTTAGTTCCACAGGTCTTTCCTCAAAGTTGAGGCTGATTGAGTCTTCTGATAGATCTTTCCAAGGTGACATGACAGGAAGTTTAAAGGAGACAAGCCCTGATGCTACCAACACTGTAACCGCCAAACATCTGCTACTTAAAGAACCCCTTGGCTAGTGCTGAGACTCAATTTGAGGAAACAACAGAACTAACCTAGTATTACTAGAAGTGCAAGAGACTGAGCTGCTGGCTGGGAAGGTAGCTCAGTGGTACAGTGCTTGCCTCGCATGCACGAGGCCCTGGGTTCGATTCCTCAGCACCACATAAACAGAAAAAAGCCAGAAGTGGCACTGTGGCTCAAAGAGCTAAGGGACAGCACCCAGGTCCAGAGTTCAAGCCCCACCACCAAAAAAAGAAAAAAAAAAAAAAAGGACTGAGCTACAGTATGTCCTAAAAATTCCTATGTTGAAACCATAGTTCCCTGTATTTGGAGACAAAGGCCAAGAAAGTGATGATAAAAGTCAAATGAAAATTTAAGGATGGTCGAAATTGATAGGTTTGGGGCCTGCATGGAAGAAATAGAAGAACTCCTACTCTTTTCCATCATGAGGACCCAGCAAGAAGGTGCCCGCTTGCATGCCTGGAAGAAGCTCTCTCCAGGCACTGTACTGGGCATTGTACTTGCTTGTTCTGGGACTTCTCAGCCTTCAGAATTGCAAGGAAATGAATCCCTGTTGGTTAAGCCACTCCTTTTGTGATGTTTGATTATAATACCCAAATAATTTGGTTACAGTTAGCCCAAACTAGGATACACAGTTATATTTTAAAATTAAATGATAGTATACAATTCCTAAACTAGGAAAGCAGGATGAAAACAACATCTAGAGATGGCAATACCTCACTATCAACTTCCAAAGCCTTCTGTATAGAAATAAAACTGGTTATCAGTTGCTCTCTCTTCTCTCTCTCTTCTGATAAATCATTTTCAAATATTTCAATATTTTCTTGGCTCATTTTCAATATCTGTAAAAATCATTTTACAAAATTCATTTTACATACAATAGCAGCCTTTCCCATAAGTTTTCATATTAATAATTCTAAAATCATGTGGGAGATACATAATGAGTTCAATGTCACATTTTCTCCAAACCTGTTTATACAACTGTAACATGTAGCAATATTTATCCTCTTATCCTATATTTATCCCCTATAGCTATTATGATAGGAACCAAACATAATTCTGAAAGTATTTTTTATAAATTTTAAGCAATTTTCAAATGCAAGGTACTAGATGAAATATCCCAAAGTAACTGATGCTGCTAACTGGAACAGTAATGGTAGTGGCCCCTATTTATTGAAAGCTCATTGCATATCAGAGCCTATGGTGAATATTTGGCATGAATCATCCTACTTTGCTTTCCTTGGACCCTATGAGTGCGCCCAATCTTTTTCAGAGGAGATAGATGAGGCTCAGCTATGTTAAGTAACATGTTAGAAAATCTGCTCAAGATTATACTGGTAGCATTGGCATTCAAACCCAAACTAAAAAGCAATTTCTTTAACTATCTACTCAACTCATTTTGTCAAAGTGCATTTCCTCTTGGGTATAGAAGCCTATTATGCAATAGGATTGAACTCCAAATGTACCTTAGTGAACACAGAGTGAGACTCAAGCCAGTTCTCTTGAGACAGTGATCTCTACTGAAGGAATTCACCTGTCATGTGCATACATGCACATTTGCCTGAGCTAGGTGGGAAGCAGCAGGAGAGCCACAAACCTATACTCACACCCAGGAAGCAAGAAGTGGTAAGCTCCACCACTCCTGTTTCTTAGCTTCAGTTTCCTCTTCTGAAAAGTAGGGAGAACGATGCTTGGGCATACTTGGACCATGAGCTCATAGAAAATGCTCTGGAAATGGCAGATTAGGTTATTCTTGGATGGTTCGGAATTCTTACTTTTCATTTTTGTGTCAGTAGTAGGGCTTGAACTCAGAGCCCTGTACATCTCATTCTCCAGCCCCAACAGCTAGTATTCTACTATGTGAGCTATGCCTCTACTTCCAACTTTTCACTGGTTGATTTGACACAAGCCTCTTGGATTTGTCTGGCTCTGAACCATGATCCTTGGATCTCAGCCTCCTGAGTAGCTAGGATTATAGGTAGGATCCATCAGCAGTTGGCCATATTTATTCTCCAGTGAGGAAATACCTTTAAAAGCATCTCTTTGAGATTTCAATGCACTAGTTTATTCTACAAATATTTCTTCTCTTTCTCTTTCTTTTTATTTTCTCTTTAATTTTTAATTTTATTATTATAAATGCGATGTGCAGAGGGGTTAGTTACATAAGTCAGGTAATGAGTACATTTCTTTTTAAGCAATGTCACTCCTTCCCCCTTTCTTCTTTTCTTTTCTTTTCCTTCTCCTTCCCTCCCTCCCTCCCTTCTGGGGCTGGAACTCAGTTTTCTTAAGATCAGAACATTGCCACTTAAGCCTTGCCTCCAGTTCTGACGTCTTGCTGGATAATTGGAGATAAGAGACTCACAGATTTGTCAGCCTCTGGGGTAGCTAGGATTACAGGCATGAGCCACCAGGACCCATCTATCCTACATCTATTTCTATTAGGCTCCTTATATGCTGACTTCTCCTGGAAAGTTCTCTGTAACCACTGGTCACAGTCATAGGGAGCAGATTTGCCACACTTCCCCATTTGCTTTCTTCTCCTGTTGGACATTTCTAATCCCTATTACCAAATGCAACTGAAGAATTATCATTGGATGTCTTACCTCATTCAGGTCTTGTACTTTAATTGTCTCTTGATCTTTCATAGTTTTATCTTCTGTCTTCCTATATTACTGATAAACCAGGTTCTAAGATGGAAATCTTAATCCAAATAAGTTACTAGTTAAAATACATGTGCATTATTTTTAATTTTTAAAATTTTTGTGCCTGTCCTGAGACTTGAACTCAGGACCTGGGCACTGTCCCTGAGTTTCTTTTATTCAAGACTAACACTCTAGCACTTGGGCCATGGCTCTACTTCCAGCTTTTTTGGTGATTAATTGGAGATAAGAGTCTTCCTGTCCCAGCTAGCTTGGAACTTCAGTCCTCAGATCTCAGCCTTCTTAGTAGCTAGGATTACAGGTGTGAGCCACTGGCACCTGGCTATATGCATTATTTTTTTAATATTTAAAAATAAAATACATTTTTTTGCCAGTCATGAGGCTTGAACTCAGGGCCTGGGCACTGTCTCTGAGCTTCTTTTGCTCAAGGCTAGCACACTACCACTTGAGCCACCGCACCACTTCTGACTTTTTTCTGTTTATGTGGTATTGAGGAATTGAACCCAAGGCTTCATGCATGCTAGGCCAGCACTCTACCACTAAGCCACATTTCAAGCCCTAAAGTACATTTCTTAAGCATCCTTTCCTGATGCTACATCTCTGAAATCTTTTCCTACAACTAAGTTTTACTTTGTATCTGTTTGTCTTTGGTATAAGTTACTTTATTATGGATTTGAACTTCAGCCACTGTTGGGCATGAGCCAAAGAGAACAAGCATTCCATTATATAAATACACTGCAGAATCTGGATTGTGTGGAATTGTCAAACTGACTTTACCATCTACCATTCTCATGTTAAATTAAAAAAACACTAAGGGCAAAAACCAAACAGGAAAAGCAGTTTTATGTTTTAAAGAGAGTGAATGCTACTTAAAATAAATCATGCTAAAACCCAATAATGACTTTTATAATTTCTTCTATCCAGTAACATGGACAAAAAGTCTAAGCAGCATTAGTACTGGTGGCTCAGCTACTCAGAAGCTGAGCACTGGCCTTAAGTAAAAAAGCAAAGGGACAGCACCCAGTCTCTGAATTCATGACCCTGTATTGGCATATACCCCTACAAGGGCACATGTGCATGTGCGCACAAGCACACGCACGCGCACGCACACACACACACACACACACACACACACACACACACACACACAGAGTCAACTCAAGGAGATAAATCTACTATCTACCTGCTTTTCCTCCTCTGCATGGACAGCAACATTTACCTTGGTGAACATTTTTGCAAACACATATGACCTACTGAGCATTCAAGTCTCAAGGCAAAGGTTTCCCTTTGCTCCACCTGATGCCTCAGTACAATTATGTAGGGGAAAGAGTTCAACTCCTCAAAACAAAAATACCTTTCATTTTTTTTGTGCTTTCTTGGTCTAAGGATGACATGTACTTAAGAGGGTCTGGTGGCATATTCTCACAATCCTAACTTTCTTTTCAGGAGGAGAGGAAGAGGCAAAAGTTCAGGGTGACCTTGGCAAGGCTAGTGATACTCTATGTCAGAAACAGTAAAAACAAAAGGGCTGGGGGATAGTTCAAGTAGCATTAGGGGCCCAGGGTTCAATCACCAGTACAAAATAAAGGACATTTATTCTAATTTTTAAAATAATACTTCTTTTTTTTTTCTGGTTGTGGGGCTTGAACTCGAGGCCTGGGTTCTGCTCCTGAGCTCTTTCACTGAAGGCTAGTGCTCTACCACTTTGAGTCACAGCACTTCTTCCAATTTTTGAATGATTAATTGGAGATAAGAGTCTCATGGGGACTTCTCTGCCTGGGCTGGCTTCGAACTGTGATCCTCAGATCTCAGCCTTCTGAATACTAGGCTTATAGACATGAGCCACCAGTGCCCAGCTAAAATAATATTTCTAAATTATTATTTGAAATTATATTCTATACTTAATGTAAACTTGTATACTTATTTATGCATTTTAGTATTATGTTTGAAAAATATTTGAAAGTATTTGAATATATTATACAAACATATATCTGAAGTCTACCAGCATTTATGGCATGTTAAATATATCTATGCATTTGGGCAACTTACGTACTTCACAAGACAGATGACCAAAATTGGGAGCAGAAAAGCACAGGACGAGGGCAGCAAATGCTGTGGAAACCAAGACTTGCGGAGAGAACCTGGCTAGCCGGGGAGGGCATCTTACCAGTCAGCCAGTAGTATGCAAAAGGAAGCTGAACACTGGTTAGCAAGTCGCCTCCTTTGCATAAGGCAGCCAACGGCTCTGGAGGAACCGTTTAACTGCTCAGAATGCTCCTCTTTCAATGTTCTGTCTGAAAGGCGGTGTGTGGGGGTGTAACTTCATGCTCTGAACGGATTGCACCTTTTGGCACTATGTGACATTTCACTGCTGTCAAATCTATGACATAGTCACATGAGATGATGAAGGCCAGCCCTGAAGAGAGGAAACAGTGCCCGCTCATCACCTCTAGGAGGAAGCCATCAATGTGCACAGCCTCTTGAGTTATAATAAATCCCCCCTGTAAAGCTTTACTAGAGGTGGTGTTGCATTGAAAATGGGCTCTCGGGTAAGGTAAGCCTGACCAATTCTTGTCTGACTTACATTGGCCCAGTTCCCTTCAGCGGTCACAAACAAATGGGAGTGCTCAGCTTCCCTGGAGCAGGGCAGGGCGGTTACAGAGAGGGCATGGGTAGTGATTATGGTAAGTGATAGATGCTCAGGATTGTGGCTATCATTCTTGATGGCTACCTCACATCTTAAAAAATACATTCTTTGAGAACCTGCATACCAACAGCCAGCACTACCATGTCTTGTGTAGTGACAAATTTGTCATATTTTGAGGAGTTAGCTCTGATAGAGTTCTGATTTTCCACACTGTTTTTCCTTGTCAAGCTAGAAGACTACCTTTCCCTTTCATTTTCAAGGGAATTCTTGTGGGGAGACCTGCCAGTGTTTCCTGATTGGAGACATCTCTGATGGGTGTGGGAGTGGGAGATCCAGAGCTGTGCTCAAAGAACATGGCTGGCCAGGAATCACAGTGGAAACCATGATGGTGAAGACATGGGTTTTGAAGTCAGGCTGAGATTTGACACTGGGGCTTTCACATTTATAAATTGTGATGTTGGTTCTCAAGTATACCAGGGGAACAGAATTTCTGCTGACATGAATTATGTCAAGTCTTTATCAATCATTATAGCATTGTGGACAAGCAAATGATTAGTTTCCATCTGTATTTGACAGGGTTTTTCTAGAGAATCAGAAAAATTCTGTGAGTGATTCTGTGTGTGTACATGCACACATAGGCACTTTTGGAAAAGACGCATGAGGAATTGGCTCATTCAATTATGGAGGCTGAGAGGCCTCAAATCTGCCATGTGGAAGTGGGAGACTTGGGAAAGCTGTGGAATAGCTCTAGTCCAAGTCTAAAGGCTGAGAAAGAGAAGAACTAAAGGCATTGGTTATAACTAAAGCCCAAAGACCTAAGGACTAGAGAGCCAGGGGTTCTAGAACATCTGAGTCTGCAGACCTAACACATCCAAGAGCACTGGTGGGAGATGTCCCAAGCTGAGGGCAGCAGAAGACATATCTCAAGCAGCCAGACAGATGAGGGGGAGAGGGAGAGAAAAAGAGAAAGTGTGTGTGTGAGAGAATGTTCTTCCACAGTTTTATTCACTGGGCATGCCAGCATTCTATACTTTCTCCAGTCTCTTGACTCAAATGCCAACCTCTTTTGGAAACACCCTCAGACACATGTAAGAAAGAATGTTTAAGCAGGTAGCTGGACAAATTGCCCAATCAAGTTGACATATAAATTAACCATCACACCATCTTTTTAAATCCCTTTGTAAGAAACAGAAAATGTAGTCAATGATGAAGAAAGGAGGCATCCCCATCTAAACGTTGAAGATATTGGTGGTGGAGTGGGGATGGCAGGGTATGAGGTAACAATTTGAAAACATGCAAGCTCAAGGAAAAGATTGTGTGTCTTTTCCACCTGCCTACAGTGTCAGATGACTTTATTCCTCCCCTGAGAACAGTCCCTTAGTTAATAGTTATCAATAATACCACTATGGGGCTGCCAGGCACAGTTAAGGAAGCTTGAGGATTCTCCTTTGTAAGAGAGCTTTGTCAGTTGAAAAAATCTATTTCTAAATGCCTTCAGGAAATAACTTTAAAAGGACATTTCACTCAAGTTGGCTACTCTTCATTAGTAATTTCTAGTTTCAAAGGTCTCTGCTTGTTCACAACTCTGAAGAGGAGAAGCATTTTCCTGCAATGTTCCTCCTTAGTCCTTTATCTGGCTCCATGAGGGATGAGGTGGGGAGAAGGCATCTGGAGAGTTGGACTCAGGCTTTATTTTATAACCTCAGAAATCTTTAAGTCTTGATGCAAAGGCAAAGAAAACTGGTTACATCACAGCCTAGAGGATTGAAATTAGACATAGAAAAAAAAGAGAAAATTTTGATACTTAGTGTTAAACATTAAGGAAAAGTGTGGCATCTTTTAAAATAGGATGTTCACTGATTCAGGAAGGCACAGATAGCATCAATCCTAGGGGAAAATAAGTTAACTAGACTTTCTCCAAGTGCCTTCTCCTATCTCATGAATTTCTAAATAGAGTGTACTCGGACAACTTCCTTGGAGGAAGTACTTGCAATACCCTTCCTAGCATCCTCCAATGAATACATGGGCAAGGTGGGAACATTGAGTATTGGCCATTTCTGCCCAATGTAGACTTCTTCTCAGGCTATTGCTATGCCAAAGCTTCCTGTTGGGCTAGGTACCAATGGCTCATGCCTATAATTCTGGTAGCTCAGGAGGCTGAGTTCTGAGGATCACAGTTTAAAGACAGCCCAGGCAGGAAAGTCCATGAGACTCTTATCTCCAATTAACAACCAAAAAGCTGAAGTGGAGCTATGCTCTCAAGTGGTAGAGTGCTAGCCTTGAGCAAAAATGCTCAAAGACAGTGCCCAGATCCTGAGTTCAAGCCCCAGGATTGGCACAAAAACCAAACCAAACAAAAAAAAAACCCTCCTGTTGGGCTGGCTGAGACTTTCCAACAGGTATAGCAAAGTCTTAGGTTCTTTCTGTCCAGCCTTCCTTTCTTCTCCTTCCTCTTTCTCAGATGTCAGATTTACATGGAGATCTCAGGGCTTTTCCTCCGACCCCATGCCTGCTTCTTATTTATCCTAAAAAAAATGTCACCTCGATAACTCTCTTGTAATTCTAAGTTCATCTAGCGGCCTTCCTTCCTATGGATGATGGCTGATCACTGGTCCCCTCATAGACAAAAGAAAGTGATGATATGAGAAGTCAAAGAATTTAAGCCATGCTCACATAGTGAAGTCTTTGGGAAAATACTCTTCTGGCAGACAAATGATCAGAGCAACTGAACCTCTCCTGTGCCCCAATCAATTTGTTCTGGACTTCACTGCCACATGAAAGTGGAGCAAATGGGGCGAAAAGATCAGATACCACACACACACACACACACACACACACACACACTGTCCCAAACACCATAAGAAAGGGCAAATCTGGGTATCATTATTGTTTCCTCAATGTCAGAAGGAAGAAGAATCGAAGAATGAGATTTGCATGAAAGATGATTTCTTTATTTTATTTTATTTTTTAAGGTCCTGGAGTTTGAAAACAAGGCTTTATGCTACTTAGCTTGTTGGCTGCATTTTGCTAGTTATTTTGTAAATGGAGTCTAGAGGACTTTCCTGGGCTCTGAGCCTCCTACTTGTGCTTCCCCACACCATTGGGGATGACAGATATGTACCACTGTTCCAAGACATTGGTTGAGATCCAATCTTCAAACTTAGGCCTAAGCTAGCCTCAAGCTCAATTTCCAATCTCAACCTCCCAAGTAGCTAGGTTTACAGGTATGTTAAGGGGACCATACCTGGCCTATCCAGGGACAAATGTAAAAATGAATGAGTGTATCAATTTGAGACAAGAACATTTTTATACTTTATAAGTCACTACTTGCGTAATTATACAGCCAACTTTCAAATCGTTTTTATCTAATGTATATAGTTAAGCATGATTAAAGCCTCTGAAGAAAACTGCATTGAAGGATATACATATATACATATGTATCCATATATATCCATTCTTATACATATATGAATGCACATTTACATGTATCTGTTAATTCTGGTATATTTATTAAAGATAAAATTTAAAATCACTGATTTCAAATGCTCTATAAAGCCTAAGGAATCATTCCCTTTGTTTTAGAAGAACTAATCTTGGAGATCTATATATGAAAGACAATTTCATTATTTACTAGAAACACCCAGGAAAGAGCTAAAAACAAGAAAAGCTAGGAAAAAGCGATCAGTTAGTTGGGAACCAAACACAGTGTCTAGGATATCATTCCTATCATGTGTCAGAGTGAGCTAGGATAAGGGATTGCAAGGGATTAAAAAAAAACAAACCACTTGATGGCTCATACCTGTAATCCTAGCTACTTGGGAGGTGAGATCTGAGGATAGCAGTTCAAAGCCAGCCAGGGCAGGAAAGTCTGTGAGACTCTTCTCTCCAATAAACCACCAGAAAATCAAAGTGGCACTGTGGCTCAAGTGGTAGAGCACTCGCCTTGAGCTGAAGAGCTGAGGGACAGTGCCCAGGCCCAGAGTTCAAGCCCATGACTGACAAAAACAAAAAACCACTTGAAATACAGTAACAACAACAAAAAATAGGCAGGGGGGCCTTGAAAAACAGGCTAGAGAAAAGGAAGTATAGGCCAGGATAGGTAATGGTGAGGAGAAATCTTATCTTTGTGAGGGAAAACATAAAACAATTCTCAGCAAACACAAATCAAAATAATATTGAGCCAGGTGCTGGTGGCTTATCCTGCAGTCATAGCAACTTAAGACACTGAGATCTGAAGATCATGGTTTGAAGCCAGCCAGTCTCTGGGAGACTCATACACAATTAACCAACAAAAAGCAGGAAGTGGAGGTCTGGCTCAAGTGACAGAGTACCAGCCTTGAGCAAAAAAGCTAAACAATGGTACATGGCCCTGAATTTAAGCCCCAGTACTGGCACATACATACACAAAATATTAAAATAACTACTTCATACTCCCTAGGATAACTATGGTAAGAAACTGACAACAAGTGTTAGTACTGATGTGGAGTGTTGGAACTCTTGAACACTGTAAAAAAATAAGATTGTAAAATGTCCATCTGTACTGGAAAACAAAAGTTTAAATATAGAAGTGGGGCATGGTAGCACACATCTATAATCTCCACACCTGGAAAGCTTGAGGGACAAGGATTGAGTCCAGCTTGGCTACAAAGTGAGAACTGGTCTCAAGAAATCAAACACCCAAAACAAAAAAGGTTAAAGGTAGATATGATACTGAAATTCTTCTTCTAAGTATATTCTCTCGTATATTTTCTTACATAAAATCTGTGACTACATAAAAGTTTGCAAATGCTATTTACAGTAACATTATCCATAATAACATATTAAGCCACTAAATGTTCAACTTATGAATGACTAAAAAATGTGATATATACACCTAAAGTGAAATATTTTCTATGTAAAAGGAAAATGCTACAATGTAGGTGAACCTGGAAAACACTAGGTTAAATGAGATGAGCCCAATACAAAAGCTCGTGTGTGTGTGTGTGTGTGTGTGTGCGTGTGTGTGTGTGTGTGTGTGTGTGTGTGTGTGTGTGTGTGTGTGTGTGTCTTGCTGTGGATTGAACCCAGGGCCTTGCTGATATTAGGCAAGTACTTTACTATTGAACTATACCTTCAACTCCCCCAAAAGGCTATATTTTATATGATTTTGTATTTATGTAAAATGTATAGGGTAAGGGCTGGGAAGTTGGCTCAGTGGTAGAGTGCTTGTCTTGCATGTATGAGGCCCTGGGTTTGATTAATCAGCACCACATAAGCAGAAAAAAAAGCCAGAAGTGGTGCTGTGGCTCAAGTGGTAGGGTGCTAGCCTTGAGCTGAAGAGATGAGGGACAGCACCCAGGTCCAGAGTTTGGGTCCCATGACGGACAAAACAAAAACAAAACAAAAACCCAGATAGGGTAAGTAAAGTCATAGAGACAAATTACCTTAACGGTTGCCTGGATCTGGGGGGAGAGAATATGGAATGACTGCTGCTGTTGCTACTACTAGTAGAGTTTTTTCTTGGGGTGATAAAAACCTTCAGAATTAGATATTGGTTATAGTTGCACAAGTTTCTGAATATACCAAACACCAGTAAATTTTTCTTTTTTTTTGGGTCCGGTTGTGGGGCCTGAACTCTGAGCCTGGGTGCTGTCCCTCAGCTCTTCAGCTCAAGGCTAGCGCTCTACCACTTGAGCCACAGCACCACTTCCAGCTTTTTTCTTTTTGCTTATGTGGTGCTGAGGAATCAAACCCAGGGCCTCATGCATGCAAGGCAAGCGCTCTACCACTGAGCCACCTTCACAGCCCCAGCACCAGTAAATTTTATACTTTTAAAAGGTATACAAATTTTATGTGTATAAATTATATACTTATTTGCAGTACTGGAAATTGAAAACAAGGTCTTGCCCATGCTAGGCAAATGGTCTAATACTGAGCTATAGCCATAGTTCAATATATCTCAATTTTTAATTAAATATGTATATGATCTGTGCACTGCAAGATACAAAATACTGATGAGATAAAGAAGATAAAAGGATTCAAGGAAACAAAGATATAGGCTCATGGATCTGAGGATTCATATTGTTAAAATATAACTTCTTAAGTTGATCTGAAGAGTATACCATATTATTAAAGTTCTAGCATGCATATATGTCAGAATTGGTAGTATGATTCTAAAATGTATATGGAAACACAAAGAATAACTTTGACCAACCTCCCCCAAAGTTGAATTATTCTATTTTCTATTTTTAAGAAATGTTTAAGTTAAATATCCAAAAATGTGGTAGCGGCTTCAGAATTGGGTAATAAGCAGAATTTCAATTAGCTACAGGTAATTGTCCTAAAAACAAACATATACATTAATGGGGTAGACACACACAAACTGATTTTTTAAAATAAAAAGTTAATCTAATTCAGTAAGGAAATAGCTATCTTTCACCAATGGTTCTGGAATAACCAGATGTACATTAGGAAATTAAAATTACCCTCATCTCATAATATATACAAAATGAGCATCAATAGATCATAAATCTTAGGGGTAGGAATGTGGCTTAGTGGTAGAGTGCTTGCCTAGCATGCATGAAGCCCTGGGTTCAATTCCTCATTGCCACATTAACAGAAAAAGCCAGACATGGTGCTATAGCTCAAGCGATTGAGTGCAAGCCTTGAGCAAATGAAGCTCAGGGACAGTGCTCAGGCCCTGAGTTCTAGCCCTAGGACTGGCAAAAAAAAATAGATAATAAATCTCAATATAGAACCTAAAACTATAAAATCTTTAGAACAAAGGATAGGAAATATATTTTGAGACAGACAAAGATATGGAAATAAAACTAAAATCTTTAGAACAAAGGGTAAGAAACATATTTTGAGACTTTAAAGCAAAGATAATGCAAATAGATATTTTATATATTATCATAAAATTAAAGAAGAAAATGATGAATTGGCCTGCAGCAATTCTTTTTAAGTTCTGCCTTTCATAAAATCTTGTTAAGAAAATAAAAATACCTAGTATAGATTGGGAGAAAATATTTACAATACACACATCTCATAAAATTCAAATTCATAAATACATAAAATTCAAGATACATAAAAAACTACAACTCAATATAAAGAACACATAGCGGGGCTGGGAAGGTGGCTCAGTGGTAGAGTGCTTGCCTTGCATGCACGAGGCCTTGGGTTTGACTCCTCAGCACCACATAAACAGAAAAGGCTGGAAGTGGCGCTGTGGCTCAAGTGGTAGAGCGTTAACCTTGAGGTGAAAAGCTGAGGGACAGTGCCCAGGCCCAGAGTTCAGGCCCCATGACCTACCAAAACCAAACCAAAACAAAACAACACATAGGACCCCTTAAAAATGAGGCAACAATTTGAACTCATGATTTGCAACAGAATATATACAAGTGGACAATGAGTACATAAAAATTATCCATTGTTATTAGACAATCTTTAAAGGCAATTAAAACCACACCATAACATAGGCACTAGGAGCACATTGGCACTTGCTTTCATTTCCTTATGCTTGATTACTTTTGCTACCATTTCAGAGGCTGATCATAAAGAGGGAAACCATGTGTTGTATACACTAGAGCCTACATCTTACTAGGTTTTTTTTTTTTTTTGTAGTAATTTATTATATTCAGTGAAGTTTGAGCTACTCCTAGCTTCACCATTGGTTGACTCCATAAACCCACCATTGATCATCTAAGTGCTTGGACTAGTTGTTTCTTTATGATTCTTTTTTTCTTTCTTTAAAGAGATAATCCAAGGCTGGGGGTGTAGCTCAAGTGATAGAAGGCACCTGCATAGCAAGCATAAGGCCCTGAGTTCAATCTCAACGACCATCAAAACAAAGAAACAACCCACTTAATTACCTTCACATTAATTATTCTCTTGGGGGAAGAACTGAACAGAAATATATCCTCTGTATTTGTTCTTCCAATCTAATTGGTTGAGTTTTTTGGGGAAAAAACCAGCCCAGTAAGAAGATAGTAACAAATGATTAATTTGTTAATAATTTAATTTATTGCTCTAATAAATGTTGAAAGTGCAAATGACTTAACATGTTAAGCATCAGAACTTTAAAATACCTGCATTCTCTGTTCATCACCCATTGTTTTTCCAGGGCTTCTAAGTTGCTTATACTTTGGAGATTCACACATCTCACTTTTAAGTTTTTCAACCTTAAATAGAAAAGCAAAAATCAGTCAGACATCTCAATTCTTGTTTGACTACAGTATTGCTTTATTTAAAAAAATTATATAAATGACATGCAAATACATTTTCCATAAAACTTCAACAAAACATAGGCATATAGAAAAAAAGGTAGCACCAGATAGCTCATGCCTGTAATCCTAGCTATGCAGGAGGCTGAGATCTAAGGATCTCAGTTCAAAGCCAGCCCAGGCAGGAACATCCATGAGACTCTTAGCTCCAATAAACCACCAGAAAAACTGGAAGTGGCTCTGTGGTTCAAGTGGTAGAGCACTTGCCTTGAGCTGAAGAGCTGAGGAATAGTGCCTAGGCCCAGCGTTCAAACCCCATGACAGAAGAAGAAGAAGAGGAAAAAAGGAGGAGGAGGAGGAGGAGGAAAAGAAAGAAAGGTAGCATTTCCTTCATATCACAATTCTTCTTTCTCCATAACTGACAGTTGTTGAAATGTGCCCTGCTGGAGCTGTTTCATGTGTGTGCGTATACATACACACACTTTTACATTTATATTAAACATATAAATATACTTCTAAGTATTCTATATATAAACCTATAGTGATTAAGGTAATGCAGGAAAATCTCTGTTTATTCCTTTTGATGATTACATTTTTATTTTGGTTGATTGTGGGGCTTGATCTCAGGGCCTGGGCACTGTCCCTCTTTGTGCTCAAGGCTAGTGCTCTACCACTTGAGCCACAGTCCCATTTCTGATTTTTGAGTGGTTAATTGGAGATAAAAATGTCACAAGGACGTTTCTGCCTGGGCTGGCTTTGAACCGAGATCCTCAGATCTCAGTCTCCTGAGTAGCTAGGATTATGGATTATAGGTGAGCCCCTGGCCCCTGGCTGATAATTACATTTTTTTACTGTTACAAAACACACACGACATAAAATATGTTATGTTAATAATTGTAACTATTCAATGGCAGTAAGAACACTCAGACTGTTGTACACTATTCACCCATGTTGAGAGCTCTTTTTTCTCATTGCACTGAAAGGCTACACATATTACATAATAACTCCCATCATGCCTTCTCCCTGGTCCCAGGAAACTGTCATTCTACTTTCTGTTTCTATGATTTTCATATAAGTAGAATCCCAGGGATTGGGGTGAAGCTCAAGGGGTAGAGCACTTGATAAGTGAATGTGAGGCCCTGGGTTCAATCCCCACTGCCAAAACCAAAAAAGTTCAATTGTACACGGTTTTTCCTTTTGTAATTAGCTTATTTCATTTAGAACAATCTCTTCACAGCTTACTCATGTTATAGCATAAGTCAGAAATTCATTTCTTTCTTTCTTTATTTTTTTTGGGTCTGGTCATGGGGCCTGAACTCTTGGCCTGGGTGCTGTCCCTCAGCTCTTCAGCTCAAGGCTAGCACTCTACCACTTGAGCCACAGTGCCACTTCCGGCTTTTTTCTTTTTGCTTATGTGGTGCTGAGGAATCGAACCCAGGGCCTCAGGCATGCAAGGCAAGCGCTCTACCACTGAGCCACCTTCCCAACCCCCAGAAATTCATTTCTAAGACTGGTAATATCCCATTGTATGTGTATACCATACTTTTCCATTCATTTGACAATGGACACTTGAGTTACTTCATCTTGCGGCTATTGTAAATAATGTTGCTTTGAACACGAGTGTACAACAGTATGCCTGAGTCCCTGCTTTCAATTAATTTAGTGTATGAAACCACAAGTGGAATGAACAGATCACATGGTAATTCCACACTGACTTTTCTGGAGAATTTCAGTTCTGTTTCAATAGTGACCATGGTACTTGCCCCCACCAGCTACAGCAATGTGCAAGGTTCCAAATCTCCTGCATCCTCACCAACATTTATTATTTCCTTGTCTTATTAATTATCATCCTAATTGGGATAGTTACTCATTTTTAAAACAAAATTTCTTGTGCACCTAGTATTATGCCAAACTTTGTGTTAGACACTAGAGATATGACTGTGGAGTATAAACTCAAGCTGAGGAGACATAATCTATCTGGAACTTAAAAAATACATATTACAATCAATACATTGCTAACAAATAAATTGTTTGAAAAGAACAAAGGGTTTAGTACTAACAATATCATACTTATCACAAATAATGTTTTTTCCTGGTAAATGTGTTAACTGGAAATTATTACCTAGATTCATACAGTATCAATAATTGTTTAGCATAGGTAGCTCATACATAAAATATAAGCATTGAAAGAATCCATCTAGGTCAAAGTAGGGCACCTATCTGAAATGTAGCTATCAGTATCATCCCTCAGTTAACTGACCAGTGTCAAGCTTCTGATAGTTATTGTACATATCAAATAAATCCCAAGAACTAAATGAAACTTACCACTTCTTCCAGCACTTTTTTTTCTGAGTCAAGTGACCGAACACGATTTCTTAGAGCCAGAACTTCCTCATCCAGTCTCTGATTATGTTCTTTTGCTTTCTGTAGGTCAACTGCATCTAAAACAGAGGGATAAATACCATTCACTCATGTAGATCACAGCTGTAGTTGTGAGGCACTAGCTCTAAAAGCTGTCATTTCTAGCCCTCTTGTCAGTCCTACCATGCACAAGTGGCTCTCTGCACAGGACAGCTACTAGATACAAGTTCAGTCATTGAAAGTGTTGTACTTCTCACATTACCTTAGTGAGCTGGACTTCTCGGGAGCAGAGTTTCCAGCAATAGAGGCTCTTCTAAGAAATAGAATTTTAATACTTATGCCTATTATTGTCTCCTTAGTGGCTAGGAGAGGGCCTGGAGGCTGGAAAGAGCTAGGATGGTCTGGGCATATGGGGATACTTGGAAGATTCAGGAAAACAGTTACTTATACTTTAAAAAATGACTCCACCATTATCACAAGTCTGTTGCCTTTTATAATAGTGTGTGCCAGCTCACAGCAGTCCTGGGGCACACATGGGTGCATGCACACATAGCATAAATACAAAACCCAAAGAAAATATCATTACACACACCACTAGCCTACAACTTGTTTTCTTTATGTGGGAATATATCACGAAATGGATATATGTCAATGCATAAAGTTCTTGTTTTTTTCATGTCTTTTTTTTTAATTGAAAAGGTGATGAACAGGAAGGTTACAGTTACATAAGTAAGGCAATAAGTACATTTGTTTTTAATCATTGTTACCTCATCCTTCTTTATCTCCCACTTATCCCTTCTTATCCCCTCCCCCAGTTGTAATGTTAAAATCCAACATAGTGTCAAATGAATATCAATGTTGTGGTTCATCCGTTGTTCTGCTGTTTCTGTGATTCCCTTTCCCTTTCACATATTGTGTTGTCTATTATGCAAAACATGACATACAAAAAACTAAAAGAAATGAAGAAAGAAAAAACAATAAGACACTATGTTGAAAACGAACTTTACAACTTTGGCGTGAGTGGGGGGGGAGTAGTTGTGGAGGTGGGAAGGAAGGGATAATAGGGCAAAAACAAAGAGGAGGCAACAATGCTCGATAGGAAATGTACTCATTATCTTGCTCATGTAACTGTAACCCCTCTGTACAATATTTTTACAATAAAAATCATACAAAAATACAGAAAAAAGAACAAACTATATACAGGGTCTAATGAGAACCTCTTGTTTCCATAAGTTGTAGTTCATGTTAATATGCTTCATTATATATAGCCCTTTGCATTAGCACTTTGGTTATTGAGATTCCCTGTTAAGAATATCATATATATATTCTAGTTCTTAACAAATGAGGGAGATCATGCAACCTGTGTTTTTTTGGGTCTGGCTTACTTCACTTAATATAATTTTTTCCAAGTCTTTCCATTTCCTTATGAATGGAACAATGTTATTCTTTCTGATGGAAGCACAGAATTCCATTGTGTATATGTGCCACATTTTCTTGATCCATTCATCTACTAAGGGGCATTTGGGTTGGTTCCATATCTTGGCTATGGTAAATAATGCTGCAATGAACATCATCATACTGGTGGCTTTAGGGTAGCCTTATTTGTGACATTTGGGTAAATTCCCAGAAATGGGATTGGTGGTTCATAGGGGAGCTCTATGTGTAGTCTTTTTTTTTTTGGGGGGGGGGGGGTCCAGTCATGGGGCTTGAACTCTGGGTCTGGGCGCTGTCCCTCAGCTCTTCAGCTCAAGCCACAGCGCCACTTCCAGCTTTTTTCTGCTCATGTGGTGCTGAGGAATCGAACCCAGGGCCTCATGCATGCTAGGCAAGCACTCTACCACTGAGCCAACTTCCCAGCCCCTATGTATAGTCTTTTAAAGAACCTCCACACTGCTTTCCAGAGTGGTTGAACAAGTTTACACTCCCACCAACAGTGTGGTAGCATTCCCCTTTGGTCACATCCCTGCCACCATCTGTTGTTAGAGTTCTTGATTATGGACATTCTAACTGGTGTAAGGTGGTCAATGTATAAAGTTCTATGACATATATATTTTTATTCATGGGGGATTTAAGCTAGGGCCTTTGTATGGTAAGAAAGTGTTCTACTACTGAGTCACATCTGTCTATCAATCTGTCTATCCTTCCTTCCTTCCTTCCTCCCTTCCTTCCTTTTTGGCACTGTTGGGATTTGACTCAGGACCTCTTTGCTTGCTAGACTAGTGTTCTAATCACTTGAGCCATGCATCTAGCTTGCTTTTTGCTGGTTATTTTCAAGATGGAGTCTAGTAAACTTTTCTCCCTGGGCTGGCCTTGAATCATAATCCTCTGCATCTCAGTTTTTTGAGTAGTTAGAATTAAGGTGTGAGCCACTAGTATCTAGATGTTATTCTTGCTAAAAGCTGCAAGATAATCATTGTGAAGTCACTTTTTAACTAACTCTCTTCTGTGTGTGCATGCATGCATGCACCCTTGCACGTGTGTACATATGTGTATATACACCAGCACTAGGTCTTGGACTTAAGGCCTTGAGCTCTCCCTTGACTTTTTCACTTATGACTGGTACTATACCACTTGAACCACACCCCCAATTCTGGTATTTTGCTGGCTAACTGGAACTAAGTCTTGAGATTTGTCCACTTGGGCTGGCTCTGCACTGAGATCCTCAAGTCTTAGCCTCCTGAGTGGATTATGGGTGTGAGCACTTATACATTCTAGATAAGTCTATTTGACTATACAACAAGCTATTTGCTTACACAGTGTACTTTCACAAGTGGGTCCCTAACTCACTGGAATTTTGGTAATGTTGTTGTCTGGTTTTGGTATCAGAGTAATGCTGATCCCTTAAGCTGAGTATTAGTGCCTCTTTTCTATTTTCTGAATGAATTTATGTAAAATTACTATTATTTACAGCTCACACATTTGTTAACATTCACTAGTGAGTCCTTCTAACTTTAGGACTTTCTTCATGCATTATTTTATTTGGTGGTAGTGTGATTTGAACTCAGGGCCTCTCATTTGCTAGGCAAAAGTTCTACCACTTCAGTCATGCTCCCACCCCATTGTTATTCTTTAGTTATTTTTCAGATGAGGTCTCATACTTTATGTCCAGGCCTGAAATCAAATTGAGATTATGGGTATAATCTACAATGTCTAGCTTATTCCTTGAGATAGCCTCTTGTTAACTTTTGGCCAGGGTAAGCCTCAATCTATGATCTTGCTATCTTTGCCTCTTAAATAGCTGGGATTATAGGCATAAACTATTATACTTGGTCCTTCATTGAGTATTTTTAACTACAAGTACAACTTTTAGTATAGCTGGGGATATTCAGTTGAATTTATCTTAATATCACCTTTCTGTTCACTCTGGGTTTGTTTTACTTCTTCTGGGTTTTGGGTATACATTTAGATCACTTCGTGTCCTTTCTCAATTTTTAGCATGAACAGTAACTACTCTATGATTTCTTTTAAGCACAGAATTAGCTGTGTTCTACATGCTGATAGTCTCATAGTTTAATTTTCTTTATCTCAAAATATTTTCTGATATCTTTTGCCTTTTTTCTTCTGAGGACACAAGCTTTAATAATCTTATTTTTTAAATATTTAATTTCCCAGATGGATTTCCATTACTGATTTTTTGTTTCATTATAGTAGAAGGCAAAATTTGTATGATTTCAATTCGTGTTTTATGACCCAGTTTGGTGCTGTTCTGTGACAAGGTAGAGTTTTGATATAGTCTGATAGAGTTTTGTATAAATATCAATTAGACTATATTAGATAATAGTAGTTTTAGGTCTGTCATATCATTGCTGATTTATTTTTCCTGCCTCATTGAGATTTTATTTTTAGTCCTAGCTCAGAGAGCAGTGCTGATTTTATAACTATATTAATATATTTTGAAAAGGAGGGTATAACAATTTTAGATTTCTTTAAAACTGATAAACATATTTTACATTCTTTTTGTAGTTGTTACCATTGATAGCTGTTATTGATAATTGGTAGCATTTTATCTAGTCAATCTACACTCATATTCTATAGTCCAACCAATTAATTCAACACTGATTCCATGCCTACTGGCTTCCAGTGAAAGGATATGTATGAAATATTGTTAAATGTACTATTGGTCCTGATGGTATTAATAAATATGTGTTATTTGTGCTGATCACGGTGATTTTTAATGAATTAGTTTATTAATTATCTTTAAGTAGTTGTACAGAGGAGTTTCATTTCCACATGTCAGTTTATGAGTACAATGCATCTTGATCAGTGTCCTCCCTTTCACCATTTTCTCCCATCTCTCCCAACCCTTGGCTATGAAGAATTCAAATACCTGTTCTGACATCTCATGTAGCTAATGGGTAGCACACCTGGCCCTATGACAATTCAGTTTCCTTACCTAAGAAAGGAGGATAATAACACTCACTGAGTGGGATGGTTGTGAGGATCAGAGGTCATACACAAGAAATCCCTGCAGAGTGCCTGTACAGAGTAAGCAGGCACTAGCAACGGCAGCAGGGAAGCTGATTGTTTGTATTATTATTATTTGCCAGTCTTGAGGCTTGAACTCTGGGCCTGGGGGCTGTCCCTGAGCTCCTTTTTGCTCAAGGCTAGCTATGTATCACTTGAGCCACAGTGCTACTTCTGGCTTTTTCTGTAATTAATTGGGAGATAAGAGTCACATAGACCTTCTTGCCCAGGCTGGCTTTGAACCACAGTCCTCAGATCTCAGCCTCCTGAGTAGCTAGGATTAAACAGCCGTGAGCCACCAGCACCCAGCTTATTGTTTATATTATCAAGCAGCGTTACTTACAGCATCATTTAACAGCTATTATTAGTGAATCCTAATTATTCTGTCTGCTAGAAGAACTTACCATTTTCTTTCAGTTTCATCAGACTTTCTTTCAGTTTCTCAATTTCTAAGTGAGCCTTCTCAAGTGCAGACTCTGAAAATAAAAAAAGAAGAAATCTTTGTGTAAGAAACAAATGATTAGTAAGAAAATTTCAAATGACTTTGTCACTCTTTAAAGCACTGTCTTTTGAGTTTTGGCATGAATGTCTCTTCCTCTAGGAAGCTTTTAGGATTTCGCTCCTGGTGCTCCTACTGTATTCTACATTTTCCCCATCACTGAACAGCTCATTTCAGAATTGTCTCTTCCTCACCCTTTTACCACCCAATGACATGCTGAAGACTTCAGATCACTGAAAGTAATGGGCACAGGGGCAAGTTTGAAAGCATGGTTCTATTTGTGTAATAAGAAATAATTAAAAACAATCTTTGCAATCAATAGAAGTCATGCATCACTTAACAATAGGGAGATATTCAGGGAAACTGGAGATTTTATCATTGTATAAGTATCACAGAGTATATTTTACTGTATACAATGTTATTATATAATATAATCTTGGGGACTGTTGTTGTATATGTAAGTGCTGACCCAGAAAACCACTCGGACACATAGTCACATAGAAGAAAGAAGTGTTTAACATCAGCTAGAGGCTGACAGGCTATCTCTCCCGGGATAGAGAGAAACAAACTTCTCTCGAAACAGTAGAGGTAGATATAGTGTCAGGAGTCTGAGAGCAGAAGAAGGGGGTGGGGCAGGAAATCTTCATAGACATAACCGAACACTGCCAGGGCAGGGTGTTCTATAGCTGGCACGTAGCAAAGTCAATACATCTTACAGTTGTCATATAGTCTGGGAAAGCACCCTACAGCAGAGACAATACATTTTATAGCTGGCATCTTGCAATTATACACTAGAACCAGCATGTGACTGGGACTGGGCTTCTAGACTATGTTACTGATGCAGCAGGGGTCAGTAGGAATAGGCAACTATGGACAGGCCTAGCCTGTGGATAACCCAGGGTAAAGGCTGTCAACCCAAAACAGGAGTGAATAAGCTTATAGTATATAAAATCTGTCATTGATGTGGCATATGACTGCACTAAAAATTTTGCAAATAATTGCTTCAAATGCCCAAAAAACAGATTTTCAGTAAACAGCTTTTGGTAACAGTCAAGAATTATACAAGGGGGGCTGGGAAGGTGGCTCAGTGGTAGAGTGCTTGCCTTGCATGCATGAGGCCCTGGGTTTGATTCCTCAGCACCACATAAGCAAAAAGAAAAAAGCTGGAAGTGGCGCTATGGCTCAAGTGGTAGAGCACTAGCCTTGAGCTGAAGAGCTGAGGGACAGCGCCCAGGCCCAGAGTTCAGGCCCCATGACCAGACCCAAAAAGTAATAAATAAAATAAAATAAAAAGAATTATACAAGGACAGCTGAACAGTATTTAGAAAATATGTAAGGGCTGTGAAGGTGGCTCAGTGGTAGAGTGCTTGCCTTGCATGCATGATGCCCTGGGCTCAATTCCTCAGCAACAGGTATAAACAGAAAAAGCCAGAAGTGGAGCTATGGCTCAAGTGGTAGAGTGCTAACCTTGAGCTAAAGAGCTGAGGGACAGTGCCCAGGCCCAGAGTTCAGGCCCCATGACTGACAAAAAAGAAAAAAGAAAAAAAGAAAACATGTGATATTATATTAGAGTCAATTGGATCTGTGTTTACTAATCCAGTATCCTTTGCCTCCTGTGATCTCCCCAGCAGCTGAGGGGAAGCATTGTCAGGATGAAAGATCTTCTAAAAGACACACGTGATTGATTGATTGATTGATTGATATGCCAGTCATGGGGCTTGAACTCAGGGCCTGAGTACTGTCCCTGAGCTTTTTTGCTCAAGCCTAGTGTTCCACCACTTTGAACCACAGGGCCACTTCTTGTTTTTTGGTGGTTAATTGAAGATAAGAATTTCAAGGAGTTTCCTGCCTGGGCCGGCTCTGAACCACAGTCCTCAGATCTCAGCCTCCTGAGTAGCAAGCATTACAGGCAGGAACCATGAGCATTGGCACACATGACCTTGTAGATCATTCTGGATCACAGAATTTTGTTTTTAGGTCTATTTTGTTTTTATGCTCACAACCCTTGGTTCTTTTGATCAAATCCCATGATACTTATTGCATTATTTTCTGATGCTGTATAATAATTGACCATAAACATAGTTGCTCAAAATAACATCTATCTATTAGGTCACATTTCTGTAGGTCAGAAATGCAAGCATTTATGGCTGTTTTCTCTGGCTGGAGTCTGACAAGGCTGAAATCAAGGTACTGGCCAAGTTGTGCTTCTCTCTGTAGTCTTTGGGGAAGAATCTACTTCCAGGCTGATTTGGGTTGTTGGCCGAATCTAGTCCTTGAAGTTGTGGAGCCAGTTCCTTTTCAACCATCAGCTGACCATCTCTCTTGATTTTTAGAGGTTGACAGCATTCTTTGCCTTATGGTCTCTTCCATCTTCAAAGTCAGCAATGGAGAATCTCCCTTGTGTTAAATTCTTTTTTTTTTTTGGGTCCGGTCGTGGGGCCTGAACTCTGGGCCTGGGCGCTGTCCCTCAGCTCTTCAGCTCAAGGCTAGTGCTCTACCACTTGAGCCACAGCGCCACTTCCGGCTTTTTTCTTTTTGCTTATGTGGTGCTGAGGAATCGAACCCAGGGCCTCAGGCATGCAAGGCAAGCACTCTACTACTGAGCCACCTTCCTAGCCCCCCCTTGTGTTAAATTCTAATCACAATTTGACTCTCTTTTGCCTGGAAAAGCCCAGTCCTTCTTAAGGACTCGCCTGGTTAGATCAGACTCACCCAGGATACTTTCCCTTTCCTAAAACCACTTGACTTTGTACTATAGCTACACTTGCATAGTTCCCAGCAATATCTAGGTTATATGTGACTGGTTAACTGGAAAGAGATGGATGTATTCCAAGGGGAAGTGCTCTTGGGTACCACCTTAGATTTCTGCTTAATATATCTATTTTCTCCAGATTTTATGATATTTTAAGTTTTATGGCAGCATGATTTACATACAATAAAATCCACCCATTTTGAATCATTGAGCAAGTTGATGGTCTTTTTAAAGCATATTTGCAGGTGTGCAGCCACCACCATAATCTAATTTAAAAATATTTTCATCACCCATAAAGAAATCTCCTGTCCAATCGATCTCTAGTCTCACAAGTAGTCCTAGGCAACCAAGAATCTACTTTTTCCTCCTCTCTTCTTCTTCTTCTTCTTCTTCTTCTTCTTCTTCTTCTTCTTCTTCTTCCTTCTTCTTCTTCCTTCTTCCGGTTGTGGGACTTGAACTCTGGGCTTGGGAGCTGTCCCTGCGCTCTTCAGCTCAAGGTGAGCATTCAACTGAGTGAGCCACAGTGCCACTTCTGGTTTTCTAGTGGTTTATTGGAGATAAGAGTCTCATGGCCTTTCTTGCCTGGGCTGGCTTTGAACGGTGATCCTCAGATCTCAGCCTCCTGAGTAGCTAGGATTACAGGTGTGAGCCACTGACGTCTGGCAGAATCTACTTTCTATCTGTAGATGATTCAGATAAATTTTTTTACGTAATACATGATATTTTGCATTTATTTCTTTGCATTTATGGCTTTGAGATTCACCCATATAGTAGGTATAAAATATTTCAGTTCTTTTAACTGACAAATGTAGTATTCCATTGTATGAGTGTCAGGGGTCCCCATGATCAGCCATAGGTTTGGTGACGTATTAAAAGGATCTACATGGGCTGGGAAGTTGGCTCAGTGGTAGAGCGCTTGCCTTGCATGCCTGAGGTCCTGGGTTCAATTCCTCAGCACCACATAAGCAAAAAAAAAGCCGGAAGTGGTGCTGTGGCTCAAGTGGTAGAGTGCTAGCCTTGAGCTGAAGAGCTGAGGGACAGCGCCCAGGCCTAGAGTTCAGGCCCCACGACTGGACCCCCCCCCCCAAAAAAAAATAAATAAAAGGATCCACAGGACTCAACATATACTCACAGATAAAAATTACTACAGCAAAAAAATTTAAAGCCAAAATCAATTTCATAGCACGTTGTCACATATCTATAATCGCAGCTAATGGGGAGGCAGAGCAATGTAAGTGTGAGACCTACCTAAAAAACAAACTAAAAGGAAGTGCTGGGGGGCTGGGAAGGTGGCTCAGTGGTAGAGCGCTTGCCTTGCATGCCTGAGGCCCTGGGTTCGATTCCTCAGCACTACATAAGCAAAAAGAAAAAAAGCCAGAAGTGGCGCTGTGGCTCAAGTGGTAGAGTGCTAGCCTTGAGCTGAAGAGCTGAGGGACAGCGCCCAGGCCCAGAGTTCAAGCCCCACGACCGGACCCCCCCCCCCCCAAAAAAAAAAAAAAAAAAAAAGAAAGTGCTGGGGATGTGACTCGAGTTGTGAAGTGTTTACCTTAAAAGTGTGAAAAAAAGAAGGCAAAATTAGTTATGGAAAAAGCACTGAGCACAGTCGAAAGGAGACCAGTAATTGTATTCTCATGCAAATTAGAAATGTATAGATAGAAACACCAAAATACATGTTCACAAATGTTCACAGCAGGAGAGTTCATGACAGACCCAAAGCTAGAAAGTACACAAATGTCCACCTCCAGTAGAACAGATAAATAAACTGTGGTTTGGGGGGTGAGGAGGAGAATATAGAGCTAGGGAAGGAGTAGAGGGTTGCTGGGATGCTAGGAATCCTTCCGGGTGAGTGCAGTACCTTTACAAGTCCTGCACTTTCTGTCAGGCATGTTCTAGTGCTTCAGTAGAAAGTTCTGGACTACAGAAAAGAAGGCAGTGTGTCAGACCACTCTGTGTTCACGTTAAATGACTTTTCACTTCAGTGAATTCATGCTGACTCAGGAAAAACACGGCCAGAAATGGTTACTTGAAACCAGGGCATACCTAACTTCTCCACTTCTTTCTCTTTCCCTTGCAGTTCATCTGTGAGCCTCTGGATCTCCTTATTGGCCAGCCCCATCCTCTTCATTACTTCTTCCACACCTTGCTCGGGGCAGGTTTGTGATATTTTATCTTTGTCCAGGTCTCCATTATGAGTCTGAAGTAAAACTACTGTTAGTAACAACAACAACAACAGCAACAACAAACCAGCAAATGCATTCTTGTAACATTCTGTTATTTATTATAATGCTTAAAAGATAATAAAGTAGCAAATAATATTTCACTTATATGTGATTCTTTTGTTAGGTAGAATCATATAAAATTGGTGACATGTGATTGTTGTTTCCTTGTAAATGCAAATTTCATATGGTTGGCTCTAACATACTTTAGAGACATTTACATGATTATGAAAAACAACTTGAAATAGAAAAATGAATATATGGCAAAAAGAGAGATGGTATATTAACCACCATGTATAACATGTTCTCCTATTAAACATTTTGTTTAATTTCAAAGTATGTACATCATTAACAAGGCTTAACTTATGCTAGAGTTCTTTGTTCAGAAATTATTCTTAAAGATTTCAAAAGCTGAAAAACTCTATTTCAATTACATTTTGCTTTTATTTCTTTTTTGCTAGTCCTGGGGCTAGTGCTTTACCACTTGGAGCCACAGCACCACTTCTGGCTTTTTTTGTGTGATTAATTGGAGATAAGGGTCTCATGTACTTTCCTGCCAGGCAGGGCTGGCTTTGAACTGTGATCTCGGATCTCAGCCTCCTGAGTAACTAGGATTACAGGTATGAGTCACCAGTACCTGGCTTTAAAAAAAAATTTCTTAAAGAGAACAAATATTGTACAAACCCAGGTCCTTGTGTATGGCAGGCAAATATTCTACCACTGAATCACACCCCTAACCTCCAATGTGACGCCTTAAAGGATATGATATTACTATACTGCCTACATACACTTTGACATATTCAATAAAAAACAAGCCATTATGTTAAACAGATAACTTATTTTGCCCTCCAATATTTATGTGTGCATAACACTTTTATGTCCAGTTTGACCACTCATACAGTATGCATCTATATGTTTTAATATATTCAGACAAACTCAAGGCAAAAGCCATTTGTTATTAGAAACTGTAATTAAGTAGAAGAATATAATTTTTTACCTCACTCAGACTGTTTTTACACTGCTGCCCAGGTTCTTGATGCTTCTGATGCTCTCTTTGCAGAGGCTGATATGTTTCTTCAAATTTCTCCTTATCCAAAATTAAAAAATAAAGTAAATATCAATCAATATTAAAGCTAATGTTATTTATACCCAAACCCCATGAGGCCAACCAATACATTTTCAACAAAGCAATATTGATTTCGGAAGAGACAAAAATCTTTACTCTTTTGATAAGCCTACAGAACAAAGAGGTAGTAAATCTGTAGTATTTATGTTTCATGTGAAAGCGATTTAGGAAAAAAATACCTACAAAGTTTCGTAGAGAGCCTATAAAGAAAAAAAATGACTAAGACTTGGCTTGTATTACAACCTGACAAAGGTTAAAAAAAGGGTAAAAAAGTTAAACACACTTGTCAAACGACTCTGCCACTCCATTCCTTGGGACAAGCACAAGAGAAATGAAAGCAAATGAACATTAAAAAAAAAAAGAAAGCAAATGTCCATAAACACTAATAGATGTTACAGTAGCTTAGCTGAGAAATCACAGAACAATCTCACTCATAAACTGAGATCTAAAAAATCTTAAACATTTTTCTTAAACCTAATACAATAATTTTTAGAAACAATACCACATCATGAACACATGGGCTGATCCCAGGGCTGACTCTTCAGATCTATAACCAAGGCAAGCATTTGTTCATTCGGAAATGTATTTATGACTCTCATATGGACCAAGGACATATACAGGTACCAAATCCAAATTCTTTTGTTTGTTTGTGTGTGTGTGTGTGTGTGTGTGTGTGTGTGTGTGTGTGTGTGTGGCCTGGGCACTGTCCCTGAGCTCTTTTGCTCAAGGCTAGCACTCTACCATTTTGAGCCACAGTGTTACTTCTAGTTTTTGAGTGGTTCATTGGAGATAAGAGTCTCAGGGTTTCTTCTCTGCCCTGGCTGGCTTTGAACTGTGATCCTCAGATCTCAGCCTCCTAAGTAGTAGTAGCAGGATTACAGGAATAAGCCATTGGTGCTGGGGTTTCCAAATTCTTTAACTTAGCATATGAGTCTCTCTCATCAGGCTAGGGTTCCTGACAAAATATCCAGCATTTTTGAACAAATCTCCAGCATATCTCAGCATTCAGTCACATGACCCAATATGAATTAAATACTCTGTGCATTTTTCAGAATGCCTTTACTTGGTTAGCACCTAATCAGCCTTCAAAGCTCCTTGCCATTACTTTCTCTGGAAGCCTTTGCTGGTCTCCCTGCCCATCCTCTCAGCCTTTCCCTGGAGTTTCCTGGCCTTCTGTGCCTCCTCCCAAAAAACTATTCATACTGAACCATAACCACTAGCTTACTTCTTTCCATTGGTTTTCAAGTTCTTGAAAGTCCAGGTCATGTCTAATTGACCTCTGTTTTTTTTTTTTTTTGTAGTATTGATGTTTAAACGTAGAGTCTTGCACTTTTCAGACAGGTGTTCTAGTCCTTGAACCATGCCCCCAGACCTTTTGGCTTTAGGTATTTTTTAGATAGGTTCTCATACTTCTGCTGAGGCACTCCACAGATTGCAATTCTACTACCACTTTCTAATTCACTGGGAGTGCAGGCACGTCCCAGTGTGTCAAGTCCCAAATATGTATCCTGAAGCACAATTCAACTGGCTTCCTGATATTTTAATGTATAAATAAATAAATGGATGCAGGTAAAACTGGCTTTCTTCTTATTCAATTATCTAGGTATTTTATGAATACCTGGGGAAAATATTTCTGTAGGTTACTGCTCATTGTCTTTGAGACTCTGTCTTGGAGTCCACAAGTTCCAAGTTCCCCAAGATCGTACTTCTCTCTACCAGTACATGTGCAATCTGTTCACTGGGGCTTCTCAGAGCTATTTTGGACAAATCTTCTTGATACAACATTTTCAGTTTTCTTTATTAGGACTTCTGTTAGGAAGAAATAACAAAAAAGTGTTAAAGGAAATACAGATGGATAAGATATTGAAGTTCTTAGATTTTAAGAATCAATAGCAGGGTGCCAGTGGCTCATGTCTGTAATCTTAGCTACTCAGGAGGCTGAGATTGGCGAGGTTGTGATTCAAACCCAGCCCAGGCAAGAAAGTCCATGAGACTCTTATCTCCAATAAACTACTCAGAAAAAGCTGGAAGTGTTTCGGTGGCTCAAGTGGTAGAGCCCTAGCCTTGTGCACAGAGAGGCTCAGAAACAATGCCCAGGCCCTGAGGATCCAGGCCAAAAAAAAAAAAAAAAAAAAAGAATAAAATAAGCCATACTGATATTATCACTTTCTTCCTCTCTTCCCAACATGCTTGCAAACTATCAGAAACAAGCCCCAAAACAAATAGCGGTAAAAAGGCTCTCCACAGCAGTAGACTTTCTCATGGCTATGGAGCTTTCCATCTCATAAGAGGGCAAGGAAATTTTATTAGGTACTCAAGTTTGAGTTAACTTATATTTTTATTGTTTTACTGAGCACTTGTTATATGGCAGGTATTGTACAAAGCAGAAAATCCAGGAGCTGAGGAGCTGAATCAGAGGGTGTGGGCAAGGAGACCAGAAAAGGCTTTCAGAAAACTGATTAGGTCCTAGCCAGGTGAACAAGCTGGGAGAGACGTTTCTGGGAAAGGTTTGACACACATGTATCTCAATCTTTACTGTAACCTAAGGAGGTCAGAGCAATTCTTGGCCCTGTTTAAGCTATGAACATGCAGACAAGAAACCAAACAATATGTCCAACGTCACTCAACTAATCCTGCCTGATAATATCCAGATATCCTGACTTCTCAGCTCTTTTGCCAGTTAACCTATACTTCTACCCCACATCAGACACTCATTCCACAGTAATTTCCTAGGCTTTGTCATTACCACTAATGGTAGTGTCTTCTCAGTCTCAAGCATCCTATCTTCTAAACATTCCTTCCTGTGTACTTCTAGCTGCTCAGTATCAACAAATTTTCAACATACCATAAACTACATCCTATTGGTCTTACACACTTTATAAAGTTCCTTACCCTGCTCCTTTTCTCATTTGCATTGCTTTGTTTTGTTTTTTGAGACATGGTCATGCTGGCCTCAAACTTGTAGTCGTCCTGCCTCAGCTGTGCAAGGGCTAGGATTACAGGAGTGCATCACTGTGTCTGGTTCTCATTTATTTTTACCCAGCTTAAACCACATGGTCCACAATTATAATCCCTCTATTGGGGCTGGGAAGGTGGCTCAGTGGTAGAGCACTTGCCTTGCATGCTCGAGGCCCTGGGTTCGATTCCTCAGCACCACATAAGCAAAAAGAAAACAGCCGGAAGTGGCGCTGTGGCTCAAGTGGTAGAGCACTAGCCTTGAGCTGAAGAGCTGAGGGACAGCGCCCAGGCCCAGAGTTCAGGCCCCACAACCGGACCCAAACAAACAAACAAACAAAAAATAATCCCTCTATTGAAAATATTCAGAATTCTCTTATCTGTCTTTCTTTCCATTATAATTGCTTGGCAAAGTTGTAGTCTGTTTAAATACAACTCTCCAGAAACCGCAGGGTTAGAGAACACAGAACAGCCAGCAGTTTGGTATGATTTTAAATTCATGTCCACTAACCCTGAGTGACATCCTAACACTGCTCAGAAACCATCTATATATACCTTCTCACCCCCTTTCTCTCATCCCTTATACACCTGGACCATTATTTCACTGCCTCTTTTTCCGCTAGTCTCCATCACCTCCTTTTCCACCCTCATTTTCATCGGATCAACCTACTTCCTATTTCACTGAGAAGTGAAGCTCTCCAAAGAGAACTTCCACACGCTCACCTTATAAAATCTACCAACTCCTGCATATTCTTCCCTCTTGCAAAAAGTAATGAACTATCTATACTCCTAAAGCCAAGCCAGCCATTCCATCCTCCTACTTTGCAATCCCTCATTAGCTAATTTATATTTGTAGGAAGATGTTGGTAGTAGGACAATGGGATGCATTGGACTCTATTCCTTTTCATATTTTTTTCTGGCCCTTGTGTTTAAACTCAGGGCCTGAGCTTTTTTTGTTTAAGGCTACTGCTCTACCACTAGAGCAAAAGCTCCACCTTTTGGTGATTAATTAGAGA
Organism: Dipodomys spectabilis; assembly: GCF_019054845.1. Classification (NCBI taxonomy): domain Eukaryota; kingdom Metazoa; phylum Chordata; class Mammalia; order Rodentia; family Heteromyidae; genus Dipodomys; species Dipodomys spectabilis. The sequence goes on along the minus strand of NW_024870679.1, from coordinate 49,225,954 downwards.
TAAGAGTCTCAGACTTTTCCTGCCCAGACTGCTTTGAACTGAGGTGTTCAGATCTCTGCCTCCAGAGTAGCTAGGATTACAGGGATTACAGGCATGTGGACCCTGATGCCCAGCTCCTTTTTATTTTTATTTTTTGCCAGTCCTGGGGCTTGAACTCAGGGCCTGGACACTATCCCTAAGCTTCTTTTTTTTATTGTGATAATACAGAGGGGTTACAATTACATGGGCAAGGTAATGAGTACATTTCTTATCAAGCATTGTTGTCTCCTCCTTTGTTTCCTCTTCCCATCCCTTCCCATCCTCCCCCTCCCCTCCCCCTCCTGCCAAAGTTGTAAATTTCTTTTTTCGACATAACAACTTGTACATCTCATTGTTGCAATGGGTCAACCTGTATCCTTATTTAAACGATTTGTTTTTGCCCTTCCCTTCCACAAATTATACCAACATTAAATACAATGAAAACAGGGGTTATACCGTGGGGGAGGGACATACAAAGCAACAAAGAAATCATCTTATAAATATGTTAGAAAAAATCGCATGAAAGAAAAAAACATTTGAATACATATCTTAGGATTCATTTCCCTAACATCAACTTATCTGACCTTTTCTGCTTGTCTCAGACATATACTAGTTATTGCAAATAAGGGAAACCGTGGGACCTATGCTTCTTTGGGCCTGGCTTACTTCACCCTAAGCTTCTTTTGCTCAAGTCTAGCACTCTACCACCTGAGCCAAAGTGCCATTTCTGGCTTATTCTGTTTATATGGTACTGAGCAATTGAACCCAGGGCCTCAGGCATGCAAGGCAAGCACTAAGCCACATTCCTAGCTTTCCTTTTTATCTTGAAGACAGCACTTTCGGGCTAACTAGTGGAGTACTTGCCTAGCATGCACAAGGCCCTGGTTTCAATTACCAGCAATTCAGAAAAAGAAAAGGGAGGAAAGGGGAAGATGAGGAGAGAAAAAGGGAATAGGGGAGGAGGAAGTGAAGGAGGAAGAGGATGAAAAGGAGAAAAATTAAAAGAGAAGGAGGAGGAAGAGCAGGATACTTGGAGGGGACTGCTTCTTCATGAAGCTTTCTTCCTAATCGAGCATTATAATCAGCTTAGGGACATCCGTCATCTAACAAACTAAAAAAAAATCTTTCCATCTAATGTTCCCCCTCCAGCTTCTACTCTATTTCTACATTCTTCTTTAAGAAAAACTTAAAAAAAAGGATAAGCCAAGCATGGTTCTCCTCTTCCTCTCCTACTATCCTTTCCATAGTTCAATCTGGATTTCATATCTACCAAGCCATAGAAAGAGCCCAAGTTCACAATAATCTCTGCGTGGCCAAATGCAGTGATCACTCATCAGTTTCCATTCCACATACCTATCCTGGTATTTGACTCCATTGTTTATATTTTCCCTTAATATAGTCATCATTTCTCTGCTGGGATTCCCACATTCTTCTGGGTTTCCTTTCTTACATGCCACTCCTCAGATTTCTTCACTGACATCTCATCATTCCATTCTCTAATCACTGGAATGTTCCTGAACCCAGCCCTAGACATCTTGCTTTCTTTATATTTACTCTCTGGGTCATTTGCTGTAAGTAATGCCAAAGCTTTAAGTATTAGCTGTATGTTGATGATTGCCAGAAATATATCTCCAATTTGCATTGCATTCCAGACATGTATGCATTTGTCTGCTTGGTATTTTCACATGGATGTCTAATATATACCTCAAAACTTAAACTCTTCAAAAGCAAACCCTTTCTGTCTCACCTAGGCAAAGCATCCCATATTTCTTCTACCTGAGCAGTTAGAAATGCAAATCTAGCTGCTCAAGCCAAGAAGCTTTCGGTCAACAGTGACATCTTTTCCTTTTCTTTGATGCCACATCAAATCCACCAATAAAATATGTAAGTAATCTCTACCTTCAAAATATATTATTTGGTAGTGAGAAGAGTTTTATTTATAAAAATATTTAGGACACAACTCAGAAGATCTATGTAGTGACTAGGAACAAGATATATTTAACAAATTATCTCATCTTTTTCTATAAGGTTTAGTAAGTATGACAGAGCATAGTAATCTTTAGAAGCAGTAAATCTTTTCTGTACTGGAAATGGGACCTAGGGCATAGTTCTTTATTACTGAATCCTGCTAGCCCTCTTAAATTTTGATTGGATCTGTAGTTTTATTTTAAAGTAAGCAAGAATAGAATGAGCTGTAGGACTTTACTTTCAAGAATATACTATCATGAAATTTACATAGTGATGTGAACACAGGTACTTACAATCTTTTTTTTTTTCAGAGTTACAGTATTGATGCCATAATCAAATCACTGGCCGAAGTTTTAAACTGCCAGATTTTCTAGACTAGAGGGTGAAGAAGTGGCATTTCTATTCTATCTCTGCTGGAGCTTGTGGTGTAAGTAGCTGCCATCAGGTAAATGCTTTTGCCCAGAAGAACACTGTAGATCTGTTAATGTTAGAACTAAGAGGAATCTTGACACTTAAAAAAAAACTGGGCTGGGAAGGTGGCTCAGTGGTAGAGTGCTTGCCTTGCATGCATGAGGCCCTGGGTTCGATTCCTCAGCACCACATAAACAAAAAGAAAAAAGCTGGAAGTGGCGCTGTGGCACAAGTGGTAGAGCGCTAGCCTTGAGCTGGGACAACGCCCAGGCCCAGAGTTCAGGTCCCACGACCGGACCCCCCCCAAAAAACCTAAGTTAATAATCTCAAGGACGAGTCTTATTAGAAAAAGGAATATACAGAGGCTTAGGTAAAAACCGCTACAAAGTATTTTTTCCAGTCCTGGGCTTAAACTCTGGGCCTGGGCACTGTCTCCAAGCTTCTTTTACTCAAGGCCAACACTATGCCATAGCACCACTTCCAACTTTTTCTGAGTAGTTTTCTTGAAGATAAGAGTTCCATGGACTTTCTTGCTGGGGGCTGGCTTCAAACTGTGATTCTCAGATCTCAGCCTCCTGAGTAGCTAGGATTACAGGCATGAGCCACCAACACCCAGCAATTTTTGAGTTTTAAGGTAATAACATCTTTTTAGAGCTGTAGAACCTGAAGAATCCATAGACAGTACATAGATAATGGACAGAGTCAACAGTGAAAAAAGAGCTTCTGACTAATGAAAGTGGGGGGGGCAGTAGAAAAATATTTACAAAAGAAAAACATGTTAGGAATGAAGGAATATTAATCAAAGGTTAAAAAATTATTTTTAACCATATTGAGGGAGTGTGCTGCTATCTGACTCATGGAAATGTTACCCCTCTGTATATCACCTCTACAATAATAATAAATTTTTAAAAATGTAACTTTTGATTAAGCATTTGTATTATGAGACATATTCCTGGGAAAAGAAAACCTTGTATTGTGCAAAACTAATCACTAAAAATAATGAAACTAACTTGAAAAAATTGGGACAAACAACTTTAAACTTTCATCATTGTATTACTAGGTGCTGTAAAAAATTGATGTATACAGAAATACATATTGGAACTAGGTCAGAAAGACTCTTCTGTTTCTTGCAATATGGTAGAGTGCAGTCCAGAAAAAACTTTCCTACTAGCCGGGCGCTGGTGGCTCACGCCTGTAATCCTAGCTACTCAGGAGGCTGAGATCTGAGGATCGCGGTTCAAAGCCAGCCCGGGCAGGAGAGACTGTGAGACTCCTATCTCCAATAAACCACCAGAAAACTGGAAGTGGCGCTGTAGCTCAAGTGGTAGAGCGCTCGCCTTGAGCTGAAGAGCTGAGGGACAGCGCCCAGGCCCAGAGTTCAAGCCCCACGACCGACAAAAAAACAAACAAACAAACTTTCCTACTGAAAATAACTGAAAGTGCTGGGAGAAATTAAAGCAACCTCATTATATGAATAAAAGTAGATGCAAACTTTAAAATCAACAGAGGGAAACCCAATATAGTCATGAAAAGCAAGAAAGAATAACAGTGCAGAACATAAAATATATTATATGAATGACAACTTTCTCTGTACTAGAGATTGAAAACAAACAATAATAAAATTTCTGTTCCATCCACAGACCATTATAAAAGGAAGTTCTAAAAAGAAAATGATTCCAAACATCTGAGATGAAAATGCTAAGCAAAGAGAATATATGTCTGGTAAATATGATCACATATAACAATATGCAAAATAAGACAACTATTCTAAAGAGATTCTATCTATATTTTTCCTGTATTTGTAGTGCTTCATAAATAGTTTTATGAGTTCTTAATATACTGGTGAAAGCATTATAATGCAGCAGTCTGGCATATTGAGTATTTTGAGCTAGAGCCACTTGAAAAACATCAGTTATATGATCACCTGAATCTTTTATTTCTTAAAAGCATGAGATGAAATTCCCATGGGAACAATGGCCTCCCTATACTAGAAGGAGGGCAACATTCTCCTCATTGACTATAGAAAGTTGAGGCCCAGAGAATTCTGAACTGACCTAGCTATACTAACTCCTGTCTTTGGAGCCTTTTCATATATCCAGTTGCTTAACTGAATAATATGAGTGATTGACTTCAATAGCTTCTTTGGGTCTTTATTTTCTTAGGAGGGTTCCTGTGTCACTGAAGACTTACTTTAAATGAATCTGTATGCTTGTAATATGTCTTATGTTAATTTCTCAGGCCTGGCAAAAAAATATTAGAAGGGAAGAGGGAAATGTTCCCATCCTGTACAGTAGGCAGTTTACAAGGTAGGTACGATGGAAGCATAGAAACAACTAAGATGAGGCATGGTCCCTGCCCCAACGGAGCTGACAAGGTAATTATAGCACAAGATGGTAAGTGCTGGAAAAGATGCTGCAAGAAATTACTGCCTCTCACATGCACACTTCACATTATTTCAGAACACGTACTTTAAAAATGACAGGCAGAACATCACTTAAAACATTACAAGTTCTTTTCTTGGCAGTATGGGTGGAAAATCTATAGTAATTTCCCATTCCTTTTACCTTTATTCATGTTCCAAATGTTCTATTAATTGTAGAGTATTAATGTTTAAAATTAGGAAAACATTAAAATCAATGGAATGTTTCTCTTCCTTCTGTGAAGTTTCAGACATCGTTTGTCTATTCTTCCACCTAAGAAGAAACAATACATTTTTCTTATCCTGAATCCACAGCTCATATTTTAACCCATATTAAAGGTGCAGTCCATGAAAGAGCCACTGTTGTGATTATAAGCTGAGAAATAAAGAGCCGCTCACTCTTCCTCAGTGAGGTTCTTTCTCTATGCTTGCTCATTCTCATGTTCTCAGACACTGTTTTCCATAGATAGCATCAGGACATAACAATAAGTCTGTGGGACAGTCATCATCTCTCATTTTTTTCTATTTACATACCAAGTTTAGGACATATGATCATGATACCCATAAACCGAAAAACCTACAAAATAAAGTTGCTTTATCATTATACTAGAACTGATAGATTAAGATGTCTGAAATACTAATAGAAGATTACTTTTAAATTATGTTTCTGGTTAGTATAGCAGCCTTACAAAGGTACTTTTATGTGGCTAATAGTCTGAAAGTTAGCTATGTGCTCTAGGCACTATATTAAGAACTATATTAAGTAACAGTGGCTCATGCCTGTAACCCTAGCTACTCAAGAGGCTGAGATCTGAGGATCACGGTTCAAAACCAGCCACTGGAAATGGCACAGTGGCTCAAGTGGTAGAACGCTCGCCTTGAGCTGAAGAGCTCAGGGACAGTGCCCAGGCCCAGAGTCCAAGCTCCACAACGGACAATTTTTTTTTTTAAAGAACATCATATATTTGTTACCAGAGTCATATGTCTTATCTTACATTTTATAGGTGAGCATGTAGGCTTACTTACAGAGGCTTAAGGTACTTGTTTGCTCACATAAGTGGTAAGAGAAAGAAGAGAAACATTGAAGTTGGAACAAATACAGGTAAAGGTAGCTGAGACTACAGTTATCCTTTAATTTTTTCTTTCCTTCTTCCACAGAATTAAGACATTTAGTTTTTGGACTAACCACAAGACTGCCTTGCTAACTGCTAGATATAGCTGTATGATTATGCTGTAATCAGTGGGATGTAAATATAATTCTATACTGCTTCCATCAAGGGTTCTTAAAGGGCCAAGTCGCTCCTTCCTCCTTTCAACTGACTGGAATTCAGACAGCCAAAGCCTGAGCAGCCTGATGATAAATACAGAACCATGTTGGGGGAAAATATCCTTGTCTCTGACAATTCTAAGATGCTGCCTACTTGTTACAGCCTTTCTTCTTGATATTTTTTTGTTGTTGTTGCCAGTCCTGGGGCTTAAACTTAGGGCCTGGGCACTGTCCCTGAGCTGCTTTTTGCACAAGGTTAGCACTCCACAACTTAAGAGCCATAGTGCCACTTCTGCCTTTTTTTGCTTATATGGTACTGAGGAATCACATGCAGGGCTTTATGCATGTTAGGTGAGCATTCTACCACTAAAGCCACATTCCCAGCCCTATTCTTGATTTTTATATAATAAAAATAAATTTCTTTAGGGACTGAAGGGCTTCATACCTACTAAACAAGTGTTCTCACACAGTTAAATCTCTAGCCCGGCTTGTCAGTATTATTCTGAGCCTTCTGTCCCTCAGAGCCAGCCAATCCTAATGACTATAGGATTGTACTGAAGTGTACAGAACCATGATAAGTCCTGGGAACTAAAATGGCTGCATAGAATTAGAAAAGAAGCTGGACAATCATTAACAGTCTCTTCTAAAGGACAGGTGTGGTGGCCTGCACCTATAATCCTAACATTTAGGAGGTTGAAACAGAAGCCAGGTTTGCTCTTAGTGAGTTCTGGAGGTCGGCCTAGGCTACATAGCAAGACTCTTGCTTTAGAAAAAAAGCTCCTCTTGATCCATGAGGTCTTTTGTTTGTTGGTTTCCCTTGCTGCTTGACCTGGAAGGACTTTCTCTGCTTCTTCATCAGTAAGGCTGAAAACAGCCATTTTGATCCTAATCCTATACAACATCCTAGTTAAATAAGCCCTTCTACTTTTATATCTCTTGGTTAATTTTTTTGGTGTGCCAATCCCAGGGCTTCAGTGGGTGTTATCCTTGAGCTGTCTTGTTCAAAGCTAGTGCACTACCACTTGAGCCACAGCCCTACTTCTGGCTTTTTGGTAGTTAATTGGAGATCAGCATCTCACAGACTTTCCTGCCTGGGATGGGTTCAAATGAACTAGAGATCTCAGCTTCTTGAGTAGCTAAGATTGCAGGTATGAACCATTGGTGCCCAACTTGATTCAATTTTTTTTTGAGACAGTTTTTCGTTACCCAGTGGATTATGCCCTCCTCTGCATGTACATTTCTACACATACATTCAGTCACTTGTAGGTAAAGTGGATTAGAAGTAGGAATACAAATAGGAAAATCCTAGTCTTTGAGGATTGATGAGAAGATGCAAGCTCCGGAGACCAGTATATAGGGTAAGAGGGTAATATAAAGTGAGTTTATTTAAACCAATGCTATGTCCAGTTGAATAATAAACAACTCTGCTTGAACAATCTACTCATTTCCCATCTTCCATAGTTAAAAATCACCATCACTCTGTTGATAAATCCTGGATGTAATCTCAAGCCCTCCTCACTCCATCCTTACTCCCTTATTCCTACTATCACAAATGGTATCACAAACTATACAGTTTCTACCTCTCCCATCATCTTCTACTTCATCTTCTATGCCCATTGGCTTAGTTTAAGCTCTGCTGACTACTTACTCATCAGAATGCAATAGCATTCTTAACTGATATTCCTGTTGCCAGGCTGGGCCTTATCCAGTTTGCAGTCTGTGTTCTGCAAAGCTGCCACACGAATTTGCTCTGAATGCAAATTACTTGCTGCTTCACATTATTATTGCTTTCAAACAGAGCTCAAAACCCTTAGCTTTGCTCCAGAAACTCCACAACGAAGTCCCTCCTGTCTCTCTAGTCTTCTCTTCTGCTCCACATTACCGGTAGCCTTTCAGGCCACATAATTATTCTGTCTTGTTCTTATATTTCCTTGACTTTGGACAATTAGATACCTCTGCCTACAATGGTATTATTACATTATAAAACAAGCATTTTTCCAATGGTTTGAGACTTGGTGGTTGAGAGATTTTACAATCTAATGCAACAGACCTTGAGGTATCCTTTAATTTATAAATGCCCTGACATCTAAACTATACCTAAAATTGCCCACCCAACAAAGTACACAAGAATATTGTTCTCTACAAGGTAGAGAAAGAAGGAATGCTCACTTAGCATTGTAAGGAAGTGCATCCTGAAAGTATTTTTAGGTCTTTAAAATATTGTAGAAGAAGGAGGTAGCAAATTGAAGTGTCCAAGCAAGCTGACATAGAAATGGAATTATGAAGGGAAAGAGAGTCAGGAGAATGGGTACAGTCATTTCTACTTGTTACTTTTTTCTCCTAGAAGGTGCCTTTCAATGACCATACTGGATCAAAACTGTACCTCATACAGCAGCAAAGAATTTACTTTGAATATAAATGGTCTCTAAATGACTCTAAGGAACATAGTAAAATAGCTTGGCCACAAAAATGGGAATATCTTGTCAAGCAAGTTTTCATCTTATCCCTTCTTTCTTCCTTCCATGTAAATACAATTTGAACACAGCTCTCTTAAATATATTATATAGCCTTTTCTCCTTTCAAATTCCCAAGTGAGAAGTATATTTTTTAAAAAGTTGAAAACAATCTAGCAATATGGCAAATGTTCAACATATAAAATTAAGTGAAAAGATAAAATGTACATACTAACTATGTAAAATTCCACACGTGAGGGGATTGACACAGATCAGAAGAATTTGTCCCTACTGTCACCTTGGGTTGGTAATTGTTTTCTGGACTATCCTGCACACAGTAGGACATATAGCAATATTCTTAACCTCTGCTAACGAGATGCCAGAAGTACATTCCCAATTGTGGTAACTAAAACTGTTTCCATACAATGTCTCTTGGAGACTTATACATATGCCATGATAATAGGAAAAATTAATTTTTATTAGCTTTGTCAATGATAATTGTTCAAGAAATGGTTTATAAAATAATAGTATCTTTCTTCAAGAGTTAGTTTACTTAGCTCCATTTAATGTGAAAAATTTTAAAAAGCAGAATTTCTTTTTTTCTGAATTGTCATAGAAGACAAAGCTAATTTTTTCATAATTTGGAAATATGCCATGACTCTAGACATGAGATAACACAAATACTTCAATTGTCCTGAAAAAATCAAAACATACAAAATTATTACCCCTCTTATGTATCTATCCAAAATGTATACTTAGCTAGTTGCTGGTGGATGAAATCTGAGGATCCAGATTCAAAGCCAGCCCAGCAGAAAAGTCAATGAGACTCCAATAAGCCAGCAAAACACTAGCCAGAATGTGTGGCTCAAGTAGTAGACCACCAGCTGTGAGTGGAAAAAAAACAACCCTACACTAGTGTTTAAGGATCTGAGTTCAAGCCTCAATGCTGGCACATAAAAAATGAGTATATATTCAAATAATTTACATTTAGCTAGGTGTGGTAGCTTACACTGTATTCTCAGCTATTTGAGAGGCAGATGGATGATTGGTTCAAGGCCAACCTGGGCAAAAAGGAAGACCCTTTTCAACAATAAACTGGGCATAGCAGTACAGGTCTGTCATCCCAGCTACAATAGGAGGCATACATAGAAGGAGTGTAGTTTAATGCCAGCCAGGGGCAATAATGTGAGACCCTATTCCAAAATAACTAAAGCAAAAAGTTCTCGGGTCATGGATACCAATTGTACAGTGCTTGTCAGAGGGAGGTCCTCAGTTCAAATGCCAGTATTGTCTCCCCCCCCACACACACACTCATACTTAAACCTGAATACTGAAGAAATAATAAGAGTCAACACACAAGACAAACTAACCACACTTTCCATACTAAAATTCTTGCTCTATACTGAAGCCCTTCTGAAAAAATCTTTTTGTCCTAAGCCTTGCCAAAAAATATTTGTTTTCAGTCTCTCCTCTCCATTGGTTTACATTGGGAAGAATTTTTTTCTTCTTCAGAAAACAGAAAGAGGAAGCACAAGCGTTGTTTCAAGCATCTCTCCTCTAGAAAATTCTGTTTGTTGAATTTATATGGTCTGTTTTATGATTATTTTTGAATGACATTTTCACATCACTAATATTTATGCTGAACATTGTGCTAATTAAACAAGAACCTGACATGGATCCAACACTGCCATTTTAACTTTTTTCTCCATTTTCATATGTACTATGTTTGCAGTCATCTAATGTATATATTTAGCAATGTTCATTTCTCCATCTAGGCTCCAATTTATCCAAGACAGAAAGCCTGCCACAGTACAGAAAGACAGAAAATCTTCACAATGACTGCAGGGCTGGAGAATGTGAAATGCTTAGCCATGCAAAACACTGCAATAGGAAAGCAGAAGAGGGGTGGTGGATGGATGACAGAGGTGGTGAGGACGACTGGCCATCAATAGCATGCCGCGTGGACAGGAGAGGGTAGAAATGGTTGTGGGATGAAGAAGATGAGGAAACGTGATTGATTGGAGTGATGGGAGAATAGATGAACTTGGAAGGCAGAAGGTAACTGACTGACTTGATGATCTCCGATGCTGGAGTTACCGCAGACTTCCTGAGCTTCATTGGAATTCAAGGTTCTGCATGACGAACAAAGACAAAAAAGAGAAGAAAACGGCAACTACAAGGAGGGGAAAACTGTGCCTCCGTGGACTTGGTGGTGGCGGGTCGTCCCCTTCGAGGGCTGGATTCCGTCGGTTGCTGTAGTGAGAAAAGGAATGTTCGTCCCGCGGGTTCTAAACCCGCTCGAAACCAGCGCGGAGGTCACTGGGGACGTGGGGCAGGGAGGATCCTTCGGCAGGACGAATTACTCCAGCCCGGGGCTGCAAAGGCCGAGCCGGACGGCGTTCTCAGGTAGTTTGGGGCCCGTGCTGGGAGAGGAGCGAGAAAGACTTGGAATGTGGAAGAGGGGGGAAGCAACGCCTTCCTTCTCGGAGAGGAGTCCCGGACCTTAGGAAGCAGATCGGAAACTTTTCTCCCAGAGGCTACAGCGAGATTCGGGCGAGATTCCGAGGGTCGCTCGGCTCCTGGCTGCTCACCGCGGCCCACCGAGTTCCGGCGTCATAGCAACCGCGCCGGCCGTAGAGAGCACAGGCGTGCTTCCGGTGGGAGCCATAGATACGACGCACGCCCTGGAGAGCGTTTCCTCTGAAAACTTTGTTCCGGCGCATACCATTGGCCTTCAGGCGAGGAGGGCGGGGTTCTCCCTGCGGTCTCATTAGCACGACTCAAGTCTATTGGCTCTGGAGGTGGCAGTAACCATAGTAACAATGCGGCGTTGATGTATACACTCTCAGAGTCTAATTCTGATTCTGGTCAGACCTCTGGCCTACTTACCTTAGATTTAGTTACTTCCTTCTTAGGGTAGGGTGTTAGGGCAGACTTTGGGGCCTATATCTGTCATGAACCATCTAGGGTGGTCCAAATGAAACCATGTACTTTGAAACAGCCTATTGTAAAAATGAAGATGCTGGGTTTGGGAATTACTATGACTGGCACACTTAAAACGGATGAAAGTTCGGTTTGGGTGGGTTGTATCTCTTACTACTTAAGTAATGCAAAATAAAAACTTTCAGTGAGCCAGGCGCCGGTGGCCCACACCTGTAATCCTAGCAACTCAGGAGGCTGAGATCTGAGGATCGTGATTCAAAGCCAGCCCAGGCAGGAAAGTCCATGAAACTCTTACCTACAGAAAACCCGAACTGACTCTGCTCCTCAAAGTGGTAGAGCGCTAGCCTTGAGCAAAAGGCTCATGGACAGCGCCCAGGCCTTGAGTTCAAGCCCCTCGACCACAAAATAAATGTTTGACCACAAAAACAAACTTTTCACGGAGCCAAAGTTGAACTATAACTTGAGTTATAATATTCAAAGATGACCTTGGGGGCGAGGGAATACCCTTTGCACGATTTCAGGTTGAGCTTGTCAAAGCTCAATTTCACTTATATTTCAGAGCCCTTTGTTTTGTCAGTACCCTAAACATGGTCTTACTGGAATTGTAAATCCAAATGTCTGCTTGTTCTATATGCATTATCTGGATGGATCTCATCTCTTTTTTGTGCATGTACCTTAAGACAGCCCTTACAAGTTCTTCATTCCCCAACCCCTACACCATTCTCAAATGCTCACCACTACTACCTATTCTACTACTTAATCCTATTTACGTTTCAGCATTACCTCCTTATTCTTTGCTCCTCCAATCTAGACAGTTCCTTATTTTTGTTGATTCGTGTTCCTTTCTTTAAACACTTCAACTTGCTGTTACAACACTCACACAAACCCCTATTTTTTACTGTGTAAATACTGTTTTTAAGTGTTCCAAATAGATACTAAAACTAAAGTTGAAACTATAAAAAAAAACTCCTTCTGAAGGTTAACAAAAGAAATGAAGTGGTTCCCACAAGAAGCAATATGGTGAAAAAATTAATCACTTCAAATTTTAACTCTACTCCCACTGTGCAAAGATGGCAGTCACTATACATAAGACTAGATGCAGGGAGGAAAATCAGTCTTTTACTTACTGCTTTTCAATATTGCAACCACTGCTGAATCAGATGCTTTTGACAAATGGACCTAAAGTTCATCGAAAATGTTTGTTCAAAAGGCTGCTGCTTTCAGTCTTGGCTATTTCTACACCGTTTAAGGTCACGCTTCTTGATTTAATGAAGTATTTTAGTTTACCCTGGCACCTTTGTCCAAATCTTCTCAACTAAAATTTATTGTGTGTCCTCTTTTGTAGGATATACTGGGTTATCTTCACAATTCTCTGAAATATTATAGTTCAAATTCTACTTTTCAGAGCTGGGAATAAATCTCAGGGCCTTCTACATACTAGGCAAGCAGTCTATCACTATGGTTACATTCCATAGTCAAATATTTACATGAAATGTTTATCATCCTACATATTAATGGTAGTTTCTCAAATTGTACTGTGGATCATCTTAGGGTCTGGCATTAACAGACTTGGTAAATAATTGCAACCAGGTACAAGACTAGTGCTTTATCTTTGATGTTTTATTTACTTAGCATTTGCTGAGATTTATTATCCCCATGTTATAGATAAGAAAACAGATTAAGTCATGTGCCTAAAGTTTATAAAGTTAGTGGATGGCACAGCTGGCCATGGTGACACCAAACTATACACATCGCCACAGTGCCCAACAGGGGCTCTTGCCTAATTCCAAGTGGAAGGCTCTATTAAATTTCCCTCAAGAGCAGCTCTAAAATATATGAGAGGTAAATTGTTAGTCAAATATGGAGTAAGCACAGGACAAGAAGCAAAAGTAAATGTAGTGGGAAGTTCTGCAACCTACAGGCAGTCTATCTTCAGGGAGGTATTTTTCTTTCGTTCTACCATTTCTGGTAATTTTTTTCTAAAAAAGAAAATCCTTTCCATGTGTTGGTTTGTGGGCATACACTTTATTGCACTTCATTTTTTATACATCCATTTCCTAAACGAAACATGTTTATTCATTTTCAATCTTCACAGCTCACCATGGGCCTGGCACATAGTAGGCACTCAACAAATACTTGCTCTTCAAAGCACGGCCACTCATGTATCCATAATCCTCCTTCTACAGTATGTATTAAGCTGATCTTCAGCATTCAGTCCTCCACATATATTTTTGGTAGTGAATTCCTAACAGCCTTTTCAAAAATGTGAGATACAGTTCTAGGGTTCAATTTCCAAATCACAATGACATTCAGGTGTGTCAAGTGGCCATTAAAAGAGAAATATCAACCCATTATTAGCCTGCACACACCACTTTAACTGTTCCCTTCATTTTCTTTGTTCTTAGGAAAGCAAAGGATTTATTCGGTTCTTGACATCTGTAGAAGACCTGGTCCACTCAATAATTTTTGATCCTATAATAATTTTTGAGATTTTTAGTTCAATTTCTGTCACATATAAAAGCTGTGTGTCGAGATTGAAGATTATCTACTATTTTCTCTTCTATCGCTATGCCTTTTGCTACCTCTTCCTCTGTCAGCAATAACTTGGTTTCCGAGTCTTTGGTTACAATAACCACAGAGGAGTGTATTGACTCAAGGATATTAGCCACCACCACTTGATGCTGATAAACTTCCAAAGCGTTCCGAGCACGATTAATTATGATGGAAGGATCAGTCTCCAACTTAAAGGAAATTATAAATGCTTTGGGAGCCCAATCTTTAACCAGAGGAGAGAGCATTTTTGGCACCATCTTCATTGTTATCTGCATTGGAAAAAGAAAAGCTTAATAAGCAATGGCAACTACCTATAAGAGAAAGCAAGGAATTGGGAATTCATATTTTGCCTATATAAATTTGAGCGGGATTTCTTTGTCAAACTTCTCAAAAGCTTAAATAGTTTAAAAAGTTCTGGTGCTGTGGGTTCATAAAAATGCCCTCATTCATTTTCTGCAGAAATCCACATTTTCTAAATCATCCCTGATTTACCACTCATATTTTCTCAAACATTCCCTCTATTTTTTTTTTAAGCTTGCCCTCATGTAGACATTCATAAATAATCTGCTCATACAAACGTTGCTTTAGCAGAGGCTCCCACTGTTGTGGATTTTGTTTTGTTTTTTGGTGCTGGTTCTGGGGCTTGAACTCAGGGTCTGGGCACTACCCCTGAGCTTTTTTGCTCAAGGCTAGTGTTGTACTTACTGCCTGTGCCACAGCTCCACTTCCAGCATTTTTGTAGTTAATTGGAGATAAGAGTTTCACTAACTTTCCTGTCTGGGCTGGCTTCTAACCACAATTACTAGATCTCTGCCTCCTGAGTAGCTAGGCTTACAGACATGAGCCAATGGTACCTGGTGAATATTTTTTTTTTTTTGGTTAAGGAGAAAAAAATCAAACTTCTCAATCTACAATATTACTTATATTGGTAGAATGGCTATTGGATTCTATTTATAATTCCATTCACTTGTAACTAGATTACAAATCTCATGCAATTTAGTCCTGAGAAAACAAATGACTTTATTTTCACTTGATCAAAAGTTCTATCATCAATTTCCTAATCCCTGCCAACCTCTTGGTTGAATCATTTTGGGTATATTCAAGATAAAACTAAAGAATAGGGTTAAAGATGCAGCATTCTAAAAATGTGAAATCACTATGCTAATAATGATCAGGATTTCCTCTTTGAGATACAGATGACATCTAGTTCCCCACTTCATTTCTGACATCCACTAGTGCCAAACATAGTATCCACTGGACTACTCTATAGAGTATAAGTAATGCAAGTACTATGTATGGTTCTTCTCAATGACTTCATTCCCATGTCCCACAATAGTGAATGACTATTATACAACATTACGTATTTCACAAATATCTGCTGAAGAAACAACCAAATAACTATCCTACAGATGCCCCACAAGTAGTTTCCCCTATGTAGATTCTACCTGAATCACCCAATATGTTGCTAAAAACTCCCTTAGGTTCTAAGACACCCAATCATCTTAGCATCTTAACCACACCACTAACCTCCCATATCTCTCCAGAAAAAGACAATAACCTCTAACTCCTCTTTCCTCTCCAATCTCTCCCTATTTCACTTTTCAAAATAATGCCAGAATATACTTTTCAGACAAAAACTCAAACTCATTCTCCTATATACGTGCCCTCTGATTCCACAGGGCAAAGCCAAAGCTCAAGAGGGATATGAATCAAGCCATATCTTCAACCAAGCCACCTCTTCAGTGTGCTCTACACCTCACCAACGCCCACTTCCAATCTCAACTGTACAAGTCCATTTGGAATGACCTTCCCCACTTTTAAGACCCTCTGCATGTCTTAAAAAACCCAGTTCAAATTATCTCTTGCAGGAATCCTTTGCTCTCCCAGTTCACTCCCTCCCCTGGTCTAACTGCACTTTGTACCTACCTCCACTAGAGCATTAGCATTCTGTATTGTAATTATGTCTGTGTCCAGCTCCCTCGCTAGCTTGTGTAGTCCTTGAGGGAGGGCGGTGTCTTATTCATCTCTGTATCCCCAGTGCCTAGCGCATACAGAATGCAAGAAGGCCATCTCCAAATCAGGAGAAAATTAACCCAAGATTGGTTATAGGGGATCAGATCTCTGGAAGAGAAGTGCCCATCACCTGCAGTGGGCCCCCAGATGACTGGATCTTGTGTTCAGGCATTTCAGAGACAGGAACATAGAAATCTGACACGGCCGCAGCCAGGTAAAACATCGCAGAAGGGCCTGCAAAGAGAAGCAGAGGTATAACGAATCCAGGAGGAGTATGGGAGCAGTTCCTTTTCAACCAGTGTTCCCTGCCTGTGAGATCCCTTGGTGACAAGAGACAAGGGGGAGAATGGCTCTGCCTCCAGGAAATCAATGGATTCCTAGGGCACGCACCTAGTGGGTTGAGCGCCTGGGCCGCAGCTTGCAGCAGATGCAGATAGTCCGCCAAAGTGGTGAACTCTACCGCCAGGAAGGTGCCGGCAGTCGCTGCCTCCTGGTAGCTCCGCAGAGCCGCAGCGAAGCCCGGGAGCGCCTTCTCCTCGGCTTCTAGGCTCAGTAGGCCCGCCTGAGGTGGGCCAGCGGGCCGCAAGGCCGCCAGCCAGGTCTGAGGCGGGAAGCGATGGGCATAGGGAAAGGCTGAGCGAGCGCGATACAAGAACAGGACCCCATAGCCCGCCGCCAGGAAGGCCTCGACCGACATGGCCCCGCGCCGCCCGCTGCTGAAGTTGTCCAGAAAGCGCACCGGCCGCGCTTCCAGAGGGACCTTGGTGCCACCTGACGTGACCAGCACCACCCGCCGGCCCTGTGCGCCCAGCCTGGCCGCGAAGCGAGCCATAACTTCGGCCCAGCGCGCAGCACCCGCGGGTCGGGGGAACTCAGCCACTAGGTCCACTTCCGCCATGAGTGCCGAGACGTCTGCGCCTGCGAGCCGCCGGGCTGCCGGGGCCACGCCCCTCCCGCTGCCGGGACCACGCCCCTCCCGCTACCTGGCCCGCGCGCAGCCGCAGTGGCCCAATGTTCGCCCCTTTGTGTGCTGTTCTTTCCAAGTCTGGAGAAGTCAGGTTCTCCTGCCTCAGAGCCTAGGGGAAAGGATACTGTGCTGTAGAAAATTTTTATTCTCCACCGGGCTGCGGAGGAGAGGGAGGGTAAAACACCCACAAAAGTCGCATTCCTTTCAGTTAATTTTCTACCGGGGCAGGGAGGTGGGAAAGAAAGAGGTGTCAAAGAACTGGCTTTGTTTGGCCCCCTCCGGCCACCATACAGCCTTCCCTGAACTTGGATTCCATTGGAGGTTAAGTTCTCTGGCCGCTTCACCTTTTGGGACGGGTTAATCTTGTGCCTTTTATTTCTTACCGGCCTCAAAAATAGACTGCGGGTGTCAGTCGGGCGTTCCCCCCCGCCCCCACCTCCCCTTGACCTTGAAATACTGGTGTGTCCCGTGGTGGTCACGTGATGCCGGCGTCCGGCAACCGTCCTGGAGACTGACACCCGGCTGCACCGAGACTGACACCCGGCTGCAGGATGGACGCCATCTACCCTCTGGCGGTGCCCAAGGGGCGGCGGCTCTGCTGTGAGGTGTGCGAAGCCCCCGCCGAGCGGGTGTGCTCGGCCTGTACGGTCACGTACTACTGGTAGGCCCTGGATCGTGGCACCCGGCGCCTCACCGCCCTCCTTCCCTCCTCCCCTCCTCCCTCCCCTCCGCGGGCCCAGGCTTGTGGGCCTGCGTGGTGGTGGGCACCTCTGAGACTCCCGTGTCCCCGAACTGATTTGTCATCAGATGTGTTTTGAGGTCTTGCTACGTGTTCTGAACCATTCTAGGTGCTGAAGTTAATGGGCCAGTTCTGTAAATGGTTCCTTCAGATACCTAACAAGGGAGACAGATTAAGTAAACACACACGCACGCGCACACACACACACACACAAGTCACTTTAGAGAGAAATGTAAGATGGATAAAGGAAATGTGGCAACAATTGGTCGACAGCTTCTGTGAGAGCAGACTATAGATCTAAAGATAAAATAAGAGCACTCGCCCTGAAAATGGCCAACGGGCAGGACTCACGTCTTGGAGGAATAGAGAGAGGACCAGTTAGTGTGCTGGAAACTAAGACAGTGAGGGCGTAGGAGAGTGGTAGTGCCAGAAAATTGTAAAATGTAACATTGAATTCAACGTGTTAAATCCCACGTGAATTGTTTCAACATTTTGTTTTATTTTATGAGGAGAAAATGTTTCTTCTTATAATTAGTGTTAAGGAAAAAGGTTGAAAAATCTATTGTTGTTCCTGGGAGGAGTTTAAATCGATAAGATCAAAGATTAGGGATATGTGACGTGGACATGAGATCAAGGAGTTTATAAATCGTCCTCTGGCAAACCATGGATGCTCCTACTACAGGTCTGGCACACAGGAGAGATTCAATATCTTTGTCGGGTGTGAGTGGCTCCTTACTCTCAAAACACCATTGTTTTCTTTATCCCTGTAGCCAGAGTAATTGCTTCTTCCTCCTAATTCACTTTGCAGTCACTTTGTACCTCTCCAATGACTCTTGTCTTCATTTCAGTTATTGGTAAGCATAGTGTCTCAATTTTTATTGTGCTCCATTAATTTCCAATGTGTGCAGAGCTGGCATGTGTGCTATCTCCTAATCTGTATATGTTCATGGCCTTCAGCAAAGTCTTAAAATAGTTCTCACTAATATTTGATGAAGATATGAATAAATGATCGCTTCCTATGCTATTCCTCTCCATCCTCTTACTTGCTATTCTTCCTCAGTTCCAGGGATTGAACCTAGGACCTCACACATACTAGACAAGCATTTTACCTCTTGAGTTCTGTCCCCAGCCTCTTTCACTTGCTTTTCAATTCCCTTAAATGTTTTATTTTCTTTTCTCACCGATTCTTTTCTCTGGATTTCTATGCTCTTATGTTCCAACATTTGATCAACACAAAACTGAGATAATCATCCTATGACTTTTGATGGTTGGTAAAACTGTGCCCAGGACTAAACTGACATATAGTAAATATTCTTTTCCATTATCTCAGATTTAGGAAGCAAAAATGATAGTAGGTAGGCATTAGAGACTGACTCTTGTAATTCTAGCTACTCAGAAGGCTGAGATCTGAGGATTGCAGTTTGAAACTAGCCTGAGCAGGAAAGTCCATGAGAGTTTTGTCTCCAGTTAACCACCAAAAAGCCAAAAGTGGAACTGTGGCTCAAGTAGTAGAGTACCAGCCTTGAGCTAAAAGCCAAGGAACAATGTTCAGGTCCTGAGTTCAAACCCCAGTTCTGGGAATTAAAAGAAAAATATAGTAACTTTGAATTCTTACCATTTTTTTCCCACAAGAGAATCCCTTTTCTAATTGTAAAGCCATTTCAGCTGTCTGCAGAAAACTTGGAAATGCAAAAAATAAAAGAGAAGCCAGGGGCTGGGAAGGTGGCTCAGTGCTAGAATGCTTGCCTTGCATGCATGAGGCCCTGGGTTCATTCCTCAGCACCACATAAGCCAAAAAAGTCAAAAGTGGCACTGTGGCTCAAGTGGTAGAGTGCTAGCCTTGAGCTGAAGAGCTGAGGGACAGTGCCCAGGCCCAGAGTTCAGGCCCCATGACCGTCGAAAGAGAGAGAGAGAGAGAGAGAGAGAGAGAGAGAGAGAGAGAGAGAGAGAGAGAGCACACCTATACTTCCACCCTTAAAAGCTTAATAACCTGACATTTTAGAGAAATTTATTCTTTTTATTCCTTCGTATATTTACTTTTTTCTATGTGTAAACTTACACATATTTTTCACATTTGATTGTGAATATGTTCCTAGGGAATGGAAGATTTTGAAGAAAAGATAATTTGCGAAGTATACACTGAAATCTTAGTGATAGATAAAAGAGGCCTCAGTATTCTATGTGCAAACCATAGCATATAGATAACAGTATCTTGCAATAAATTTTCCTTTAATGTAACTTAGGAGACACATTTAAATACCTTCACTGGCCAGGAAGAGAAGGAAGGAAACCATTCAAGAATAAGAAATAATAAAAAAAAAAAGAAGAAGAAGAAATACTGGGACTTATGATAAATAGTAGAATAAATGCCCCTCCTAAAGTCATTAAGATGCAATTGAACAAAACACATTAATTCCTGAATAGAACATGTCTGGCTCACAATTGTGAGCCCTGATTGAAACTGACCAGACTTACTAGTTCTTTCTTTCACCTCCCCCTCCCACTCCTGTGTTGGATGTTCATATTGAGAGGGCTGAATGGAAAGGTTGGCCACAAACATAAACATTCCCTGTGTTTAGAAAGGTGAGATGTGTCAGGTGCTCTCAGTGGAACAAAAGTTCAAGCAGTTAAATACATTACCATTTCCATTTGTCACACAATTAATTACTCAGTACATTCCTACTTAATAAAAACCCTTGCAACTTAGCTATTTCTAAATCCTGACTAGTAATGAATAACACCAGGATCCTGTTGTATGTAACAGACATCTCTAGAAAAATAAAAGCATAATACAGTCTTTTATGTGGTGTGTGTGTGTGTGTGTGTGTGTGTGTGTGAGTGTGTGTATGTGTGTTTATCCTAAGGTTGGAACTTAGGGCCTGGGTGCTGTCTCTGAGCTTTTTTGCTCAAGGCTAGTGTTCTGCCACTTAAGCCAGAGCTTCATTTCTGGCTTTTTGGAGTTTAATTGGAGATAAGTCCCATGGACTTTCCTGCCTGGGCTGGCTTCCAACCATGATCCTCAGATCTCAGCCTACTTAGTAGGATTACAGGATTACATGCCAGCTAATACACATTCTTTTCAAGTGTGTACACACCATTCTTTAGAACAGTTCAAAAATTAGGTGATAAAACAAATCTCAATAAATGAATAAGGATTGATATCATACAAAGTATGCTCCCCAACTATAGTTAAGTGACATTAGCAATCAACAGAAGGGAATTTGACAAATTCACAATAATGTGCAATTTTTATAAATTAGCAGGTCAAATCAGGAAGAAGTGTTAAAATACTTTGAGATGCATGAAAAGGAAAACACACTAAAATCTGAGATCCAGACAAAGCAGTGCTCAGAAAGTAGTATTTGAATTTAGTACTCATGAATTCATAGCTCTTAATACATACTTTTAAAACTTTCTATAACTTAGCATTCAAACTGAAAGAAGAGTGAACTAATACCATATTCACGAACTCCTCTTCAGGCTGTGTTGTGAGTAGATGTTGTGGCAGAAGGAAGGAAATATTAACCATTTGAGCAGAGATAAATAAAAAGTACTGAGACAATGAACAAAATAAACAATAAACAAAAGTTGGTTACTTGAGAAGTTTGGCAAAATACTAAGATCAGAAATGAAATTAGGGACATTTCTACCAATCATGCAGAAATAGATTATAAGAGAATGCTATGAACAATTGTATGACAACAAATTAGACATACCTAAGAGAACAGGAACCAAAATTGATTAAAAAATAGGGATGTAGTTATTAATTTTAAAAAGTCAGATGGGCTCATGCCTGTATTCCTAGCTATTCAGGAGGCCGAGATCTGAAGATCACTGTTTGAAACAGTCCACTCAGCAAAGTCCATGAAACTCTTATCTCCAACTTACCACCAAATTGCCAGAAGGAGAGCTGTGGCTCAAACGGCAGAGCACTAGCCTTGAGTGAAAAGCTAAAGGATACCACCCAAACCCTGATTTCAAGTCCTCTATTGGTGCACGCAGATTTCCCTGATGACTATATATGTAAGACTCCTTAACATAAAGTTAACAAATCAAAGCTTCCAGCATAAAGGAAGGAATAAACTTCATGACCATGTGAGATTTGTTCTAAGAATTCTAGATTGGTTCAACATACAAGCAGCAATACAATACAACATATTAACAGAATAAGACATGAAAACCATACAATTTTCTAGAAAAATGTATTTGCCAAAAATCTAACATGTTTTATGATAAAAAGATATATAAACTAGGATAAGAAGGGAACTTCTGTTAAAGGACAACTATCAAAAAATTCATACAAAAACATAAGGCTAAAATTACACTTAATGATCAAAGACCAAGAGCTTTCATTACTAAGAATGGAAAAGAGGTGCTGGGAAGATGGCTCAGTGGGAGCCATGCACGAGGTCCTGGATTCGATTCCTCAGCACCACATAAGCAGAAAAAGCTGGAAGTGGCGCTGTGGCTCAAGTGGTAGAGCACTAGCCTTGAGCTGAACAGCTGAGGGACAGTGCCCAAACCCAGAGTTCAAGCCCCACGAACGACAAAAAAAAAAAAAAAAAAAGAATGGAAAAGAGACAAGGATGTTGCTTCCAGCACTCTGTTCAACATTGTGCTAGAGATTATAGTCAGAACAGTTAGTTAAAACAATGAAGTAACAGACACATACCTTGGAGGAACTGACCTGGATATGATGGTTAATTTAATGTATCACTCACTGAGCTAAGAAATATTCACATCGTTGGTTAAAAAAAAATCTGGATGTGTCTGTGAGAGCATAAGTGAGAAGCAGGACTTGAATTAGTAGACAGTAAACATTACCCTCACCAGTGTAAATGGTGTCATTCAATCCTTGAAGGCCTGAACAGAAGAGAAAGTCAGGAAAGTGGATGTGCTGTCTTACTGGGACATCCCTCTTCCCCTACCTTTGCATATAATAACTTCTGGCAGCTGGGGACTAGTGGCCCACACCTGTAATCTTACCTACTCAGGAGGCTGAAATCTGAGGATCATGGTTTGAAGCCAGCCCAGGCAGGAAAGTCCATGAGACTCTTATCTCCAATTAAAAAAAAATTTTCAGAAAAGCCAGAAGTGGGGCTATGGCTCAAGTGGTAGAGTGCTAGCTTTGAGCAAATGAAGCTCAGGGATATTGCCAAGGCCCAGAGTTCAAGCCCCAGGACTGGCAAAATAAATAGAGCTTCTGGCTTTTGTTCTTCGGACTCTGAGACCTAAAACATCAGGTACTTCAAACAGCAGACCTTCAAACTCAGTTTGTATTACAATACTGGTTTTTCTGGCTCCCCAAGTGACATCAGATTGTAGGAATGTGTAATCTCTATAGTACATAGACCAACTCCCTAATAAATAAATATTGGTTCCATTTCCCAGGTGAATCCTAACACCCTTGTAATATAGAAAACCCCAAAAGGAAGCACCAGAATATGATTAGAACTAATAAATCAACCTAGCAAGGTTGTAGACTATAAGATTAATATGTTAAAAAGGCTCAGAGACATTGCCTAGGCCCTGAGTTTAAGCTCTGTGACTGACTAAAGAACAAGGTTAATTTGTACAAATTGGTTGTGTTCCGATACACTAGCAGTGAACAGACTGATCAAGATTCAGTATCTAGGATATATAAGTAGTTCTTAAAACTCAATAATAAAAATACTCAGTTTAGGTCTGGGAAGGTGGCTCAGTGGTAGAGTGCTTGCCTTGCATGCATGAGGTTCTGGGTTCGATTCCTCAGCACTGCATAAGCAGGAAAAAAAAAGCCAGAAATGGTGCTATGGCTCAAGTGGTAGAGTGCTAGCCTTGAGCTGAAGAGCTGAGGGACAGCGCCCAGGCCCAGAGTTCAGGCCCCATGACCGGACCCCCACACACACACACAAAAAAAATACTCAGTTTAAAAACTGAGCAAGGAAGGCGGGCATCAGTGGCTCATGCCTGTATTCCTAGCTACTCAGGAGGCTGAGATTTGAGGATCATGGTTCAAAGCCAACCTGGGCAGGAAAGTCTGTGAGACTCTTATCTCCAATAAACCACTAGAAGACTGGAAGTTCTGCTGTGGCTCAAGTGGTAGAGCACTTGCCTTCAGCTGAAGAGCACAGGGACAGCGCCCAAGCCCAGAGTTCAAGCCTCACGACTGACAAAAAAACAAAAACAAAAAAACAAAAACCCAACAACAACAACAAAAAAAACTGAGCAAGGATTTGACCAAATATTCCTCCAAAGAAGATATAAAGTGACCAATTTCCCATGAAATGACACTCAACATTATTAGTCATTTGGGAAATACAAATCAGAGCCACAAGTGAGATACCCCTTTTCACATTCACTAGGATGTCTATAATCAAAAGACAGAAGAAAAATGTGTTGGTGTAAGGATGTGGGGAAATTAGACTCTCATACATTGTTGGTGGAAATATGAAAGGGTGTAGCACTATGGAAAAACATTGCCAATTCCTCAAAAAGTTAGACAGTTATAACAATTCAATTTTCAGCTATATACTCCACAAATTTAAAACTTGTTTGTACAAAAAAGTGTGCACAAAGGTTTACTGCTGCATTATCCATATTAGTAAAAAGAGTGGAAATACTCTGTCTACCAGTGAATAAACATTCTACTACATAGATACAGTATAATACTCTACTATATGGATATACCATAGAGCATTATAATACTCTACTATATAGATGTACCATATATATTATAATACTCTACTATATGGATGCACCATAGAGTATTATATCCATATATTATATATACTATCTAGTATATACTATCTACTATATGCAATATACTATATACTATACTATATATAGTATATACTATATATCCATAGAGTATTTTTCAGTCATAGAAAGGAATAAACTATATACCATCTATCATGGATAAACCTTGCAAACAATGTTCTAAGTGAAAGAAACCAGATACTAAAGAGCATGCATCATCTGTTTCCTTTTATATGCCAAGAGACTGGGTGGTCACTGGACATCACTACCAGAAAGGAGGAATTGCAAAGAGTGCTAACAAGTGCAGAGTTTGCTTCTTGGATAATGACAATGTCCTTGAATCTTGTGACTAAATTCGAGTCTTAAAAATTGGCTTAGAGGTAGAGTGCTTGCCTAGCATGCATAAAACCCTGGGTTCATTCCTCAATACCACATAAAAAGAAAAAGCTAGGAGTGGCATTGTGGCTAGAGCACTAGCCTTGAGCAAAAGAGCTCAGGGACAGTGCCCAGGTCCTGAGTTCAAGCCCCAGGACTGGCAAAAAAAATTAGGAATTTTATGAGATGTGAACATTACAATTGAAAATGAGAAATAAAACATGGTTGGAGGAAGGGTAGTAGATTAGGGATCATTTATAGAGGTAATTATATGAGGCATGGGAATGGGTATTCCACTGGACTACTGTTCAAAGTTTTCTACAGTGCTCCAAATGTCCTCTAGGTTTACTGTGTAATTGAATGTTTTGAAGTACTTAGGTACACACGTATAATAGGAATGAGGTAAGACAAATCATCTATGCTTCCTTCAGGAGCACTGAACACTCACTTGGGAATACAGGCTAGAGTAACTCTATAATCTCTCTGCAAATGCCACCTTACCTATAAAATGATAATAACAGTTATTATTTTATTTTCCAATCATCATATACTCTCATGCAAGACTACCTGCTGCAACCCCTGGGGATGGTGCTTTCCCAGTGCATTCTACATGAGTGCCCTCACAAGTTGTTATCTTGGCATTTTGGTTATAGAAAAACGTGTTTGTTAAGCCTTTCCTAAACTCTAAACTC
The DNA here is from genome assembly GCF_019054845.1 of Dipodomys spectabilis. Lineage (NCBI taxonomy): Eukaryota > Metazoa > Chordata > Mammalia > Rodentia > Heteromyidae > Dipodomys > Dipodomys spectabilis. The sequence continues at coordinate 49,200,398 of NW_024870679.1, read as the reverse complement.
TCATCAAATGTAAAGTCCTTCCCTTTCCCAAGGGAATAAAATAACCCTCAAATTCATCAACCTCAATATTTAGATATCTTGAAGATGATCTTAGGACAATGTAAAATTGTCTCCCTTCCTTCCTTCCTTCCTTCCATCTTTCCTTCCTTCCTTCCTTCCTCCCTCTCTCCTTTCTTTCTTTTTTCTTTCTTCTTTCTTTCTCTTTCTCTCTTTCTTTTTTCTTTCTTCCTTTTGTCAGTTATGGGGTTTGAATTCAGGGTTGTCCCTGAGCTCTTTTTGCCCAAGGCCAGAGCTCTACCACGTTGAGCTACCACAGCTCCCCTTCTGGTTTTCTGGTGGTTATCTGGAGATGATAGTCTCACAGGGACTTTTCTGCCTGGGCTGGCTTGGAACCGCAATTCTCAGATCTCAGCCTTCTGAGTAGCTAAGATTACAGGTGTGAGCCACTGGTGCCCAGCTAGAGTCTCCCTTTTCTTGTGTCCAGAGCTAGTCCAGTAGGAGGGCCAAAGAGAAAGAAAATGAAATCCATGTTTTTTATTGTTAGTAGTTTGTTGCACCAAAGAGCTGACTGGGTCAGCATCCATGAGAAGATATGCCAGCTTCTGATTCCACTGCGCACTACCATGCCCTTCTTCAATTCAGAGGAAGAGAGGCAGCATGGCCTGCACCAGCTGCAGCAACGGCAGGTGGGTCCCCTTGGACTGTTCCTGGGTAAGCTCATGGGTGCAGTGAAGCTGCCCTACACATTCCTGGAACTTGTATCACTAAATTATAACCATGGTGCAGACAGAAGCTCTGTCCCAACCAAGGCCACATGTTTCCTGAATATTCATGGTTATTACCTTACTACAGTGATCATAGCAAGTTGCCACAGAATGGGTGGCATCTACCTCCAAGTACTACCAGAAGACATATGGGACTAGAAGGCAGGGCTTTAACACATGACTTTTGTTGGAAACACAGTTCAGCCTGTAGCATCCCCATATGCCAAGCAATGTGATAAATATGACCACATAATAGGTTTAAAATGATGGATAAACTAGGTCAGCTGGGTACTAGTGACTTAAGCTATAATCCTAGCTACTCAGGCAGCTGAGATCTGAGGATCATGGCTCAAAGACAGTCTGGACAGCAAACTCTGTGAGACTCTTATCTCCAAATAAGCACTAAAAAAAACCTCAAAGTGGCAGAGTGCTAGCCTTGAGCAAAAGAGCTCAGGGACAGCACCCAGACCCTGAGTTCAAGCCCCATGACTGACAAGAAAAGACAAAAACCCTAGGTCGTGGTAGCTCATGCCTGTTCTCTCAGCTACTCAGGAAGCAAGTATGAGAGGGGATTATGGTTCTGAGGCCAGCCTAGGGGAAAAAATATAAAATATCATCTCAACCAAAAAAATCCAGGTACAGTGGTGTAGGCCTATTACCCACTCAGGAAGTATAAATAGGAGGATCATGGCCCAGGTAAAAAAATTCAAGAGCCTATGTGAAACTAAAGCAAACTAAAGCAAAAAATGATGAGGGATATGGCTCGAGTGATAGCATTCTTGCCTTGAAAATGCAAGGTCTTAAGTTTAAATTCTGGTACTGCTCCCTTCCCAACTTACCCCAAATAAACTGGTGAATAAATAAAGTAGATTAGAACAAGGCACAGAAGTACACAGGTATAATCCCAGCACTTGGGAGTTTGAGGCAGGAGGCTCATAAATTCCAAGCCAGCCTGAGCTACAAAGATCCTATCTCAAAAAGAAAAGAAAAGAAATTAAAACAATTAAAAATAGCCCAGTGCTAGTGATTCATGCTTGTAATCCTAGCTACTCAGGGGGCTGAGATCTGAGTATTGCGGTTTGAAGCCACCCTGGGCGGTCAAGTCTGTGAGACTCTATTTTCAGTTAACCATCAAAAAAAGATGGAAGTGGAGCTGTGGCTCAAGTGGTAGGGATCTAGCTTTAAACAAAAAAAGCTCAGAGTCAGAGTCCATGCCCTGAGTTCAAGCCCCAGGACTAATACCAAAATTAAAAAAAGATGAGCAAAATTAACTCTGATTTATATTATTTACTACAAGTATTTTTTAAATACTAGCCCTTTATAGGCCATAAGTCTCTAAAGTCCAATTTGATCAACTTTAGTGTATGGCATCTTGGTAGTAGCCTGAAAAAAATATAGAGTTAAAAAAGTTGTTTCTGCTATTATTAGCTAAATGGAATAATCCCAGAAGAAAATAGTAGATGCTTTTTCTCAAAATTGACTTGAAAGACAGAAAATTTTAGTTCATCTTGAGACATCTTTAGCTTTGTTGAAGTTTGTTTTATTTATTTATTTATTTTTTGGGTCCAGTTGTGGGGCCTGAACTCTGGGCCTGAGCACTGTCCCTCAGCTCTTCAGCTCAAGGCTAGTGCCCTACCACTTGAGCCACAGCACCACTTCCGGTTCTTTTCTTTTTGCTTATGTGGTGCTGAGGAATCGAACCCAGGACCTCAGGCATGCAAGGCAAGCGCTCTACCACTGAGCCAACTTCCCAGCCCCTGAAGTTTTATTATAGCTAGGAAAATAGTGCATATTTGTTCATCTGAAACCTTTATATCTGCCAAGCACTGAACTAAGATGGAAAAACACATGTTCTTGAACCTTGAGGAGCTCACAGTTCATAATTGGATCTATTTGGATCTCATGCCACCTTAGTAGGTAGGCTCATTATGTGCCTTCTACCAGACCATTCAATGCTTGCCTTTATCTCCAGTTTACCTTTGGACTATCTCAGATGATTGTTTCTTCCTTCCACAGAAGCACTTGATTGAATTCTGCTACACTGTGGCCCAGAAATATCTTTTTGAAGGCAAACATGAAGATGCTGTACCCGCTGCATTACATTCGCTTCGCTTCTGCAGGAATGTGCATGGCCTGAGTTCAGTAGAGCTCGTGCCTGCTTACCTGCTGTTGGCTGAGGCCAGCCTTGGTGAGTGGAAATGACTTAAGACCCCTTGGTGTCCCTAAGAAGTGCTATATTGTTGCATCTCACCAATGGCTAAAAGAATCCAGCTTTGAAAGAGGCATGAAGACACCTTTTGTAAAAGAGCAAGGTTGTGGTAAATTTGGCACTAAGTGGGGGAGGAGATGACACACTTTGGCCTACAAGTGACAGAAATCCACTCCTGCCAAGCTTGTGCAAACAGAGGAAATGGATTAAGTTGCTGGAGTGTCCTAAGGGAGCTGAGGCTTGATGCGGTGCTAAGATTGGAATGCGGTAAGAAAGCTAGTCTGTGCCTTCAGTCTCACTTGAACCTTGTTTCTCGACTCTTCTCTCTGGGTAGCCACCTCATTTCTCCTCTCTGCAGACCAGATTTTAATACCTATTCTCACTGCAGAAAACAACAACCCCCAGATATTTTTGTGATGCTTGAATGTACATATCCTCCAGCTATGAGGTGGGCAATAGAAATTAATTAACATCTGATTTCTGATTATAAATTGCTGTAGGATAGAATTCTGCTGGCTCAGCTTGAGTGTGGAATCTTCCTTTGTTCCCTGGGGGCCGGGCACATAGTATATTAAGATGGGGATCCTTCATGCCTGTAATCCTAGCTACTCAGGAAGCTGAGATCTGAGGATCGAGGTTCAAAGCCAGCCTGGGCAGGAAAGTCTGTGAGACTCTTTTTTATTTTTTGTCAGTTGGGGTTGAACTCTGGGCCTGGGCTCCGTCTCTGAGTTCTTCAGTTCCAGGCTAGTGCTCTACCACTTGAGCCACAGCACCACTTCTGGTTTTCTGGTGGTTTATTGGATAAGAGTCTCATGGACTTTCCTGTCTGAGCTGGCTTTGAACCATGATCCTCAGATCTCAGCCTCCTTATTAGCTAGGATTATAGGCATGAGCCACCAGTGCCTAGCCATGAGACTCTTATCTCCAATAAACTACCAGAAAACTGGAAGTGGTGCTGTGACTCAAGTGGTAGAGTGTTCGCCTTGAGCTGAAGAGCTGAAGGACAGCACCCAGGCCCAGAGTTCAAGCTCCCCAACCAATGAGAGAAAGAAAGAAAGAAGAGGAGATGGGAAAAAACAAGTCGTTTAAGGATTCAGGTGGACCTGTTGCAACAATGAGAAGTACAAATTGTCATGTCAAAAATGAGCTTTACAATGTTGGGAGGGGGGAGGGGGGAGGGGGGGAAGGATTGGGTGGGAGGGAGGGGGGAGGCTGGGAAGGGAGGTGAAGGGTAAACAAAGGAGGAGGCTGCAATGCTTGGTAAGAAATGTATGCATTATCCTGCCCATGTAATTGTAACCCCTCTGTACGGTATGTTCACAAATAAAATAAAATTTAAAAAAAAGAAAGAAAGAAAGAAAGAAGAGATGGGAACCCATTATTTGTATATATAGGGGAGGCAACTCTGAGAGGGAGAAGCATAGGTTTAGCAGACACATATGTGATGCTCACTAAATATCCATTCTTCAGCATCTACAGTTTTAGGCATGACTACTTTATGCATTTTAAGAACTATCATTTAAAAAATTCTCAGGCTGGGGATCCATGGGAAAGCATTTGCTTAACATGTGAAAGGTTCCGGGTTCGATTTCTAGCACTGAAAAGAAAAAGTGAAGTAACTGTGATGGAGGAACAGTTAGACTCTCCCTGACAGTCAGTGTCTGAATACGAGTGCAAGTTGCTTATCTGGTACCCTGTCTCTGGGATATTTCCTATAAAGACAGTTTTTATTTCCTATAAAGATAATCTCCTTCACAACCACACAACAACCTCTTCTACTAAGAAAATCCCATTCAAGTTTCTCCAGTTCTTCTAATCACATCTTTATAACAACAACAACAAAAAGTGTGGGGGGGGGGGGGGCGGGGAAGGGAATGTAATCAGAACAAATTACAGTACAGAATCTCACTTTTCACTTTGTTACAGTATGTTTTTAGTTTTCATTCTGGAAGAGATTTTTAATCTTTCCTTGTCACTTATGACCTTGAAACTTTTAGTGATGATAGATCAAATATCTTACAAAGCATTTCTTAAGTTTGGTTTTTGTCTGTTGCTTGCTCATGGCTGGACTCAGGTTATGGATTTGGGACAGGAATATCACAGAGGTGATATGTTCTCACTTCGTCCTGTTAGTTGGCATGGGATTTTACTTATCCTGTTGCTCATATTCATTTTATTTATTTTACACATAGTCAATAATGACCATAAATTTTTCATGGAAAAATCCAGGAAAGAAATAATTTATATGTTTTTAAGTAACTTTTACTAGAGTATATTGTTGCAATTGTCCTATTTTATTATTTTCTGTTTTGGTAATCTCATACTATGCCTAAATTATAAATTAAACTTTATCATAGGTATGTATGCAGAAATAATATATATGATTATTATACATAATCTAATAAGAATATTATGATTATTATTCTATCATATATATGTCTGTATATATAATACACATGTACATGTGATTTGGTAGCTTCCAAAGTTCCAGGCATTTCTTGGGAATCTTGACAGTCATCCCCTGAAAGTAAGAGAATGCTATAATAAAATGGCTGTTGGTTTATATCATTAAGTCTTGAGCAGCAATGGCTAGCAGAGTATTTAGCCTGAAAAACTTATGCTGAGTTTTCATCAGGCTTTTCTGTAGTTATCCCTCCTCTCCTAAGCCATTTTAGTCACTTCGTTTTTAAAGACAATGTAGCCCAAGCTGAACTGGGTCTTGAACTCTTTGCTTAGTCTCCCACTTTTGAGGATTATAAGCATTCATTACCATACCACACCTGGCACCTTGTCAAAGGACACAATTACAATGTAAAGATTTTAATTGATTTTATTTGCAATTCCAAAGTCAGTCACCATAAAGCAGAAAAAGTGTTCCCAGAACTCATCTTAATTACCTTATTAAGATGGTGTCTGCAGGCTTTTCTCTCATATTGCTCTTTTTCTCCTCTGCAATTAATAATTATAATTTTAGTCTTAGTTTTATGGAATGGCACTTTATATTTTTTTGCCAGTCCTGGGGCTTGAACTCAGTGTCTGGGCACTGTCCTTGAGCTTTTTTTTTCTTAAGGCTAGCACTCTATCACTTGAGCCAGAGTGCCACTTCTAGCCTTTTCTGTGTATGTGGTACTGAGGAATCAAACCCAGGGTTTCCTGCATGCTAGGCAAGCGCTCTTCCACTAAGTCACATTCCCAGCCCTGGAATGGCACTTTAAAGCATATAAATATCCTATTCCTTGTCAAACTTTCAATGTCACTCGTTTATTTATGGCAGTATAGACTTTTGGTTTCCTGTTTTATTCAGTGGGTTAAAATCCATTCTTATTATCCATTTGATGGTCAAATTGCCCAGAGTCTGGCCAGGAAAAGCTCCCACTCAAGATGCCTTCTAACATCATCTCAGTCTTAGAAATATATCAATTTTCTTTGATCACTTTCCTGCTTTTTGAAACATACCTGTAAGGAACTACGATTTTTTTTCCTCATGAAAAATAAAATTTGGAAGCCAGACTTACCCATTGCTGGTGGGGTCGTGATGCTCCAAGGCCTTCTCAGTGGACAGGGTTAAGGAACATATAAGTATCATAATGTGTGCTTATACACATATTATATCTATCTATCCATACATGATCTGTCTGAAATGATGACTTGAATTAGTGCTGGTACATCCTAGTCCACTGTAACATCACAGGCTTTTATCTAAGTTTCTCCCATTCTATATTTGTAATTCCTTTCCCCCTTGCAGAAGCCTCCTCTTCCTCCATGGGCTCTGACTCCTTATTCTAGGCCACTTCTTACAAGAATCCCCTTGTCACTTGTATGGCCCTTATTCTCTTAAACCAGGCTGCTTGCCTGCAGGAATGCCCACCTCACACCCTCAGGTCTGAAGCCCTTCCTCCAAACTTGTGGGAAGATGACTAAAGAAATACAGCCCAGGCTCTGGGTACATCTGACTAGCTGTGGTTATAGAAATATCAACTTGGCTTATTGTATCATCTCTCATCTGGACTAATAGCTCACTAACTGGTCTCCCCAGGTCTTTTTTGGCTTTGCTCTAATCTTGTCTCCTAGCAAAACTGATCCAATCAAATTCCTAAAACCATCTATGAGGCCCTGCTTGTTCTATCCCTTCAATTAACCCATCCCATTTCTCTTGATCTCTCCTGTATTCTTTTCTCTCGTCCTCTTCTACTGGCCTTCTCTCAGATCCTCAGAGACATAGTGATGCTTCTTTGTTTTCTGTAATAACTCTTCACCTCTCCTTCTCATCCTTTCATCTAATCAAGTCCTAGTAGAACCTTCATTGTCAGCTCAAGAGTTTTTTCCTTCCTGTCTGGAAGCTTTCCCTAATTTGCCAGGCAGGGTCAAGATAGTCTCTCTCCCTCCCTCCCTCCCTCCCTCCCTCCCTCCCTCCCTCCCTCCCTCCCTCCCTCCGTCCCTCTCTCTCTCTCTCTCTCTCTCTCTCTCTCTCTCTCTCTCTTACCTAGGCAGTAGTGGAGTTTGAACTCAAGGCTTCCTACTTGTTAGGCAGGCACTCTACCACTTGAGCAAGGCTTCTAACCCCAATTACTCTGTTTTATTTTTATTATTTTGGTCAGCTGTGGGGGCTTGAACTCTGGGCCTGGACGCTGTCCCTGAGCTCTTCAGCTCAAGGCGAGCGCTCTACCACTTGCACCTCAGCGTCACTTCCGTTTTCTGGTGGTTTATTGGAGATAAGAGTCTCATAGAATTTCCTGCCTGGGCTGGCTCTGAACCATGATCTTCAGATCTCAGCCTCCTGAGTAGCTAGGATAATAGGCGTGAGCCACCAGTGCCCAGCTTACTCTGGTTATTTTTGACATAGGGTCTCACATTTTTCCCAGGTTGGCCAAGTTTGCTACCCTCCCTTTTTGCTTCCCACCATAGTGGAGATGACAGGCAAGTGCCACCACTCACAGCCTTTTCTGTTGAGATGAGATCTTGTGAACTGTTTTCCAGGTACTTTGATCCTCTTAGGATTCTTTTCAATATATTCACCTATACCATCTCCTTTCTTCTGAGCACTTACTCCATTAATAGCTACATATTCATTGACATGATTAATGAGTGTCTGTTTCATCCACTAGGTTGTAAACTCAGGGAGAACTGGATCTGTGCCTATATTTACTACTCACAATACCTACTGCAGAGAAAGAACTCAAAAATACTTTCAAAATACTTAGGCAAGGTACCCAACACACAGACAGCACCATGTAAGTGCTTCATAGGGTGCACTTTGCTTTGGGAATTACACGAGTTCATGTACAGCAAACAAAGTGTTATGGAAGCTGGAGAATGCTGTCGAAATGGAAGCTACCACCACAGTGCCACATCATTAATGTCCAACCAGGCTGACCTTTTTTGAAAGTCTTTGGACATGGTTACTTCTCATCTTAGACATTCCTCCAGATGGGAGTGGAAAACTAACAGTCGTTTCCCCTTTATCTCCCACTTCCTTGTTAAAAAGTAAAATATTAGAGTTTTAATCAACGAGAAATTGTATTTTCAGTAACACTTCGGAAGAAGTTACTGTCTCATCTTCCAACACTATTGTCAGCACATTGGAAGCAGAGGGAGCTGGCTTCTAACTTTGCACTTTCTTTACTGGTTGGCTGATCTTAGGCACCAAGCTCCTTCTGATGCCAGAGTTAGTTTTCTCCATACACATGCCTGGCTTCTATTTGATCCTCAGGTATCTGCTTAAACGTCAGCTCAGAGAAGTACTCCCTAATTGTTCTCTGCTACTTGGTCATGGTTGTGTTCATTTCTTCAGAGCACTTCCTGGTTTGTTGATTGTATACCTGCTTCCCTTGACTGCAGGCTCCTTTCGGTCAGGGATCATGTCTCACTGTGCACTGAGCATCTACGCAGTGATGGAAACTCAGTGAATTAGGAATAAAGCTTCTTCCCCTGGTCACTATTTCAGGACTGTTGGCAGACTAAATCAGAGGAGCAAGTAGACTGGCTCAGTGTGGGGCCACTAGCAGCTCCCTCCAGTAAATTCTGGCTCTTTGTCTTCTGCTGGGCTCCTATCAGCCACAACCTTCATTTTGTCTGTGCCTGCTTCATTCTGTGTTCCCATACTTGTGTCTGCACTGTCTCCCTGCATCTTGTCATTCAGATCTGCTTGTCGTTCAGAAGCCTGCTGCCTCGCCCTTCTCACATGTGCCGCTGACTCCTAAGTGCCTTTCTCTATTCCATGTACGTTCAAGGCCTTGATATGCACAGCCTCACTTCTTTCAGCACTGTACATCTCCACCGCCTCTCCTGCATCGCTGTTTCCTCACAGCGCTGTGTGTAAGATGTGGACCTGCCCACGTGGTGGGCACCATCTGTGTTTTGACTGAAGATCTTCAGTCTGGGTGCCGGGGGGCCGGTCTCTGGCCTTGCTCTAGCCCTTTCTCTGAACTTGCACAATGCCTGTTGTATTCTCTCAAGAGTGCCTTTTCCTGGAGGACTTGGCTCAGGCATTTTTCAGTGTATGCCTATTTCAGAAATTTAGTGAGTGGGGCTGGGAAGGTGGCTCAGTGGTAGAGCGCTTGCCTTGCATGCCTGAGGCCTTGGGTTCAATTCCTCAGCACCACATAAGCAAAATGGAAAAAAAAGCTGGAAGTGGCGCTGTAGCTCAAGTGGTAGAGCCCTAGCCTTGAGCTGAAGAGCTGAGGGACAGCGTCCAGGCCCAGAGTTCAGGCCCCACGACCGGACCCCCCCCCCCAAAAAAAAAAGAAGTTTAGTGAAAGTTGCACATTTCTTCCTCTCCGCTGTTCTCTCCCTCCACATTAGTACCAGAGGATCAATGTAAATTTAAATTGGGTTCTCTCTCCCTTTCTGCAAATCCTCTCTTCTTTGTCCTCATGCAGCCAGTTCCTTGGTGTGGCTGCCTAAGCCCTCCAGGATCTGGACCCCAACCTTGTTAGCCTTATTTCTTGTCATTCTGCCTTTCACACTTCATGCTTTAATCTTGTAGACCTGTAGCTCTCCACTCATAGCACACTAATGAGTTCATATTCCATGAGGTTGTGTATATTACCTTGGCCTGGGATGCCCTCCCTCCCTCTCTTGCCTAACTAGGAAACTAGTCATCCTTACAACCCAGCGCAGACTCAGCTCATCATGCCTCTCCCCACTGTTCCTTTCCTTCCCCTTCACAGAATCAAACACTTTTAAACCCTATGTTTCTATATTTACCACTAACCCATGTGTCAATGCAAGGCTTGACACATAAAAGATATTGAATTATATATATTACATACCATAACATTTTTGGTACCAGTCCTGGGGCTTGAACACAGGGCCTGGGTGATATCCCTGAGTTTTTGTGCTCAAGGCTAGCATTCCACCACTTTTGAGCCACAAGGCCAATTTCTGTCCTTTTGCTGTTTAATTGGAGATAAGAGTCTCACAGACTCCTACCCAGGCTGGCCAGGCTGGTTTTGAGCCATGATTCTCAAATCTCAGCCTTTTGAATAGCTAGAATTATAGGACGAGCCACCAATGCCCAGCACATACCATAACTTTCATCCTTTTACTCTTTTAAAATACAATTCAGTAGTTTTAAAGTATATTCACAATGTTGTGAAAGCCATCATTACTATCTAACTCCAGGATAGTTTCATCAACCCTAAAAGAAACCCTGTGTCTCTTAACAGTTACTCTCTATAGGCATTCTCACCCACTTCCCCTGGGGGCCTAGCCACCATGAATCTTATTTCTTCCTTTGTAGATTTACCTATCCTATATACTTCATGGAAATGAAATCTCAATATGTGGCCTTTGGTATCTGGCTTCTTTCACTCAGTATAGCATTTTCAAGGTTCATCTACATTGTAGCATATACCTCATTCTTTTATGACAATAATATTACACTCAGGGATATGAATATGCTACATTTGCATATTCACTCATCCGTTGTTGGACATTTAAGTTGTTTCTATTTTTCGTCTATGAATAAGCTGCTGTGGTCCACATTCATGTGCAGGATTTTTGTGTTAATAAATATTTGTGTGAACTGGTTGCTGGTGGCTTTATGTCTGTAATCATAGCTATTAGGGAGGCTCATATTAGGAGGACCGTGGTTCCAAGTTCAGCCTAAGCAGAACCATTCATAAGCCCCCTTCTTAGCCTAGAGCTTAGCTTGGTGATGTATACCATAATTCTAGCTATGATGGGAAGCCTAACCTAGGTACATGGCTCCCAGACTCACTCCCAGGAAGGAAGTGAGACAATATGTCCAAAATGACAAACGAAAAGTAAGAGTAGAGGTGTAGCTCAACAGTAAGAATACTTGCCCTTCTGCCTAACAAGTGAAAGGCCTTTAGTTCAAACCCCAGCATGCTCCTCTCCCAAATATTTAAGTCAATGAAGGGCTAGGCACAGTGCATCACGCATGTAATCCTAGACACTCATGACAAGGATCTTGGTTAGAGGCCACCCAGGCAAAATATCAGTGAGACTTCATCTCAACAAATAAGCTAGATGTGGGGCACAAAGCTATGAGGAGGCATGGGTCGGAGAATCAAGGTCTAAATCTCGCCTTAGGCAGCCTCTGAAAAATAACTAAAAAGCAAAAGCTGCTTATTCATAGATGAAAGCAGAAACAACTTAAATGTCCAACAACTGATGAGTGAATAAGCAAATGTAGCATATTCATTTCCCTGAGTGTAATATTATTGTCATAAGGGCTAGGGGCATGGCTGACATGATAGAATTATACCTAGCACGGCAAGGAGGGTTCTGAGTTTAAATTCAAGCACCACAACAAATAAATATTTGGATAAGTAAATGAATGTGTGATTGACTCCTATTTTATCATGTGTTATGATTATCTCCTTCTTCACTGCTTCTGGGCAGGTATGGGCCGGATTGTGCAGGCTGAAGAATATCTGTCTCAAGCCCAGTGGACAGTGCTCAAGTCAACTGACTGTAGCAATGCCACCCACTCTTTACTGCATCGGAACCTGGGACTTCTCTACATAGCCAAGAAGAACGACGAGGAAGCCCGTTATCATCTGGCCAATGATGTAAACATGCTAAATTAGAACATCCAGATGCTTTTGAGGACAACTGTTTAATTTACTTTTCTTCTTCTAACTTCTCTAAAACTTTCCGTTTATAAGTGAACCTTCAGTCAAGCTATTAGCAGGAACACATCTGATGACCTGAGTTTAAGCCTTTCCACCTGGTGGCTATCCAAACCTGTCCAGGTCACAGCTTCCCCCAGGCCTCCTTGCTCTGCAGATAATAAGGGAAGGCAGAAGAGCACACAGGTTGAGAGAACATGTTACTTCAAGCCTCAGCTCTGTGGTTCATTAGCCACAGTCTGAGACCAATTATTTAACCTCTTTCCTCACCTGTAAGATAAAGAGTGTGAAACAATCTGCCACTGCAAACATTAACAATAGAAGAAAAATGTATGTATACTTGGGCTATTTAAAAAAAAATCACAATGTCTCTAATTCAGAGTATGGTTATTAAATTTAAATGAACTAGATCTATAAGAAAGCACTTACAAACTATAAAACTCTGTACAAATGTCAGATAGGATGATAAATGTGATAACTGAGCTGATCTTCCAAAATTATGAAGTTCCTATTAGAATTTCTGTATTGGGAAATATCAGAGTTCCTGAGTCTGAAATCAGGGTTAGGTTAGGTCACCCTGCAGTCTCCGTGTAGGCAGGCATTTTCCTTAGCTTCTACACTGATCTTACCACCAAGCGATACTTCTGGTTGCTTGCAACAGTACAGTCCTAATAAATTCATTCTTATACTATTTATTGCCCATATCTCCATAGTCCAATCTATTTCCTGCTCTGGGAGGCTAAGCGCCATGGACTACAAAACTTGGACTCCACTGCTGTGTGGCTTTTGAAATTGAGAGACCTAACAAGGGAGATATTCTCTCTGCTGCCTTTGTACCCTAGCCCAGCTCTAGAAACATGATCAGTGTTACTGTCTCACAACAGCTTCTGCTGAGTGGCCTTTTTCCATAGTGCCACGTCTGGCTGGGCCCTGTCTCCTTTCCTTATTTGCTGAGCTGTGGGGATGATAGTAGTTTCTTGTTAGTAATTGTCCTCAGTGCTTCACTAGCCCTTGTGGGTCCCTTCATACTTCTATATCTCATCATTGTTCCACTAAACTATCCTCAGGTAATCTTTTTGAGGGTGCCATGTATTTCCACCTGTGCTTTTGCACAATACAGTTCTTCATTTATGCCTCTTTTCTGTCTTCTTCATCCTGTAGCATGTTGAGCAGAGAAATATTGTCTCGAGCTGAACTATACAATTAGGAAATTAGGTCAAGGTCATATTCCTGAATCATGCTTGTTTCCCCTCCCCACTCTCTTTCTGTTTTTCTGTACTGAGAACTAAAGTTTGGGCCTTGTGTTTGTTTGACAAGTGCTCAATCACTTGAGTGCTTTTTGCTTTTAGTTTGTGTTTCAGATAGTGTTTGTACTTTTTTCCAGGCCAGTCTTGGATGACAGTTGTCCTGTCTGCCTACAGAGTAGCATGTACCAATATACTCAGCCTTTCTTTCCCCTTTTAAATGTGGCCAAGGCTGGCCTTGAACACAGTCCTCCTGCCTCAGCCTCCCAAGTGTTGGAATTACAAGTATGTGCTACTATGCCTAGATTTTTTTTCATTAATGTATGCCCTTGTCGTTACATACCACCAAATCATCCTTTAAATGTACAATTCAATGTCTTTTAGTACATTTAATGCATCCATTGGCACAGTCAAGTTTTGGGACATTACCACAGATCCCTCATATCCATTTGCTGTAATTACATTCCCATCCCTACCCCAAGAAATCACTTTCTGTCTCCATAGATTTCTTTTATGGACATTTTATATAAGCAGAATCATATGGAGAATTTGCATCTGACTTCTTTCACTTCTTGCATCATTACTTTGGGATTCAGCCACATCATTGCACATATTGATAATGGTTCATCCCTTTTCTGACCCACAATTTGTTTACCTGTTTGTTAGTTGTAGGACATTTCAGCTATTCCAACTTTTAGTCTGTCATAAATAATGCTACAGCAAACATGTGTGTGCAAGTCTTTGTGTAGAGACTCATTCTTATTTCTCTTGGCTAGGCACCTAGAAGAGGTTCATATAATAACTCTATGGTTAACTTTTTTTGGGGGTGGGGGTCTGGTCGTGGGGCCTGAACTCTGGGCCTGGGCGCTGTCCCTCAGCTCTTTAGCTCAAGGCTAGTGCTCTACCACTTGAGCCACAGTGCCACTTCCGACTTTTTTCTTTTTGCTTATGTGGTGCTGAGGAATCGAACCCAGGGCTTCATGCATGCAAGGCAAGCACTCTACCACTGAGCCACCTTCCCAGCCCCTATGGTTAACTTTTTGACAAATGGCCAACCTATTTCCATAAAAGCTATACCATTTTACATTCCCCTCTGCAATTTATGAGGTTTTCATTTTCTCTTCATCCTTGCCAACACTTGTCATTTTCTGTTGTTGTTGTTTTTTTTATGATAGCCATGCAACTGGGAATGAGGTGGAATGAAACCATTGCAATGTCATTGTGATTCTTTAATGACTAGCATTGTTAAGCAATTCTTCATGTGTTCAATTTATATATCTCTTTGGAGAAGTGTTTGTTCAGAATCTCTTTGGAGAAGTGTTTGTTCAGATCCTTAGCTCATATTTCTATTGGGTTCTTGTAAATGTTCTCTCTGTGAATTCTGGATACAAGACCTTAATCAAACGTGATTTGCAAAGAGAACTCAAACACTCTCTTTCTTCCCTCAATAGATTTATTTTTCCAGCTGTGCTTTTGGAACAGAGGATACCAGGACCTCAGGAGGTTACTTCCACCTGGCTAATATCTTCTATGGACTTAGAAAGTTGGACCTGGCAGACACATTGTACACAAAGGTGACCTGGGCAATGTGGGACATTAGATGTGACACATATACCTGGTATCTTACAACTGGTGTAGACCATTCATGAGACATATAACATTAGAGCTCAGAGAGATGAAGTTACTTGGCCAAGGTTATACAGCCTGATACACGATATGCTTTACCTTCCTCTCCTCCTATTTATTTACTACAAAACTAGACTAATTCTTACACCTATAGCGTGATTAGCAAATACTGAATGATGGCCAGTGAGTACCAGTACCCAGAGGGCAAGGCAGTGTGGACATATTGAAGTGTGCAGCAGAGCAGGAATGCTTTCTGATGGCTATCTACTGCTGCAATGTCCTGTTAAAGGATCAAAGAACATATCAGTACATTAAAAATTCCATCTTGATGTGTAAACATTTTAAAATTGTTTTGAAAATGCCAGTTATGTTCACTCAACAACACTTCACTTGACCAGAAACTATTTCTTTACTGGTCGTGACTGATTTGTGTTTTAGATCCATTTCTTAGAAAGTGCATTTTGGCAGAACTCAAAGGCAAATAGGTTTTGGAGTTAGACAGACTTGAATATAGAGCCAGAGCTGCTTAACAGGTTTTTTTTCCCCAAAATTTGAATATGATCTAAGGCTCAGACAGTTACTATTGTTCAGTTATGTCATGTATAATTGTACCCTGCAAATGGTAGTGATTATTACTAGATCCTTCTTGGCTTCTCCATGGTCTGCCACCTATGCTTTGCAGCCCCTGTCTTGTCGTATGCCTTTTTTTTTTTTTTTTTGGTTCAGTCATGAGGCTTGAACTCAGGGCCTGGACATTGTCCCTGAGCACTTCTGCTCAAGGCTAGCACTCTACCACTTTGAGCCACAGCGCCACCTTCAGTTTTCTGGTGGTTAATTGAAGAGAAGAGTCTTGGACTTTCCTACCTGGGCTGGGTTTGAACTATGATCCTCAGATTTCAGCCTCCTGAGTAGCTAGGATTACAGACATGAGCCACCAGCACCTGGCTTCATATGCACTTTTGGTGGGCCATTTAGAGGGGAGCTTCTAGGATCCTCTGCCCCCAAACACAGCAAATAAAGGAGTCTTATACACGGAAACCCTGGAAGCTGTGCTTCCATCTAGCTGGTCTAGCAGCTCTGTCTGTCCTACTTGTCTGATTTCTGTCTCTTTCCCCAACAGGTTGCAGATATTTGGTATAATTATGTGAACGATCACTATCAAATGCTCTTACAGATTCGTGCTCAAAAACCAGATTTATTGGGCAAACGACTTGTGAATGACACTGGCCTGGGTAAGTGGCAGTTCTCCGTGGGAAGCAGAGTAGAGACTTGGTTCTACTGAATACACACCCGTCTCCATAGGCAGATCTTGCCTCTGACAGGAAGAATAGCTATTCCCTTCATGGAGTACCTTAGTGCTGCCTTCCCCATTTTGCAGACAGGGACAATGAGGTGAGGAGTTCAAAGAGCTTTTTACCAATGATAGGAAGAATTCAGTTCCTTTATCATCATGCCTAGCCCCCAGGAGCATAGCACAAAAGCACATTTGGAGGAAAAAGCCCCAGTGAGAGCCTCTGTGGTTTCTGCAGAACTCTTATTTCTCGGTTACCCCTCCTGGGCTCATAAGCCATGATAGGTTCTGCACAGAAGTTGTGCTGCTGATTCATTCTGGTGTCTTTTCCTTCTTTTTGGGAGCAATCAGTTCCTCAGTGGCAGGGCCAAATTTGATCTAACTTCATCCCCAGAGTCAGCAAAAGGCTGAAGGGTGAGTAGCACAGTGCAGTGCAAAGGATTGGGGAATCTAGTTCCTGCTCTACAGAGACCTCTAGTACAGATGGTGATGCAGAACCCATGCGCAACAGCAAAGTGGGTTTCTACAAGTACAGATTCTGGTGCAAAACGTGTCTCAGAAAGGTGAGATGAGGACAGGTGGGCGGTGGTGAAAAAGGGTAACTTTTTGAAGAAAAAGGTTTTAGTTAAGGTTTAAAAACCTAGTAGCTTTACAGAATTTTCTCATGATAGAAATGATTCATGTCACAGCAGAAAGAAATGATTCATGTTACAGCAGAAAACTAGGAAATCATAACGTCTGTGCTTTTAAGTACGTGAACCGTAATAATTGCTCAATAACTAGTGCCTAATGTAGCAACAGAAATCACTGGGGACAATAGTAAACAAATTCATATGGGGAAGCAGAAGACAGTTGATCACCCAAGCATCTCTACACTTGGGCAGAGGAATTGTGGTACTATAGCTGCAGTGGAGGCTGAACAGGGTGCAGGGAATCTGGCTGTAACAGATTCCTTGTATTTAGAGTCCAGGGTCTGAAAGACTTTAGCAAGTTTGGGACTGGTGGAAGAGCACGTTTTAGGTTGCTCTCACGACATGTAGGCAAAGCTGCATGGTGTCTTCAGCTTTCCTACTCCTGCTGTGTGTGAGGAGAGTGCTCTCGTGCCTGTGGAGCTCCTGCTGACATGTGTGCTCTTTCTACCGGAGCCCCCTGTGAGGAGGCTGCTGCCTGTCAGCTGGTAGCTGAGTGCAGATGATGAAGGCAGGTTCAGCTGCCTGAGGCCTATGTTTTATTTATTGCAGGACTGGTGCTTTCACTTGGCTTTTTCACTTTTTTTTTGTCGGTTGTGGGGCTTGAACTCTGGGCCTGGGCGCTGTCCCTCAGCTCTTCAGCTCAAGGTGACCGCTCTACCATTTGAGCCACAGCACCACTTCTGGTTTTCTGAATGTTTTATTGGAGATAAGATTCTCACAGGCTTTCCTGCTCTGGCTGGCTTTGAACCGTGATCTTCAGAACTCAGCCTCCTGAGCAGCTAGGATTACAGGCGTGAGCCACCAGCACCCAGCTGGCTTTTTCACTTTTGACTGGCACTCTACCACTTGTGCTCTATGTCTGGCTTTATGATAGTTAATTGGAGATACATGGATTTGTGTGCCCAGACTGACTTCAAACCTCTATCTTCAAATCTCACCTTCCTGAATAGCTAGGATTACAGGTATGAGCCATGAGCGCCCAGCTTAAGACCTGTCCTTCTATTTCCCCTCTCAATACAGATGAAGCCCAGGATGCAGAAGCTATCCGGATCCTGACTTCAATCTTAAACATTCGGGAATCTGCTTTCGCTAAATCTCCAAAAAAAATCATCTTGGTTCTGAAAACCCTAGCCATGCTTTGCTACCTGATGATGAAGTCTTCAAAGGCAAGTTTCCCTAGAAAAGTGGTCTGTCTGAAATGGATCTAGAAATACACTTAAGTAGTTGAATTCAGCTGTGTTTTACTCAATCCCACTGTAGGTTTGCTTTCCTCCGAACTCACACTCCGAAACAGTTCAGAAGCTCATGACATTTACATTTGTTGAGTTCAGCCTGCAAAATGGGAGCAGAACTTCTTTTTCTCCAGGGAGACTTCCTATGATTGTACAGGGGAACCGTGCCTTGGGCAGTGTGGGAAGCTAGCAGGACAGAAGGACTCTGGGTAGCTGCTGGGGAAATGAAGTGGCCACTCTACACTCAGTTACGAAGGTCCCTGTTGCACAGGGTTTCAGGCAGGAATGAGTTGCCTGGAAATGGCTAAAAAGGTAACCATTTCTGCATGCTCATCACTTGCCAGTCTCTGGCTTAATTCCTACACCTAACCGTCATGTTTAATTCTTACAACAACCTTATAAAGTTGATATTTTATTATCCCTAGTTCACAGATGTGGCAACAGGGCACAAAGACGGCCAATTATCTGTCTCATGTCTTTTAGTTTGGTAGGTGGCACATTTCAGGTTTATTGGTAAGTCTACAACAGATCCTCAAACGAAGGGATCCATCTGTACATGGGGCGTCACTGCCTTCTGGTCTCTTTCTTCTACATGAAATTTTCACCTAGGGAAGCCTCTAAGACCTCCGATCCTCCTTGCTTTATTTTATTCCTTAGTATGTATTAGGATGTTTAAGATACTGTCATGATTTACTCCTTTGTCATGGTTATTGTTGTTGTTATAACCTGGCTATATTGTAAGTTCCTTAGGGAAAGATATTTCTGCCTATAGTCACAGTAGCTGGAACACAGCAGCCGTTCATTAAGGAAGGAAGGAAGGAAGAAAGGAAGGAAGGAAGCGGGGGAAGGAAGGGAGGGCAGGCAGGCCGCAGATTGTTCCAAGATATACTATGGAGTCTTTGTCCAAGTCAGTAACCCCCAGGCCTGTCCCAGAATGATAATTTATACAAGTTACCTATTGTCTTTATGCCTCCCTATGTTGGTCCATAGGGTCCTGATTAAGATCCAACAGAGAGTTCATGTTGCTGAGAGGTATACCTATTTATACCTCTAAGTTTGTAGGGTCAGGTCGGTTTCTGGGGGGCCCATCCAGTATACATGTAATTATCTGTAAGGGGCCAATGTGGGCTCATTGGGGCCTTTCATTTTCTATCTGCCCTATAAAAAGAGGTTTTGTTCAACCATGTCAATTTGAAAATTTGGTGGAAATATTTCCCTGTTCTCTAACCATACCTACAACCATTTCAGAGATGGGAGCCCCTAATCCTGGTTTATCAGAGAGAGCTCAGTGGCTGGTATGAGGTGATGAGTTCTCTCCATGTTTGTAGAGTTAGATACAAGTAGGACTTGCCAATGTTAGCATTTCCTGTGATAACTTCCCTTTGTCACTGCAATTGTATTACAGGCAAAGGAATATGCCATAAGAGCCCTCACACTAGCCCGAGAAAATAACAATGTTGTTGAGCAAAAAATTATTCAAGAATTTCTAAATGTCATCTCAGCTGAAGAAGACCGTCCTGCTAATTAATAGAGACCTGTGAGCATCAAGGGATATTAAGTGGCTATCAAAGGTCTGATATGCTTCGGTCTTGTACACTGCTCTTAGCTACTCTGGATTACTGACATTCCCACCCTTTGCTCCAGCAATTGTGCACATAGCTGTGATTTAATTAGCAAATGCGAGAGGGAATAGAACTGTAGATGCAGATATGAGTAAAACTTTTGTCGTGACCTTATACTTGGTTTATCATGACTCTATGTCTTCAAGTAATGTATAATTGGATCACTCATTTGGTTCTTGTAATTAAAGTGTTAGTAGTTTGTTGTATTTCCTAGAAGCCTCTCAGTGATGCATGTTTTTTAGAACTTCACCAAGTAAGAGAATAAGCACTAGAATACATTGGAGCAGAGTGAGATCTTTGTTCAGCTAGAATTAAGTCAGCATTAAGCTAAGGTAGGTTGTTGTAAAATACCTATTATAATTCCTAGATCAATCACTAAGAAAATAACTTAAAAATAGTTTAAATTAACAAATGAACTAAAATGGCAGGCTAGAGAATGTCTACTTAAAGCAAAAGAAGACAGTAAAGGATGAACAGAGGAATAAAAAGGACATGGAACATATAGAAAACAAATAGCAAAATGTAGACATGAACAAAACAAAACAAAAATCCTTCTTTATATGCCAAGGAAGCCCTAGCATGCATTGCTGAGACATCATTCTATGTTGATGTCTGGGTAAATTGAAGCAGATGTGAGCTGACTATGTTGCTTAAGGGAGAGATGCAACAAGTGTCCATATGATCAAAATATAGCTTTCTCTCTTGTACCATAGTCATTGGTCCCTTTCAATTTTACCCCTTCCCTTATCTAGTCTCTGTTTTCTCCAATCTGAAGTCCTATTCAGTGGCCCTTCTGCACAGAGTATAATTAGAAAGTTTATTATTTACATTAAAATAATTTTATTGTTATTATTAACATGTACAGAGGGGATACAATTTCATAAGTCAGGTAATGAGTGCATTTCTATTTTTGGACAATGTCACCACTTCCTTTACTTTCCTTAGTTCCCTCTCCCATCCCTTCCCACAAGTTACATAGGTCATTTCCCACATAGTGCATACCGAATAGCATGCTTTCATCTGTTCACCCTCCTTCTCTTTCTTTTGTGCCTCCCTTTACCCTCCTAGACAAAAAAAAATCCAAATAAAAAACAAACACCTCTACCACCACCACCAACAAAAAACATGTTTCCATTTCCTGGAGTTCATTTCAATAAATGGTATTTTAAATGTTCAGAAGAGTTACATCTTTGTGTTCCTTCCCTAACGGTCTCCTCCTTTACTCTGTTTGAATGTGAATGCCTAGAGAGTCTTGTATAGGTTATCATATCCAGTTATATTTTAGACCTAGCTTCCACATATGAGAGAAAACAAGTTTGTCTCTGAGTTTGGCTTACCTCACTTAGCATGATTTGTTCTAAATTCATACATTTCCCTTGTCTTCTGAGAAGTTAAATTAAGTCTTTTGAATTTATTGTTCCTGCTGACTGCATTTCTTCTTGGTTATAGGCCATAGTTTTCTACTTTTCCACATGTCCAGTAATTCTATCCTTCAGATTTTTTTTCTTTTCAAACTTGCATTTTAAGGCTATATTTTCCATATTCATCCTATACATTTTGAAATACAACATTTTATTTTTGTTCTAAGAATTAATAAAAATAGCACTCATGGTCACTTAGAAGTATGATTCTTGTTGAGCTGTAGTAGCTCATTCCTGCAATCCTAGCTACTCAGGAGGCTGAGATCAAAGCCAGCCCAGGCAGGAAAATCTGACTCTTATCTTTAATAAGCCACCAGAAAACTAGAAGTGATGCTGTGGATGAAAGTTGTAGAGTGCTAGCCTTGAGCAAAAGGAGCTCAGGACAGCACCTAGCCTCTGAGTTCAAGCCCTACAACAGACATAAACAAACAAACAAACAAACAAATAGCATGATTCCTAATTTCCAGAAGGCGATCTGATTTCTTTGTTGTTGATTTTTAGCTTAGTATTGTTGAAGTTATAGAACATGCTGTGTATAATTTTGTTCTTTAGAAATTGGTTCAGGGTTTTGTTTTTGTTTTGGGGATTTTTTTAATGTTGGTCTTGGGGCTTGAACTCTGGGCCTGGGCACTGTCCCTGAGCACTTTTTTTTTTTTTTTGCTCAA
Source organism: Dipodomys spectabilis (assembly GCF_019054845.1). Classification (NCBI taxonomy): domain Eukaryota; kingdom Metazoa; phylum Chordata; class Mammalia; order Rodentia; family Heteromyidae; genus Dipodomys; species Dipodomys spectabilis. The sequence continues at coordinate 49,178,534 of NW_024870679.1, read as the reverse complement.
GGCTAGCACTCTACCACTTGAGCCTCAGCACCACTTCAGCCTTTTTCTGAGTAGTTTATTGGAGATAAAGTCTCATGGACTTTCCTTCCTGGGCTGGCTTCAATCTGTGTTCCTCAGATCTCAGCCTCCTGAGTAGGTAGGATTACCAGCCTGAGCCACTGACTGGTTGAGAATTGTTTATGGCCCAAGATATAGACAGTATTTGTAAGTGTTCTGTGTGTGCTGGGAAAGAATGGAGTTATTGGGTGCAGTGTCAATATGTGCCACTGAGTCAAATTCACTCATACTTTCATATATTTTCTGATTTTTATTTATTTCTGATAAAGTCATATATAATCCATCTAACTGTAGTTTTGCATATTTCTTGTAGTTTCTGCCAAGTTTTGCTTTATATCTTAAGGTTTTGCTATTAGACATGTACAAATTCAAATATTTTCCTGATGAATTCTATTACAAATTTATTCTCTCTTGCTAGTAGAGTTTTCTCTGGGTTGTTTGTTGTCAGGCTTATCACCATTGCTTTCATTATTTATCTCTGCTTCAAAAGAGAAGCTTGGAACTATAGTTCCCAGTATCCCTTTTCTTTTACTAGTCTGCAAAAAATTCTGCCAGTGGGGGCCAACCACCCAAGATTTGAAAACTGCATAAGGCATAATCATTAATCTTTCTGAGAACCATCAACTGTTGTTTTCCTGAAAATAGGTTTTTCTATAAAAAGCAGCTGATTGTTGACACTTGCCCCTATTTCAAAGACTAAGTAAGCCTCTCATTCTCTGTATTAAATAAGGCTCATTATTCAAAGTATCTAGAAAGGCTTCTGTTTGCCTGACTACACTGATGTTCTTGCAACCTTTTACTTTCAATCTGTATCCTCATGCTTTAGATGTAACTTTGTAAAACAACAAAAGTATAATTTGAATTTTTTATCTACAAATCTTACAGTATAATCTAGTCCATTTGCATTTTGTTTGCATACTAGATTATTTGGGTTTAAATCTATGATCTTATTTTATGTGTTCTTTTTGTTCTGCATGTTCTACTTTTTCCATTCTCTCTTTTGGATTGATTACATATTTTTCTCATGCCATTTAAAAAAAAAATTTCTACCTGATTACTCCAGGAAGGACTCAAGATAGGGCACAGGCTTCAGGATCACCCTTCCTCTTGGGTGGCAAGAGTACTATGGCCATATCTTAGGAGGGAACAGCCCTGCAGGAGTGAACTAGAGGCGCAACCCCAGGGCTCTACCTGTGTTGTTCAGGTAATGGAGCAACAATCACTTTCCCAAGCCCAGGTGAGGAAAACTGTATCTATAGATTGTGAAATAGGAGAAGTGGTGTTGTGGCTCAAGCGGTAGAGCGCTCGCCTTGAGCTGAAGCGCTGAGGGACAGCGCCCAGGCCCAGACTTCAAGCCCCATGACCGACAAAAAAATAAAGTAGATTGTGAAATAGGGTTCAGAGTTTATCCTATTATCTCCCTCTCTATTGGGAGGTGAGGGTTCACAGTTTATTGCATTGCCCTATTCCCCCTGTAGGTCACAGATCATCCTGTAAGTATTTAACCAGAGATCATGTGGTAACCAGGGCTGGAAAGGCTGGGTAGGGGCAGCCCGGCATGTCTCCTAGCACAGCCTGAGAGAGACATGCAGTGTGGATGAGAACCAGGGCCCATCTTTGAAATTGGATTTCATAGGAATGCCAGAAAAGGGGCCTCAGGATGAGGAGAAACTCAATGTTATTCGAAGATAAATGAAGCCCAGAGACAGACGTGCCTCAGTGGGATCTCAGCTCCATCCCTGGCCATCCTGGGCTACTCCAAATGAGATTCTGTTTAGAATTTAGGCTTTAGAAGATTCCTTGATGTTCCAGCCACTCCCCACCCCCCCACCTCCAGTCTGATTGCCCAGTGTTTCAATACCAAAGCAGATGGCCACAGTGTGGCCATTGTGCATATCTGCTGGGACAAGTGTGAGCTGCCTTCCAAGTGGCCCTGGGAGGCAGAAGTTCCTTTGCCTTTGGGAATGAACTGTGGAGATTCTAAATACTCAGAATCAGGATCCCCCAACTTGGGCCATTGTTAGGAACTTGGGGCTCAGCCTCTTGTTATACCTGCCACAAAACACTTTTAGGGGCTTCACTAATCCTGCCTCAGGATTAGGGTAGATGATCTTAAGGCTGGCCATGAGGATAAATGTGTATAACTCAAGTGGAGAACTGTTCATACCTGTCCTTGACATATACCTGGACATGTGGCTCAAAGTAGTTCTCTAAAACTTGATCCCAAGAAAGCTTCAGGTCCCACAGGGGTGCTTCACATTTTGCTGCCTGGACAGATCATTGCATTTTTTTTGCTAATTTATAAAAAAAAATCTAAAATTGTTTAAGAAATATTCATCCTGCAAAATACAGTCTTTACAACATCTTAGCTGTATTTACCTCCTCTCAATTTATATGCCATTAGTGTGATTTACTTCATATGCACCTTAAATTTGTAGGTCATAATTATTATTTTAGAAAGTCTTCATATTTCTTTTTGCTTCTCATGTGTTCTATCTAGGCTTACATTACTGATAAATCTTTTAGTATTCTCTATAATGACATCTGCCAGTAGCAAATTCTTATTATCTTTTCTTTCTTTTATTAGAAATGTTTTTATTTTGCCCTCATTTTTTACTCTTCAATAAAAATGTCTTTCATTTTCATACATGAGTCATTGATGCAGGAAACAGTCTCAGTTCCAAAAGGTTTTATAAAGTGTGGTTTACTGGACCCCAAAGAGTATTTAAGTAGAGCTGGATGCAAGTAGTACATGCCTGAAATCTTATTTTGGAGACTGAGATTGGGAGGATTGTAGTTAAGATTAGATTAGCCTGGCCAGAAAATGTTGTTGAGATACCCTTTCAACCAAGAGCTTGGCCTGATGGTGTGTGCCTGTCATCCGAACTATGATGGGAAGCCTGACAAGATGGATTGCAGCCCAAGCATGCACTAGGCAGGAAGCAAGACTGGATTTCAAAACCAACAGAAAGGGAGATAGGGCAAGATGCTAATTTTCACTCTGTGAATGAGTAGACTCTGATGTCCCAGAAAGGGCTAGATTCTAAAGTGAGAAAGAGAGGAAGGGAACCAGAAACCATAAAGAAGGTAGCGCAGGCTGGGGGGAGAGAGAGACCACAGAGAACATTTCCCTATGAAAGTAAAGCAGTGAGGAGGTTCCAGCCAGCTCCCCATTTGGGAGAGGAGAAATTGTAGACAGACTTTCCCCAATAGACTGAACTCTAGCTGCAGGGAACAGCCATACAGCCCTCAAGCCTCCACCTCACTACAGGGATTTATGAGCCAGTGACTACCCCAGTATGAAGGGCTGGCCTTGGTGCAGAAAAGCTTTCTGTGACTTCCCTGTCTTGGAGCTGGACAGTGAGTCACCATCTTGATAGATTGCCTGTTGTCTGAGTTACTGTGAAAACCTTGGGATAAGGAGCAATCATGGCCCAATGACTCAGAGGACACTTTGCCATAGAATTTGGGTATAAATCAGTCATTAAGAGGTGGTTGGAGTGTGTGTGAGAGTGTGTGTGTGACTCAGAGAGGTTTACCCTGTGGGAAGGTACTCTGTCAGCTTAGATGCTCGGGGCTTGGAAGCCCTGATGAACTGTGTGAAAGAGGCTTGTGGTTCACTGTGGGGTCACATAGCAGAGGCACTGGTCTGGTGGCCATTTTAGTCACCCATAAAGGAGTGGAGCAGTAACTCCTAACACCTGGCCAAGGCCACCAATAGAGGCAGTGAGCCAAAGGCAGCTGCTCCAGACACCTGGCAGTGAAGGAGGCTAGAGACCCCCTATCAAGCCACACCACAGAGGCAGCATTGAGGCAGCAGGGACTTTGGAGGGATAGACTTGATAGTTCTGCTAAGCAGCTTCCTCCTTCCCCAAGCTAGGAAAGAATCTCATCACCTAAGGCGAGGACGGCAACAGACCTTTGAGTCAGAGGTCTGTGAAATGCTTATGTCCAGGGCCTGCCCCCGGCTCTATGCGCTGATCATGAGGGAGACAGAGCCTCCCACGCAGGTGATTTCCACATCTTCTTACATCCCACAAAGACACACAAGAATAATAGAAAAATTATATTTTGCTTTATGTATCTGTCTTGCTATTTTGGTTTGATTTTTTGGCTTTTTATTCATTTAACTATGGACATTATTTCTATGTATCTAGTACAGGGCATTTGCTTTATAGATTTTACTTTTCAGGACATTTATTCACTCCCATTTACTTTTTAGTTCTGTTTCTCCTTCCTTTGTCTCCAAAGTCATTATACCTGAACCTTTCAGTATTCAATTTTTTTTTTTGGGGGGGGGTCCAGTTGTGGGGCCTGAACTCTGGGCCTGGGCGCTGCCCCTCAGCTCTTCAGCTCAAGGCTAGCACTCTACCACTTGAGCCACAGCGCCACTTCCGGCTTTTTTCTTTTTGCTTATGTGGTGCTGAAGAATCGAACCCAGGGCCTCGAGCATGCAAGGCAAGCGCTCTACCACTGAGCCACCTTCCCAGCCCCAGTATTCAATTTTTAATCATACTTTTGTCCCCTTTCTATAGCCCTTCCTCATTTATACTTTCCTTCTATCACCAAGTAAAACTATTTTCTTCTGTGCTGGTTCTCTTATCCTTTATCCTCCCTCATTATTTACACTTTACCTGGTATAACTAGAGTGTCAAAACACCATTCTCTCCCTCTCTCTCTCTCATTTCATGTTGTTTTGATTTGTTTATGTGGTACTGAGGAATCGAACCCAGGGCTATATGCATGATAAACAAGCACTCTACCTCTAAGCCACATTCCCAGCCCCTAGATTTTTTTCTATTTATGTCACTCTGCTTTCTCATGAACTTCTCATATTAAGCTTAGCTCCCACTCCTTTCTTCCCTATAAAACCAAATCCTTAGTATTGTTTATTAGTTATGGCTCCAGTATCTCCTTCTTATTACCATTCTGGCTAACTAAGGTCTTCCTAGATCACAAAGATAGATTTTTGCGTCTATGCTCATGTAAATATGTTGAATGATAGTGGTAACCAGTCCTTTTATTTATTTATTTTTTTCAGTTGTGGGGCTTGGACTCAGGGTTGAGCTCTGATTCTAATAATGGGACTATTAGGAAGATAAGGAGAGGGGGAAAGGGAAAGGGAAAGATGGAGGGTGAATAATTTTTAAATACATTGCTACTATGTATAAAGATGACATAAGGAAATATTAATGAAAGCTGTTGATCAATAGGAAGTTAGAGGAAATGGAAAGAGAAAGCAATAGAAAGGGTTATTCTGAGCATGTGGTAGGGCATATGTGAAATACTATGATGAATCCCTTTGTTGTAATTAATACACATTAAAAAAGGAATGACAGAAACAGGTTCTGTTGGGAATTTGGGTACCAGTGGGGGCAGAAGACTGAATAAAGATGATTGTAATCGAAATAGTTCATTTGCATGTATGAAAATAGAACAAGGAAACTTGTTGAAATTGTTTTAAGCAAGGGGAAGTGGAATAAAGAAGAGTGGTAGAGGGAGTGAGGTTGGTCAGGATGCATTGCACATGTGTAGAAATGTTACAATGAAACCCCCTCGGCACAACAAATGTGTGCAAGTAAAATTAAAAAATATGAACAGTGTAAAATATGGCTGAAACATGGCCCTTGGGTAGAATGTCTGCCTGGAAAGCATGAAGCCCTAAATTCAAATTCCCAAACTGCAGCAAAAAGAAAGAAAACACAGGTTGAAGAGAAGCAGGAGTTCTGCAGGTTTCTCATTGAGAGTCTCAATGAGTTGTCTCAGTAGACAGATCTTTCCTACATATCTTCAGCAGACTTTCAAGGGTAGAGGTGGGACATTTTTGCCTGGAAGGCCTGGTTAAATTTCTTCTGCTGCAAGCATGTGTACACTATTAGAAATTATAACATGTTGTCTATGAGCTCACTTTGAGCAATTCATGTTCTACCATGATACTTATCATTGTGAAGTTACAGGCCTGTTCTGGTCCATGGGTCCTCAGATGACCAGGGTTATTAGCATCAAATTGTTCTACCTCCAGCAGGCTTCACTGTGTCTCACTGGAGCTACATGTGCAAATGAGGTATGTCTGCCTTCACAATGCCTACCCATAGGTAGTATCTCTCAGGCACAATAGGTCACACAAAATAATATTTGGCAGAATAAAAATTTCAATAAAAAGATAGTGAAACATTATTTGAATGACAGAACTGTGCCATCATTTCACTGAATAGAAAAGTATACCTCTCCTGATATTCATCAAGGAAATGACAAAGATATGGAGAAAAGTATTTTTATATATGAATATACAAACAAACATTTTCAATAACAAATGTATATAAATATGCAATGGTGTTCTTTTTCTTATAGACAAGCTACCTAAATTTTATTTTGGCCACTATGCCTCCTTCTGCTCAAATAGCGAAGTACTATCTATCCATCATCCAGACAGATATCTTTTTTGTTTGTTACTTTTGCTGGTCCTGGGGCTTGAACTCAGGGCCTGGGTTCTGACCCTGAGCCTCTCTCTGTGCTCAAGGATTGTGCTCTACCACTTGAGCCACAGAGTGAGATATCTTGGGGCTTGGTGACTTCAATATACTTAGGAGACATTTGAGAGAGAGAAGAAAGTTTGGAAACTGGATATGCAATCTAGTCAAGAAAAGAAAGCTTGACTTTCAGTGAGAAACCTGAGAGTTTCATGATGGTCACTAATACTGTGGAAGAGGAGACCACCCAGCTATGAAATATACACAGGGAAGCAAAAATTGCAGAACACAATGCCCTAGGAAACAAAACACATGATGGAGCAAAGACAGCCCTGCAGAAGAGGCTGACATAATTTCAGACGGAGACAAATGACTCAAAACACTCCTATAGAACATTCCACCCAGATTCCCCCCATGCAGGTATTTTACCTTTTGAAAGTAAGTTGCAGACATGTCTTTTTAGCCCTTAATATTTAATGTGTAAACCCTTAATATTTAATGTATATTTTAAGGACACTGTCATATATTTTCATGAGTACAATCATCAAAATCAAGAAATTAACAGCGATATGATACCATCAGATGATATAATACAGACCATGTTCAGATTTCAGCAGTGTAGCTGTTTGTCCATTAGAGCAAGAAGACATCAATCCTTGGGCAGGCAGTGCATCCAGTTACCTGTCTCTGTGGTAAGAGCCTATGATGTGACACAATTAGCTGCTGCTCAAATGTGTTGTAACTTTTCTAATTAATGAAGATGTGAAGCCCCTTGGGAGACCTAAAGAGTTTAGAATCCTTGGGAGTACATGGACCTAAGGCTGGTGGAAGAACAACAATCCTTGAACAAGCCTCTCTCCTGATTTAGGAAATCTCTGCAGCAGCCAATGGAAAAAGCACTGGATCCCATTGTGACAGACATTTGAGCACCAGCAACAGAGGCTGGGAGCATTCCAGAGGAAGACCATGGACCCTGGGAATAAAAGAAAGTTTGATAGACTTAATCCTTGAGAAGAGGCAATCAAGAGCCATCAACTCAGGGAGGGGACTTCTAACAGTTTCTTTACTGGTACCCTTCCTGCATGGCTTCTACCAGAGCTTCAGTCAAGGTGGTAGGGTAGCAATCCCTAATTTTCTGTCCCATCAAATCCATTAGTCTACATGGACATATATGAAATTCTCTGTGAGGCAATTGAGGGTTATGAATATGGACTGGGAATTAGGTGGTCTCTAGTGATTGTTCTTAATTTTGTCATGCATGATAAAGGAACCAGGACATGTCCTAGTTTGTTTTGTTGTTGTTTTTGAAAAAGAGAAGTGCATGCAAAAAATGATGTATGCAATTTGCTGTGATATTCTTAAGGAAAAACAATGGATAGATGAAGTTAAAATAGAATATTTTGGTAGTTTTAGAATCTAGGGCATTTACTAAGCCATTCAACTAGTGTTAGGGTTGAAGGATAATATGGATAGTGTGATTTAATGCCATGCCCTAAATTCTCCTTAGCTGTAGCAATCAAACATTTTTATTCCCATTATTCTTATCTTAAGCTGGGCTTCCCAACTCTCACAAGTTGAGGAAAAGCCTTACTTTAAGCATCTAATACCTGGTACTCCCAAAGTTGTTTTTTGTTGTTGTTATTTTCTTTTGTGCAGGTTTTAGGGGTTGAACTCAAAGGCTAGGTGCTGTCCCTGAGCTTTTGCGCTCAAGGCTAGTACACTACCACTTGAGCTATAGCTGGTCTTCTAGCTTTTTGGTGATTAGTTGGAGATAAGAGTCTCATGGACTTTCCTACCTGGGCTGGCTTGGAACCACAATCTTTAGAACTCAGCCACTTGAGTCACTAAGATTACAGATGTGAACTTCTGGCCCAAAGTTGGTTTATTTTTTATTTTTTGGGTCAATCGTGGGGCTTGAACTCTGGGTCTGGATGCTGTCCCTCAACTCTTCTGCACTTCAGCCACAGAGCCACTTATGGTTTTCTGGTAGTTTATTGGAGATAAGAGTCCCATGTACATTCCTGTCCAGGCTGGCTTTGAACCGCGATCCTCAGATCCTCCTCCTGAGTAGCTATAGCCACTGGTGCCCAGCTCCAAAGTTCTCTCTTGAAGTATCTGGCAACCACAAGCCTGGTAGAACTGTCAGAGTTTGAAGGTTTTTTTTGGTGGGCATAGATTCCTTCAGTTCCCTGGAACTCCTGACTGCATCTCATAGCTTTTTTTTTTTAACAGCTTTCAGCTCTCACTTGCCATTTGAATCTAAATTCAAGTGTCAGTGAGGGAGAGCACGCTGAGCAGGTCCCTGACAAGCTCATGCCATCTGCAGCAGTATTTCCCCCCCATCATCTTGACAGCTGAGAGCTGGCAATATTACAATTCAGACAGCACTCACGGTTTGAAAGGAAAATTATGGTTTTTTAGGATGCAGCTGGTGCACAAGTGAATAGGATGAAGTTTCTATGAAGCATTTCCCTCCCCTTTATGATATGAAAATAAGAAAATGGAGATTCAGCATGTGGTTCTTTAAAAGAACAACCAAAAGGCATAGTTTGGAGAACAAAGGCAAACAAAGCATTCCGATCCACAGTAATAATTTTAATACAAAGCCAAAATAGCAAAACAGTCATTTACACATGATTTCTTCACTGTTTGAAGAGTTAACATTGTTATTGCTGTAGAGATGACTTGGAAATGAGCTATTTTGGTGTCTAGTTAAGATCAATTCTTTACACACATTTTCATTTTGCCACTTAAGAAAAACTACAATGGACATTCCTTAGCTGCAGCTAAGCTTCCCCAGGTGAGCTCAACCTTATTTACTAATCATTCTCTAAGTTTCCCAGCAAAGGAAACACATTTCTCACCTCAGAAAAACAGAAACGAGATAAGCAAGCCAAGCACAGAGGGGTGTTTTCAAGGGCTTTTCTTAGACTTCAAAGAAGTTGGGCATATTTTACCATAGTACTTGCTTCTGAGAAAAATCTTCGCTGCTTTTTCTGGAACTAAGATGTTTTCAATTCTTTCACATATGGATTTCTTTCCTCTGTCACCAAGTGGCACTGGAGTGCTGATAAGCATTTAAGAACCAGTGGGAACAAACTTGACCTGGGATTGCTCATCTTTGTGATGTAAATACTCCCACCATTACTAGTGTGATGTCACTGATATGTGGAGGTGGAAAAAGATGCATAATGTTCTACCTTTGTATAGTATTTCACCATACAAATACAAGCAAGGCCAATGACCTCAAGTTTAGGAATAATAGGCTGGGTGCTGGTGGCTCACACCTATAATCCTAGCTATTCAGGAAGCTGAGGTTTGGGTTTGAAGCCAGCCCACGTAGACAAATCTAAGAGACTCATCTCTAATTAACTAGCAAAAAGCCAGAGCTTTTTGTGTGTGGTTCAAGTGGTAGAATGCTAGTTATGAGTGAGAAAACTGAAAGAGGGTCCTGGCTTCTGTGGACTGGTTACTGGTCCCTGACTTGCCCCTGGTTTGGAAGTCTAAATAGAAGATTCTGGAGTCCCAGTATGGACAGTGCCAGGACAGCAGAATTTTAGTGTTGCATCTGATCCCAGTGACTGGCATCCCTGCCAAGTCCAGATGGTGCTGTACGACTGTTGGACTATCAGAGTTCCCATACAGCCCCTCCTCTGGCCTTCTATACTCCCGTCACCCTCTGTTTAACAGGTTTAATTCAAGCCTTTGCCACCTCTTTCTTTCATTTGCTGCAAAGCCAGCAAGGAAAAACCCAAAAAGAAGGAAAAAAATTAGTGGCTAAATCTTTCAAGGTCAGGCTACTCTTCGGTTTCCAGCCTCCCCTTTTAAGCTGCATACATCCCCTGTATCTTGAACTATAGCATCATTGAATCTCAAGGATGGATGGGACCTTCCACTCATTAAGCCTGAACCACAGCCTGCCTGAGCAGCCGCCAGCCCTCCCCCAGAGTCTCTTCTTCCTAGCTGTAAAGTGGCTGTCTGCCGCTTTTATCCCTTGGCTCAGAGCCACAGCCATAGGAAGGCACTTCGTGTGATTGCTCACAGCAGGGAAAGCAAAAGCAAAAGAAATACGAAGAAAGCCAGGATATGGTTAAGGACTTTATATAGGATTGAGTTTATTGACCACATTTATAGGTGACAAAACTAAGATTCAGTGAGAGGAGGTGACTGCTTTAGGTTCTGGGAGTCAGGATGTGAACCAGACCTGACTAACTGGTGCCATTTATATTAGTTCCCATGTCTCCCATAGGGCCATCCCTGACAGCTACTTGGTTACAAGGATGTCAGGCTAGTGAAGTGGGAATGAAAAATGTTATCACCTTCACAAATGGCATTAGAGTTTCCCATTGAGGAGGGAATGATTCTTTTAGGAAAATCCTTTTTGTAACTCAACAATGGAAAAAAGGTGAAATCCTGAAGGTAAAGAAAATGGGCAGCAAGCCTAGTATTGTGGTACATACCTTAAATTCTACCACTTGGGAGGTAGGGACAGGAGGGTAGCAAGTTAAAGGCAAGCCTGCACTGTACAGTATGACCATGTCTTTAAAAACAAAGAGGAAGAAGAAGTAAAAAAAAAAAAAAGGAATTGCTGTACATGAGTACATAAATGGGTTTGTCTTGTCCCAAGGAAGAAAGACAGGGACCATCGTGGGAAAGCAAGTGAAAATTTCTTTGCAGTAGATGAAAATAATATTTAGGGAGTGCGGTGACAAGCCTACATTGCTGCGGTGTCTGCCATGTTCTCCTATAGTACTGAGACGTGTGTACACACTCATTTGAATTTTGCTGTGTGTGGAAACAGGGGTGGGAACTAAACTTCAGATCTGAGCTGATACAGTGCCAGGATGAGATGTTGTTGCTGAAAATGAGGTAGCAGTAGTCTTGAGTCAGCAGTAGCTGCAGAAACAGAAGTCTCTTAGAAATCACAACATTCAGTGGTTCAGAACAGAATTTCAGAGTTATCAGACCTGTTTGGATCTCAGGGGACAAGAGACCGTGACAGGATGAATCTGTGCCTTGTGTCTAATCACATGTTATAGGATACAAAGTGGAGGGAGCCAGGCACTGGTGGTTCACGCCTATAATCCTAGCTACTCAGGAGGCTGAGATCTGAGGACCAAGGTTGGAAGCCAGCCTGGGCAGACAAATCTGAGAGACTTTTATTTCCAGTTAATCAGCAAAAAGCTGGACATGGAAGTATGACTCAAGTGGTAGAGTGTTAGCTGTGATTGAAAAAAACCAAGCAGGAGTATGAGGCCCTGAAATCAAGCCTGAGGTCCTGAGTTTAAGACTCAGTACAGGCATGCATGGGTGTGCACGCACACACACACACACACACACACACACGGAAAGAAATTTTGGATCTTGCTACTGACTGCAGTAGAGGATATGCAGTCGACTTAGGTGTGTTTGATGGGTACCTGATGGGAGAAGTTCAGGAACTTCAAACCCTTGGCCTCTATTCTGCTTAGTATGGGACTTTTTCTTCACATCCCATCATAGAATAGGGGGGTGGATTGAAATGGTCTTGGCTGATTTAAAGAGCATGGAGGCCAGATTGCATCCTGGAAATTTCACATGCACCTTTGGGGTTGTCACATAGATCCTCGTGAGTGCTGAAGCCCTTGGCAGCTGACACATAAACACTATCGTGATAAAAAGAGTCACATAAGGGGGATGGCAGAGGGATCTAGGATAGCAGTAAGTGCCAGACACATGAAGGAATAGAACCACTGGGTCCAGTCTCACTGCTAACTGGCTATGGTAAATGTGGTCTTGGAACTCAATTCCCTATTTATAAAATGGGGACAAGACTGGTGTTGAGGTGCTGCTATTCTTGTGGCCTCTGAGCTGGCTCAGGGATGACTTTCCTAGTGTTGCCTTGGAGGTTCAGAGAACGGGAACTTTACAAAGCTAGGTTAGTGAATGAAGTTGAAAGGCCAATCCAGGGCTCCAGGGAGTGCTGCATGTTGGCCCCAAACTGCATCTGAGGGAGGAAATTTGGAGCTGTGAAGGAATAAAGCTTGTGCTAAGCTGTAGGAATTTTAGGAGCTGAGCCATAAAATTTAGAATGGAGGTATAACCTAGTTTTAGGAAACAGTGAAAACCATATGTCCCTAAGGATAATCTTCCAGGTAAAAACATTTTTACAGGAATGATTTGTAGTGACCTCAAGTCTCAGAGGCAATCAAAAGCAGCACCAGGTTTTCTATTAGGCTATATGGTCCAAGATCTAAGAACATTAATTTTAGGGACAGTGACAAATAACTGCTGTCAGGGCTTTTCCTAGGATATCTGCACAGACTACAGAGGCCTCACCTACAAGTTCAAAGGACAATATTCTGATGAAGTGACTTGATTGATGGGAGTTGTGTCCACTCCCTTCCACAGGCTGCAGCCCTGGGATTTGCACATGGTATTCTAGTCCATCTGACTCTCAGAGGGTCAACTGTGACCTGGTTAGTCCTGGAATCTCCCTCCCCACTTCAAAGCTGCTTCCATCTTCGTGGGATTTACATTCTGAATGTTCTCATTGGCATAACTCAGGACTTGAAGGATGAGCACATCCTTTCCACTTCTCAAAGATAGTCAAGAGAGCAGGCATCTCAGTCTTTATAAAGAATAGCTCCAGTATATTCATGATTTTCTCATGAAAATAATCTTTAGAAGATGGAGTGACAATGACCAAAAAGCAGTCATAACCTGACTTGTGGAATTGTAACCCTTTGATACAACTACATAATAATTTTTTTTAAAAAAATCCTTAGATGGGTCATTTTTCCTCCTCGCTACTGGAGTTTCAAATGATCCTGATTTTATATTCTTCCACAAAATTATCCCAAACCTTCCCCTTTCTCTTTTTGTCTCACCTTGTCTCATTTGTCAGGGAATTCTTTAGCTGGGAGCATGGAGTCTGCCATTGTGACAGTAATGGCTTATTACCCACTTTTATTATTTCTCAGGTCATCCGAAAGTCCTAAAGCACTCAGTCCCCATTCTGTCTATCCCATATCCAATCAGACAATATAGCTTGAAGACATTTTTCCCAAGTGCAGATTCATATATATATATATATATATATGTATATATATATATATATATATATGTATATATATGTATATATATGTATGTATGTATATTCTGAGTGACTGAGCTATCAGCATTCAAGTTTTGACCAGTTTCAAGATGCAACTACTAGATAACAAGACCATATACAGACACTGAATCTATGTTACAGAAGGAAGACTTTGTTAGTTGGATTACAAGTGTCAGGTACTTTAGGTTATACCAAAGGCATCCAGAAGGCTCTGAAAACCTTAAGAGCCTTCCTCTTTTCAGGTTATGAGGCTAGAAGGAAGGCCTCCACGAAGCTGCATTCCTTATCAGGGCCCTAGCACTGATTTTTTCTTAACTCCCCTAGTGAGGTGATAAGAAACTTATTATAATACCAGGTGTGGAAGGTGTCTGTCGTCACCTTTCACACAATGCACAACCCTATTTATTAACTTCCTTCACCTCAAAGTACTCCCAAGAGGTAAATGTAATAGGTCTTTCCCCTGCCTGAAGAATGGAAAAATGGAGGCCCGGTGCTCATGTCATCACTTGTCTAATGAGACAGCCATGCTCTGGCTCTGTATCCCATGTTCTTTCCAGCAGGTGTGGGCAGCTGTAGCAAGTGTAGCCAGGCCACCATGCTCAGGCCAAGAGCTGTGGGGGAATCCTGGAGCGGGGCTGGGAGCCAGCTGTGACCCAGCACTCTCTCCTTCCACTCAGGGCTTTTTCCTAGCAGTGATGTCAATGATGACAGAACCTACTACCAGCTGGAAAAAGGGCCTCCTTTGGCAAAGCAATTTGGAACCACTCTTGCTGCTCTTCCTCAGGATAGGGCCCTCTGAGTTCAAGGGGAAAGAGGAGGAAATGGAAAAGTGTAAATACAGCTTCTGGGAGATCAACACTTGCTTCAGATCTGGCTAATTCCAGCAAGCAAACTAAAACGCTCCAACTTCTAATGCCAACCTGAGTGGTAATAAGGTACATGTCTTATAGAAAGGTGAAGGATTATTTCTTAACTGTACAAGACACATTACCTGGTTACAGTTCAGTAGCATGCACCCTATGCTGCATCACATTTAAACTACAACTGTATAGTGTGACATTTCTATCACACCACATCAAACATTTTTTCAGTTGTACAACTGTTATTTGTGAAATCTGGTTTTAACTAGAGTATTTTAAGAGCCAGTTTCTATTGAAATGTGCTGTGGGAAAAAATGTAAGTTTGACTTGATACACATTTTTGTATTTACAGCAGAATAAGTAAAAAGAATTGTGCACCCTATGGGTGGTGCTGGCTTCCAAAGAAGTAACTGGGAAAATGGATGTTTAATTTCAGTGAAACTGACCTTACTCAAAGTATTTTGAGAGCTTTCTTTGGAAGCTATCAACCAGTAAGTTTCCTCAGAGTTGGTTGGTAAATCTTTGTCCTCTAAGTGAAGATCTATTTTTTGAGGAATCTTTTTAACAGCCAAAGAGCATTATAAAATAAATCTGATAAGCCAGATGGGGTGGGCCACGCCTGTAATCTCGGCAGTTGTAGGAGGCGGAGGCAGAAGGAACGTGAGTTCGAGACTTGTCTCAGAGGTAAGAAAAGGGGCTGGGAAGGTGGCTCAGTGGTAGAGTGCTTGCCTTGCATGCATGAGGCCCTGGGTTTGATTTCTCAGCACCATACAAGCAAAAAGAAAAAAAGCCAGAAGTGGCGCTGTGGCTCAAGTGGTAGAGCGCTAGCCTTGAGCTGAAGAGCTGAGGGACAGCACCCAGGCCCAGAGTTCAAGCCCCACGACCAGACCAAAAAAAAAAAGGCAAGTAGTGGACACTGGTGGTTCATATCTGCAATTCTAATCAGGAGGCTGAGATCTGAGGATCATAGTTCAAAGCTAGCCTGGATAGAAAAGTCTGAGAAGCTCCAGCTCCATGAGTGTGGACTGGAAGCCTGGCTAAAAGTAGTTAAGTGTCAGCTATAGAGCGAAAAAGTTGAGCAAGAGCACAAGGCCCGAGTTCAAGCTCTAATACCAGCACAAAAACAAATAGACAAAACAAAACCAAAAATCCAACTGTAAGATTTTGAGGCCTCTTTCTTTCAGGGATTCAGTGAAAACCCTACAGAGGGATTCTAAATGTTCTTGGCAGATGCACATCATAGCTCAAGAGTATGGTCTCCCCAGGAAATAACTCTAATGATGGTAACCTTGAATATATATGTTCTAGTATATTTGGTCCTTGGTTGTTTTCAGTTATAGTTCATATAAACAGAGATAGGAAATTCTGTCTCCATGATTTCTTCCAAGGGAAGGATCTCATCTATTGCTTTAAAGAGTTGAAATTAGAATCACTTGGTGTCATTTCTATTTTAACCCCACAGAAAAAATATGTAATGATAATTCCTGATAACTCAGGCTCCCCAGTTTGAAAAAAATTGGCAAGGACAGGTTTCTGAAGCCTGGAGTTGAAAGGCTAGGGTATGGAATGTGTTTCCAATAGCTATACCTAACTCAACAGGCCAATACCAACCCATTCAGAAAACCTCCTGCAGCTAATACAGAGTGGGGAAGAATGATTATCTTCCAGTATGTTTTTGTGGTAAAAACTACTGGCTCTGGGTGACAAATGAACAGAGTCCATTGAAGAGAGGTCCCGAGTGCTAGATTCTAGTACACTTAGCCACTAGCTCACTGAAGTGCATTTCTAGCTGAGGTCAAAGGCAGCAAAGGTGCAAGAAGCTGCTAGAGCTTGCACTAGTTAAAGCAGGTATATAAATTCCCAGCAGCAAAGCAATTTGTAATCAGGACATTGGCCAATGAGTGAGGGGATGGAATGCTCAATCTCATTCAATGCTGAGGAGGAAGCGCTCTAGAATGCTCTATCCTGAGTGTCAGTGAAATACGGTAGAGATGGTGATAGAAGAACAGAGACTGATTCTCTGAGAGCGCGTGATGTGTGTGGTCATTCTTGGAGCATCCCACATATACAGAGTGAAGAACACATCACTGCAGTCATGCTCCACCTCGTCTGCACATGCCTCCATCTTGTGATACCTTTTGAGTTCAGGATTTCCAGGAGTCACTCCAAGTTCATGCTCACTACTGCTACAGTCAACAGCAGCTTACCCCACAGAGTGGGGTGCCATTATACCCAAGTATTCACAGCAGACACTGGTCTCAAATCGATCAGCTGGGATGTTGTTCTTGGTGAGTATTTTTCTCTTAGTCTTTGTAAAAACCACAAAGCTAAGCCAGTTGCTTAAATCATCATTAGAAAAAAAATGCTGAGTGCCCAGATGGGATTTCTCGTTTCTGTGCAAATGAAATCACATGAGTCCACATTTTACTTACTGGAATCTACTAGGGAAGCAGTAGGATTTGGTTTAAATGCTGCCAAAAAGCAGGAATTCACTTAAGTTTTTAATTCTGAAGCATCCTCTTGTTAATGTTGTAGCCAGGCTCGGGCAGCATGGGGGGGTGGAACCCCCATTGTGTTTGTGGAGGAATCCCGGACCTCTCCCAGTTCAGGCTCACTCTCACTGGAGGTAGACCCATTGTTGATGGTGTAGACGCTGCCTGCAACTCCCTGAGCTGAAGCACAGTCATCTGGCTCATTCTTCTCCCTGGGATTCGACAGTCCTGGGAGGACAGCCATCTTCCCAGTCTGCCTATTAGGCAGTAAGGACATAGTATAGTCAGCAATGATTCCACCCACGTCTAAGTTGCATGCCTGGTCAAAAGCTAGAAAGCCAACATTGGCATTTGCCTCACACACCACGAAGGAGCCATCTTCCATAATGAGAAGATCAATGCCACAGAAGTCCATGCCCAGGATATTGGATACCTGAATAGCCAACTGCTTGCCTTGTTCTGTCAGTGGGCACTTGACACCCACACCACCTGAGGGGGAAAGCACAGTGATTTAAAGGTGATACTCATAGATGATACTCATAGATGTATTCAATGACCCAAAGATGATACAGGGAACTGAGTCCTGGTGGCTCACGCCTGTAATCCTAGCTACTTAGGAAGCTGAGACCTTAAAGGGATCATGGTTCAAAGCCAGCCTGGACAGGAAAGTCTGTAAGACCCTTATTTCCATTAACCACTAACAAGGTAGACATGGCTAGGTGCTGGTAGCTCATATCTGTAATCCTAGCTACTCAGAAGACTGAGATCTGAGGGTCACAGTTTAAAGCCAGCTAGGTAGGAAAGTCTGTGAAACTCTTATCTTTAATTATGAAAAAGCCAGAAGCAGAACTGTGGCTTGAGCAGTAAAGTGCTAGCTGTGAGGGGAAAAAAAGGTTCAGGGACAGTGCCCAGGCCCTGAGATCAAGTCCCAGGACCAGCCTCCCCACTCCCCAAGCTAGATGTGGAGCTGTGGCTCAAGCAGTAGAGTAACTACCTTGAGCGAAAAAGCAAAGGGACAGGACCCAGTGCCTGAGTTGAAGCCACAGTACACACACACACACACACACACACACACACACACACACACACACACACACACACACACACACACACACACACACACACACACACACACACACACACACACACACACACAGAGTTCTAGATGGAAATTAGACCACATTTTGAGAAAACAATAGGGTCATTTCTTTCTAGTCTTAAAAATGCTAATATCCAGAAGTGGCACTGTAGCTCAAGTGGTAGAGTGCTAGCTTTGAGCTAAAGAGCCCAGAGTTCAAGCCCCATGACCAAAAAAAAAAAAAAAGAAAGAAAGAAAGAAAGCTAATATCCTCTGACCCAGCCATCCTACTAATAAGGAAATAGTTTTATGTATGGAAAAAAAAAACTCATGCAAAAAGATGTTAATGTCAGCATTTTTTTAAGTACAGTAAACTCATGGTCCCTGGTACATAGAAGGCATTCAATAAATACTTGAATACGAAAATGCATAATTATAATTTAAGTATCTTACAATAGAAGAAAATATCACATTTAACAACCATGGCTACTACTGCTCATAGGAAGTTATAATCCCATAGGAAAGCACTTTGAAGCATTAAAATGGTACAGTGTGATAAGAATAATGCAAAAGGATGTTTGTTAAAGACTGGGGAAAATGATGTTAAAATGTTAATGGTGGTTATCTCTAGTTGTAATAAATAACCTTTTTTCACTTCTGCTGAATGTTCTAAACTTTCTAATTCATTTTAGGATTAGAAAAAAAAAACCATTGATTTTTTTTTTTTAGAAAAAACTCAGAGCCTTACAGTCTCCCTTGGCTTTTTCAAAGGGTGGTACTCTGCCACTTGAGCCATACCTCCACTTGGCTTTTTGCTTGTTAATTAAAGATAAGAGTCTCTCAGCTTTGTCTGCCTGGTCTGATTTTGAACTTCAATTCTCACATTTAAGCTTTCTAAGTAGTTAGGATTACAGGCATGAGCCAATAGTGCCAGGCTGAACATTGATTTTTTTTTTAACAGAAAAATAGAGGATTGTGAGGCAAAATGCTGTACTCAAGACAAAAGATCTGACTGTCCTCACCTGTTAAAAAGCTTAATTTCACTTTCTTTCTTTCATCTCTCTGGAAGACTTAACACTTGTATTCTTAGGTCTAGAAACTTTACCTACACACTGTCTTGTCCTGGCTATGATACTGGCTATGATATAAGGAAAGGGCTATAAAACAGTTTACAAACATCTTATCAGGAAAAGCAATAGGGATACATTATAAAACCATCTGGCTAAGAACCAGTATTCATAACTATAATGCAAATGAACTGAGATTGAACGCTAACGTAGAGAGTACTGAATCTAGCAGTGATTCTCCCACCATGCGGTCACATCATCTTACATATTTACAGAATCATGTATAACCCAATGGCAAAGACTCATCTCTATACAGCAAGTCAACTGAGGAGCTTCTGTGAGACCCAAACACTAATGAAGCAGAACAGAATCAGTGTCTACATCTCTTTTCATAGTCACTGGACTTAGTATTTGCATATGGTGAGTTAAGAAATAATAGCTAGGTAGTTTTCCCTTCAAGTTAACAAGGTATGAATTCAGTCAGTGAGGCTGACAATACCTCTTTATGAAGGAGCAAAGAATTTACATCCCTAGAGGGGTGAGAGAGAATAAGCTTTACCAATAGCTTCAAGGGATGACATTATGCATTCAACCCTAATACAAACTGCAGCCTTTCTAATAGCATCACACATTTAAGAACAACACAATTTCGATTAAAATACAAAGGCAAGTTTGATGTTCTTCCTGCTATGGCTTTGGTTTTTAGACTTCTTAGAATTCTGTCCGAGCTGTTAGACAGCTTCCAACCCCACCTTCCTGCCTCTTTTTTTGCTTGTTTGTTTTTTGGGGTGATTTTTTTTTTTTTTTGCTTTTGATCCATCCTTTACAGATGGAATTTGTTTTCAAATGCTAGTCTCAGCACACCCTTGCCTGACTCCCACTGCTAAGCCCTAAAACCTACAGGACAGGATTCAAACCTCAGTGTCTTGCCTCTGCTCTGACCTCTGTCACAACACACTTCCCCTCTCGTGGATTGCTCCCATACATAGGAAATGCTCATTTCTCATTCTTCTCTCTGAGATCCTGGTGCCTAGCAGAGAGTCTGGCAGGAGCAGAAGTCCAACAGCCTAGTGAAATGTCCTGGTGGCCTTCCTTGGGAAACAGTTCCACTCCACTACCCTTGTATCTTACCGAGAGAGCAGTTGCTCTGCATCCGTCCATCTGTGGAGCAGCGCAGCATGGAGCCTATCACTTGGCCCCCTACCACCACCACCCGGATGTCCTTCCCGTGGGATTCCTTCACATACTTCTGGAACAGGTAGGGGACATCATGGCGGACCAGATGGCAGATGTCTGAGAGGTGATGTTTATCTCTTGCTAGAAAAACAGCTTTTCCTTTAAGAAGAAAGATGAAGAGCAAGAGAAAGGGTTAGAGAAGCCTGGAGCTTCCATCCTTGTCACCCTGACTCCCTATGCCAAACAGGAGCCAGCTTCTTTTCGCCTTGCTTTGGCCCCCTTTATTTCTCTGATGAGACTCTTGCTTCTTATAAAATAATCATTGAACCTTATTCCCTCTTGATTTTCATCATTTTAATACTATTGATCAGCCAACTTTCCTTTCTTCCTTCCTTGTCTTTGAACTCATTCCTTGTAAGCACTGGGATTACAGGTGTGTCCCATTCCCTACTCTTTTTTTTTTCTTTCAAAAAAGAAATAATAATGTATTCCAGAAATATACAGAACTGGCCAAAACAAAATCCTGGGGATCTAACCAGTTTAGTTCCAAAAGTAGTTAATTAGCATCTCCTATCATCCTTAGGACACTAATTAGGCAGAGTTTATGTCTAGCTCAATTTTTTTTTAATCCCCCAAACCTTACACTGGGCTTAATACACAGGGAAGATGCTCATCAGTGCTTGTAGAATGTAATTAATTGAACATGGTTTAGAGGAATTCTAAGTATGAGTAGAGAGAGAGAGAGCCAAAAAAGATAACTATACAACCACATGATAGGCCTTAAAAGGTCTAAGCAATATGTTGTAGGAGCTCAAAGGAGGGAGCTAATGACACATGCTCTTCCTTTTAAGAAGGAGAAATTTAGTATTTAGCTATACTCATCTAATTATACACCCATATTTTTGTTGCTTGATTTTAATTTTTATTGGTAGGATGCTCTTACTGGTGCTTGAACCCACAGCCTGAATGTTTTCTTTATTTTTCACTCAAGGCTGGTGCTCTACCATTTGAGTCACACCTCCATTTTCTGCTCTTTGGTGGCTAAGTAGAGAAAAGAGTCTCATGGACTTCCTTGCACAGGATGCCTTTGAACCTCAGTCTTCAGATCTCAACCTAAATCCTCAGATCTCAGCCTCTTGAGTAGTAGTTAGGATTACAGGCATGAGCCACCAGTACCTAGGAACAATTTTATTTTCTGTTTTAATCACCTATATTTTGAGTTATTCAGAATCTTTTTCCCATTTGCATATTAGACGACAGAACTGAGGAAGGGTTCCTAGTAGGTTTGCTCACAAATATGACATGGACATGTCCAGACTGGGCATTCTTTTTAGCAAAAATGGAACAATGAGATGTTTTCTCAAGTTGCCTGTTGCCATTACAGAGTGGAAGAAAGTCTTCTCTGGAGTTTTAATGAAACAGCAATGGGCATCAGTCTCTAGTGGCACAGAAGACTGAAAAGTAACTTTCAAACATGTCATAACTAGTGTGCAATCATTTCTGAAGTGACTGGACCCCAGACACTCAACAGAATTGGAGAAGTAGGGACACAAGAGGAGTTCCAAGTGGTGGGTTATGGGAGGGTGTGTGTGCAGTCAATGGGCAGTCAGTGTCTATTGGAGAGGGTCCCACAGGGCACAGGGCAAACAGGAAAGGCTCAGTAAATGGGCACAGTGCAACATCTGACTTGTTCCAAGTCTCAACCATGAGTGGAGATGTAAGCAGCTAGGCATTTGGCACCAGATCTGGAATCTAATAGCAGATGGCTGGATCTCAGAGGCACTGGGCTTCTCTGAACAACAATAGGAGTTTCAGTAGAGATAGGCTAGGGTTTGGCTTCTAGTACAGAAGTCCTGATGGAGCATAGTCAGCAGTAAAAAAAATTGCATTTAAGCCAAGGAGATTTAAAAAAAAAGAAAGGAGAGGCCCTGAGATTAGTTGGTAATAATTTATGCAACAGCCACACTGTTTCCTTCTTTCCTTTCTCCTTCCTTCCTTCCTTCCTTCCTTCCTTCCTTCCTTCCCTCCCTCCCTCCCTCCCTCCCTCCCTCCCTCCCTCCCTCGCTTCCTTCCTTCCTTCCTTCCTTCCTTTGCTTGCTTCATTTCTTTCTTTTTGACAGTACTGGGACTTGAACACAGGGCCTTGCTGATAGTAGTCTTTTTTAAAAAATAAGTTTTTTATTGTGAAAATATTGTACAGAGGGGTTACAATTACATGAGCAAGGTAATGAGTATATTTCTTATCAAGCATTGTTGCCTCCTCCTTTGTTTTCCCCTACCATCCCTTCCCTTCCATCTCCACAACTATACTCCCCCCCACCCCCCAAATTGCAAAGTTCGTTTTGCGACATAGTATCTGTCTTGTACATCTCATTGTTGCAATGGGTCAACCTGTATCCCTATTTAACTTAAACTAATAACTTGAGGAGGTTGTTTGTTTGTTTGTTTGTTTGTTTTGCCAGTCCTGGGGCTTGAACAATCCTTGAGCACTGTCCTGAGCTTCTTTTGCTCAAGGCTAGCATGCTATTGCTTGAGCCACAGTGCCACTTTCAGCTTTTTCTAGGTACATGGTACTGAAGAATGGAACCCAGGACTTTATACATGCAAAGCAAGCACTCTACCATTAAGCCACATTCCCATCCCCTGAGGAGATTATTAGTATATTATTGAAGGCTCATGCCTAATAATCCTAGCTATTCAGGAGGCTGAGCTATGGAAGGCATGCTTTCGAACCAGCTCAGTCAGATAAAACCAAGAGACTTATCTTCAATTAGCCCACACAAAGTTGGAGCAGAGGTGTGGCTGAAGTAGTAGAGCTTCAGTTGTAAGCCCAAAAGCCAAGTAAGAGCAAGAGGCCCTGAGTTCAAGCCCCAATATCAGCAAAAATATAAATAAATAAATAAATATTAAATTAAATTTAAAAGGAAACTAATTAGTCAAGCCAGGAGTCTGTTGTAATCATCTAAGGAGAGATGAGAGGATCTAACAAAAGCAAGGACAGAGGGGGCTCAGAGAGGAGAAACATTGCTAAGTCCTTATATAGCACCCTTATTGGTTGGGTGACAGATTACCCAGGAAGCCCAGGAGCAGCACTGACCCTGGTGGCCTCGTGTGCTCTTCACCACAACGGGGTAGCCCAGGGGCTCAGCTTCATCAATCATTTTTGAGAAGTCTTCATGGCCACCTGCCAAGAGAAAACAAGAGTCAAGAAGGTATTAAAACAAGGAGATTTTAAAAAAAGAAAGAAGGAAGTGCATTGAGATTAGTTGACAATTTATGCAATAGCTACATTTTCCTTCCTTCCTTCCTTCCTTCCTTCCTTCCTTCCTTCCTTCCTTCCTTCCTTCCTTCCTTCCTTCCTGTACTAGGACTTGAAGTAGGTGTTAGGTATTGCAGCAGTGGTTGGCCCAGCACTGCCCCCTCTAGAAAGTCTCCAGAGGCTGAGTGTCTCTGAGTAAATTAATGCAAAGATAATCCATTTCCTCACACAAAGGAAAGGAAATCAACTTAAAAAAATGTTTCCAAGAGTCTAATGTGGGGCTGGGAAGGTGGCTCAGTGGTAGAGTGCTTGCCTTGCATGTGTGAGGCCCTGGGTTCAATTCCTTAGCACCACATAAGCAGAAAAAGCCACAAGTGGTGCTGTGGCTCAAGTGGTAGAGTGCTAGCCTTGAGCTGAAGAGCTGAGGGACAGTGCCCAGGCCCAGAGTTCAGGCCCCACAACTGACAAAAGAGAGAGAGAGAGAGAGAGAGAGAGAGAGAGAGAGAGAGAGAGAGAGAGAGAGAGAGAGAGAGAGAGAGAGAGAGAGTCTAATGTTTAGGGGAAACTTAAAATGAACAGCAAAACTGTGCATCAATTAGGAACTATCCCCACATGCCCAGAGTCCCCGCACATGCATACCCTACCCCATTATCAACTTTCACAACCAGGGAAGTGCATTCATCAGAACTGCATCATTATCAGCCAGAGCCTATAGTTTACATTAGGGTTTGCTTTTCGTGTGTATTCCATGGAGTTGGACAACTACATAAAGACATGAACCGACCATCAGAGTACCATGTAGAGTTGCACTGCCCCAACAATCCTAGCTGCTCTGTTGACTCAACTCTCCCCAAGGAAACCATGCTGGGAAGACCACCATCCTGTGCCAGTACTGGGGCTTGAACTCAGTGCTCTTGCATGGCTTTTTTACTCTGGGCTGGCACTCTACCACTTGAGCCACATCTCCATTGGGAGACCACCATTTATCAAGCACCTTCTAAAGGCTGTACCTGCTCCACATCTACTAACCTTGACAACAATCATAGAGGAGGCAGCTTCCTCTTCACAGTAACTAGAGGAAGTAGGGTTCCAGCCTGTTCCAACAGTCCCACTGCCTGGAAACACCTCTTGTTGCTATCCCTCTTGTAGTATAATCATTGATTATACTACAGTGACTATAATGAGGTCTCTTTCCTGTGATTATGTTAATAACCAGGTGAGCCATTTAAAAGACAATAAATCAGCCAGGTGACAGTGGATCATGCCTATAATCCTTGTTACTCAGGAGGCTGAGATCTATGGATCAGTTTGAAACTAGCTCAAGAAGAAAAGTCCATGAGACTCTTATCTCCAATTAACCACCACCAAAAAGGAAAAAGTCACTGAAGCTTGAAGGTAATTCCCAAATGACAGCCCCAGCTGACTCCTTGATTTCAACCTGACACCTTGAACAGAGAACTGAGTATGCTGTGGCTGCTTCTGACCTAGGATCTGTGAGATAATCAGTGAACATTACATTAAGCCACAATGTGTTTAACAGTTGTTAGGAAGTGGTAGGAAACCAAAACCCAAGGAGACTAAGCCTGGACATTGGCTTCTCCCAAAGTGAAAGGATCTCTCTACAGTCTGAACTGGTCCCTCTATACCGGTTGGGCCTTAATTTTATAATATGAATAATAATGTGCATGAAAGTCTTTCTAAGTTGTTCTATATGCTTCCTTGGGTTCCTGTACATACTATATTGAGCATTCCTTTTCCTTGATAACTTAATCAATACTAACACTCATGTCATAATAAATGCCCTAAGGTACCACATTTGTCCTCTAACTGCACTCAACTAGCACATTTACTGCTTCTTGGATCTGTTTTTGTATTATTTTGTTTTCTTTGTGCCAGTCCTAGGACTTGAACTCAAGGCCTAGGCACTGTCCTTGAGCTTTTTTGCTCAAGGCTAGAACTCTGCCTTGAGTCACAGCTCCACTTCTGGCTTTTTGCTGGTTAATTGGAGATAAGAGTCTCACAGACTCCTCTCTGGGCTAGCTTCCAACTTAAACCCTCAGACCTCCCTCCTGAGTAGCAAGAATTACAGGCGTGAGTCCAGTGTGTATCTGGTTTGAATGGTCGTCAGCCTCCTTGCTATTCAGACACTAACCAATACTTGTCACTGCTGTCAGCACAGGGAGCCTCTCTTCGTACTTCCCCTCTCAAAGGACTTATAAAGGACAGAACAGCTTGTGAGATAATTTTTCCCACACAGGGAAAAGTAGGACCTGGATCACAGTGTGAAGAGCTTTTCTACCCAGTAAGTGAGTAACATTGGATCTGTGTTGGGACTTGTGACACACATTGGGGTTGCTCAGAGGCCCTTTCAGTTTGCTTCCTAGTTCTCAAAACAGTGCTGATATTTTATAGGTGCATTAGTTGGCATATTAGTTTTCTGTTTCTGCTGTAACAAATTACAACTTGGCAGGTTAAACAACACAAATCTATCATTTTACAGTTCTATAGTTACAGGTCTGAAATGGGTTTCCCTAACATCAAGGTGCCAGCAGGCTGCAGTCCTAGGGGAGAATCTGTTTCTTTCCTTTTCCAGCTTTTACAAGCTGTGCTCATTCTTTGGCTCTTGGCCTTCTTCCATCTCCAAAGCCAACAAGGACAGGGTCCTTATAGCTTATCTTTTCTTCCTTCTTACATGAGTGCATGTCCCTCTGATCCTCTTTTCTGCCTCCTCCTTCTACCTTTAAGAACATTGATAAAATTGGGCCCACCTGGCTAATTCAGGATAACTTCCCGCTTGGGGTGTATATGCACACACCAGTCCTGGGACTTGAACTCAGGGCTGGGGTGCTGTCCTTGAGCTGTATTGTTCAAAGTTAGTGCTCTACCACTTGAGCTCAGATCTACTTCTGGCTTTTTGGTGGTTAATTGAAAATAGTAGTCTCATGACTTTACTGCCTGGACTAGCTTTGAACTGTGATCCTCAGATCTCAACCTCCTCAGTAGTTAGGATTATAGGTGTGACCCACTAGTGCCTGGGTAACCTGCCTATTTTGAAGTCATCTAATTAACAAACTTAACTCCATTTGCGACCATTTTTGTTGTTTGAGACAGCTTCTTACTATGGAACCCAGGCTGGTCTTGACCACATGATCTTTTTGCCTCAGCCTCCCTAGTGCTGAGATTACAGGCATGAACCACCATACCTGTGATCCCATTTGCAACCTTAATTCCTTTTTGTCTTGTAACCTAGAATACTCATAGTTCCAGGGATTAAGAAATAGGCATCTTTGGAAAGTTGTTATTCTGCCCACCACATGAATAGTAACAACACTTGTCTTGTTCACAAAAATGCTAATGATTTATTTTGAAGTGAGGAGACACTGTAAGTGACTAGAGACTAGAGGAATTTTTGGGAGGAGAAGTATCCCATTGATACATTTAATTTCTTTCTTTCTTTTGTTGGTCATGGGGCTTGAACTCTGGCACTGTCCCTCAGCTCTTCAGCTCCAAGCTCTACCACTTGAGCCACAGCACCTCTTCCAGTTTTCTGGTGGTTAATTGGACATAAGAGTCTCATGGACTTTCCTGCCCGGACTGGCTTTGAACTGTGATCCTCAGATCTCAGCCTCCTCAATAGGTAGGATTACAGGTGTGAGCCACCAGTACCTGGCTCATTTAATTACTTTCCAGCCATCTTTTTCCTTCTCTAACAGTGCAGTGAGAGAGGAGTCCTAATCTAAGATCAGCTCTGCCCCTGAGCCCTAGATCCATTTCTGTCATCATTTTAGGGACCTTAGAAGGTTCCCTTTCAAGCCAGGTGCTGGTGGCTCATGCCTTTAATCCTAGTTACTAGGAGGCTGAGATCAGAGGATTGTGGTTCGAAGCAGGAAAGTCCATGAGACTTACCTTCAGTTAACCACCAAAAAGCTTTGAGTGAAAAATCTAAGGAACAGCACCCAGGTCTTGAGTTCAAATCCCAGTTCCAGCACAAAAATTCTCTCATTATTTAAATTTAAAACTTTTTTTTTTTTTTGGGTCCGGTTGTGGGGCCTGAACTCTGGGCCTGAGCACTGTCCCTCAGCTCTTCAGCTCAAGGCTAGCGCTCTACCACTTGAGCCACAGCGCCACTTCTGGCTTTTTTTCTTTTTGCTTATGTGGTGCTGAGGAATCGAACCCAGGGCCTCAGGCATGCAAGGTAAGCGCTCTACCACTGAGCCAACTTCCCAGCCCCTAAAACTGTTTTTTAAGATAAATAAATAAATGAATAAGTAAAAGGTTCCCTATCTTCAACCTCCTCATTCCACTTCCATCAATATTTTACACATGCTTAGTTCGCTCCCATCTTAAACAAATGAGGTCCCCATTCCTGGGCCCTGTTCTTCTCAACAGGATGGCCCACATGAGATTCACTGTGACTCTGGCTAGCCACTCCCCTGGCTATAACCCTCTAATAACTTCCTGTTAACTTCCAGTTAACTCTTTCTCCTTCACATACTGTATATGGCACCTTCTTATCTTTCCCATCTTACATCTCTCAGTTCTCTCTCCCTCTCTTTTTCTCTCCCTGTCTTCCCCTCTACCCCTTTTTTCTTCTTTCTTCTCTGCCCTGCCTTTCTCCATTCTACAGCTACTGGCAACACTATCAGGTCATGTTTCCTCTTACTGTTAGGTCTTTCTGTAATCTGTTCCCTGTTTCAGGAACCCTTCTTTCATTGAGATAATTTCAGCTTAGTTGATGATATTATATCTTTTAGGAAGTGTTTTAAACTGCATTAGGAGTTCTCCTATGTACTCCTGCACTAGCCAGGACCATCACCTCTTCCATGATGTTGACCACACTACACTAAGGTTTCCTGGGAATGCCTCTTATAGTCCCAGAGTATCACTGATTGCTGGCATGGAGTGAATGACTTATAGAAAGAAGCCAAGACATTTCAAACAGAAGGCATGGCTAGCATATAGCTTCAAGACATTGTATCACTTTATTGATAAACAACAAGAGATACTGAAAGATTTCTAGGGGGGAAAAAGCTCAGAGATACAGGTAGTTTGGACATAGAAGTTCCAACTGTATTTCAAGGGGACTCACCATAGGAGAAAGTGTCTGGCATGGGAACCCCATGTCCAGCCAGCTCTTGAAATGTCCAGAACTTATTGATGCAGTTTAAGATGCTCTGAGAGCGGTTGACCAAGCGGCAGCCCAGCTTTTCTAGGTGTCTCAGGACAGTGATGTCGCTGTCTGACTGTATAGAGGGGGTGGACACTCGCACAACCACCACATCTGGAAAGGTGGTGAGGGCCTTCTGGTTCAGCTGCAGGCCTGCAATCAAGGACTAAAGTGAGCTCCACACTTGCCAGTGTTCAGTCCAGCTGAAGACCTGCTTCCACGGGTCCTCAGTCTGCATCTGGCAGGGACAGAGTCTCAAGAGCAGCCATCTGAACATCCCAGGGTGTCACCA
This sequence comes from Dipodomys spectabilis, assembly GCF_019054845.1. Classification (NCBI taxonomy): domain Eukaryota; kingdom Metazoa; phylum Chordata; class Mammalia; order Rodentia; family Heteromyidae; genus Dipodomys; species Dipodomys spectabilis. The sequence goes on along the minus strand of NW_024870679.1, from coordinate 49,149,520 downwards.
AAGAGTTCTACAGTCAGCCTATTCTCCAAACAAATAGCAGAGCATGGTTATGAGGAAGCACAAAAAGATGGAAGAAAGAAAAACAAAAGCTGCATACCGAGAACAATACAAGTTAAAAGAATCCACAGGAGGGAGGCAACCTGCTCCTCTCTCCCATACAGAACCAAACATAAAGTCTGAAGACTCTATGGAAAGGCAAAAGTGTCACTTACTTTGAGAATCCCTGCCACTTTTTTAGGATTTAACATCTAGAGAAAAAGTGTGATGACTGGATGGAGGATTACACAACCATGTAAATGATTTTTTTATTTTATTCTTCTTTTTTTTTCTTTTTCTGTCGGTTGTGGGACTTGAACTCAGGGCCTTGGCACTATTCTTGAGTTTTTCTGCTCAAGACTAGTGCTCTACCACTTTGAGCCATAGCACCACCTCTGGTTTTCTGGTGGTTCATTGGAGATAAGAGTCTCAGGGACTTTCCTGCCTGGGCTGGATTCGAACTGCAGTTCTCAGATCTCAGCTTTCTGGGTAGCTAGGATTACAGGCATGAGCCACCAGGGCCTAGTGATGATTTTATTTTAAAGTGGGGTCTCATGATGAAGCCCAGGCTGGCCTCGAACTTGATGTCCCTCTTGCCTCAGTGTTCCAAGTACTCAGATTATAAGCTTGCACCACTACACCAGCTAAAGGATGTTAGGAATATATTCTTCTATATCTAATGTACAAATGTCAATATTAAGTGGAAAAATAGGATTACAAATGACAAATAATGCATTATGATCTCAACTATATAGACAGATGCAAGTTGGAAAAGGCTAGAAAAAATATATTTTAATAGTGGGTAATGAGATTTCAGTAATTGCTTCTTTATATTTTATATTCATTTGTATTTTCCAGAATTTTTCCAAGTTCATATTCCCTTTAGAACAAAAACAAACTTTAAAAAATCCAATCTACTAAAAATCAATTCAGTAGTCAACAAACTCAATATTCAAAATTAAATAAGATTAATTGAAGGCTAAAACAATATGTACAGCAAAAAGAAGCTGTTTTACCCTGGATTCAGTGGAGGTGTTAGGATAATGTAAAGACTCAGATGAAGCTGAGTCCAGTCTTCAAGCTACTGAAGGACTTCTGTGTAGAAGAATTATTTGGCTTGTCTTCAACGACTCCAAGAGGTAGGGCTAGCCGCAAGAGCATTATTTTGTCTGTGTGTTCTCTGCTGAATCCAGCCTTTGGAACAATGCCTGGTGCATGGTAGACACTCAGTGTTTGTTGAGTTGAACAGAAGCTGTAGGGATATAGGCATGGGCTCAATAAAAGGGACATTCTTCCACTGCCTAAGAATGGAATGGTCGAGGCTTACTGGTCACTCAACAATGGTACAGCAGGAAGCAATGACTGGAGACACCCATGCAGCCTGCTTGGGGTCACGCAGGCCTCACATCCTCTGGGGTGCCTAATCCTAAAGTAATCACCTGGGGATGGAAAGATGGAGAGAGGACATGGGTTACATTGGGTCATAAAAAGTGAGTTCAAATTCTTTAGTTTCTCTTCATGAACCTTAAGGGAGTTTCCAAAATGTTTTGAAGTCTTTGAAGTCTTTTTTTTCCTCCTCTCTCTCTTCAATTCTGGAGTTTAAAATCAGGACCTACTAGGCAAGGATCCTACCATTCTGCTAACTTGTAAAACAATTGACAAAATTCTATTATAGGCTTTGTGTCTTCTATTTCATGAAGGGTATTTTGCACACTCAGGTTAATGAAGTTAATAATTTCTCCATCAGAGATGAATAATATCAACACCAAAGCTCTCAGTTGAGCAAAAAGAGAAAAACTCTATGCATACAAATAAAAACAAAGAACAAAACACTCATAAAACAACAAATTAGTATCCGAGGTACAGAGATGGGGGTATTAAGATATATTTTTCATAGTCACTTGCTGATAGTGTAAACTATGGGAAGGAAGTGCAACCGAATTCTTAGGCATGATTTATAAAGAATATTCAGGCCATCTTCACTTTGCAATCAGACAGTATCATTTATGCTTGCTTTTGTTGGTCTTGAAAACCTCTTGTACTGTTTACAAGCCTTTGGGGGAAATTATAAAAGTGGTGAGGTGTGGGGGAAGTTGATTCTATGTAGTCTCCTCAAAATTGGTAGAAAAAAAAGAAAAGTAGCCAGGTTGATGCACACGATGAATCAATACAGACTACCCAGGACAGTATCACACAGTGAATAATATATGCAGAGATGCTTTGAAAACCATAAACCACTATACATATGCAAGGCACTGCCATTATTATTACATACATTCTACTAAGCAAGGTAGGACAATTTTATGGAGTTGTTTTTTTTTTAAACCACCTAATGAGTAAAAACAGCTTTGCAACGGAAAAGTTACCTTGAGAAGCAAGAAGCGGCAAAAAACATCTAGCTTTCAAATCCCAACACGAGGCCACAGACAAACAGACTTCTACAGGGGAGGAAAAAAAAGTTCAATCCACTTCTAGAATACCAACCACAAGTGCACAGAGACAGCTCAGCCTCAACAAGCAAGTTCACGTACACCTAGGAAGTCTTACCAGGACTTTGTCTCTCTTCTCCAAAGGTATATCTTTGGGCCTGGCTCATTCCAACTGAAGCCTTTAATAAATGAAGAATGGAATGGGTTAAAGTGGAGCCCAAAAGGCTCTACCATGCAGTAAGACATGTCTGGTGTCTGACTCTGTGCTGTTGGCTAGTCCTATGCAGAGGAACCTGACAGGTATAGGGTTCATCTGCAAAGCTAATTACACCAACCTTCAAGGTGCCTTCAGTGAGAGCTGTAGCTACACATGGCTAAGAATCATGTGGATTAAAGATTGATCCTTAGAGAGGCCTATCTCTGGATTTTGAGATATTAAACAGCTTAAGTAATCTCTGCCCTCTCTCCACAGTAGCAACTCCTTTCAGGGAAGGGCCGATTAGTTCAAGATGGAGCTTATTTAACACATCACTTTCCCCAGAATTCTTTACAACCCCACTGTGACCTGCAGTCTTCAAGCCAAGAAAATGAAGAGCTGGCTACAGGACATGAGGATAGGGCTCTGTTTGTCTGCAGTGAATCAAAGGAGAACTCCAGCAATGAGTAGTTCTTGCCTTCCACCACCAAGACTCTTCACTTTAACCTGGGGAAGTGAGAGAAGCTGAGCTGCTTCTGGGATATTTGCTTCTTGAGGATTTGACTGTCAATGTCATGGCATTTACATAAAACTGATACATGATGGGTCATCACCAAACTCCTGGATTGGATCTGAGATTTATTATGTTTAGCCTCAAACTATTTTGTTTTTGAAAACAGACAAGTGAAAACCTGGAAATGATCACTCTATACCCAAAAAGGTCAGATAGTAGGGGGGGAAAAAAGATCAGACCTCAAATGAGTCAATAAAATGGCCAATCTAGTCTAAACTCTTAAAAAAAAAAAAGAAAATAAAAATCAATATTTTTTGCATATTACTTCTAACAAGAACAATCTACTTTTATGAGTAATTTTGTTCTGATTTCTTCCTGAATGCACTACTTGATTATGGATTTTTCTTTTATTTGGAAATAAGATAGAAATATGCCTAGGCCTGGTGGCACATATCCAACACGCAGGAGACAGAGGTAAGTGAATTGCAAGTTTGACACCAACCTGGGCTACAGAGTAAGATTCTGTCTCAAAAAAGTGGGAGAGAGGGTGATTTTTTTTCCCCTAAAGAGTTGGGTCTGTTTGCTTTTTATTTATGTTTAGTTTTAGTATTTTGTCAGTGAGGCTTGAACTCAGGGCCTGGGCACTGTCCCCAATCCTCTTTGTGCTCAAGGATAGTGCTCTACCACTAGCACCACTTCGTCTTTGAGTGGCTAACTGGAGGGGAGTCTCAGGGGACTTTTCTGCCTGCGCTGTCTTTGAACTGTGATCCTCAGATCTCAGCCTCCTGAGTAGCTAAGATTACAAGCATGTCTGGCTACTTTTTTTTTTTTTTTACGTGGTCCTGAGGAATTGAACCCAGAGCCTCATGCATGCTAGGCAAGCACTCTACCACTAACCCACCTTCCCAGCCCCTACTTTTTGTTTTTTATAACTCATATATTAGGATAAATTAAGTTATGTAAAATCAGACTTTGCATTTGTAGCTATAATAGCAGAGAAATGAACTTTATAGTAAAGAGAAATAGCTTTAGTGTGATATAAGTCATTTTTAGAAAACAGAGCTCTAAAACTTAAAAAAAAAAAAAAAAAACCTCAACCATTTGATAGTAGGAAATAGCGCATGGTAATAAAGGGTGCTGTGATTCAGATTTCATCCTGGCCAGGATTTTTCTTGAGCATCTGTTATATTTTAGGTACTTTGATAAGAACTTACACATCTTTTCTCATTTAGAGGCCTTTTCTAATACAGATCATTAGGATAGGTTTGACTGTAAATGCCTTGGCATTTATATAAAACTGATGCATGATGAACTATTGCCCTCCCAAACCTGTGCACATATCACTCATTTGCAGACATACAAACATCCTTAGCTTTACAGAAGAAAGCATCAACACTAAACTGGTTTCCCATATACTAGGGGGAAAAAGGCTTCATGTACACAGTAAGTACAAAAAGAAAGTGGCAGGAGAGTACAAATGCAGCATGGGAATAAACAAGGATCTACCTCACTACCTCACAGGACTCTTACATTTTTAGCAGAATCATGGCCATTGTGGATTCTCCCAGAGATGATCAAAAATGGATCCCTACATCTTTTCACTGTGCCCCACTCCCTTTTTAATCTTATCTAGTGTAAAAGCCCAGATCCTTCAGTGACCCACAAAGCCCTACAAATGTGCTCACCTCTCTACCCTCCTCTCTGACTTCTCCCCTACTTTCTGCCCCTCTGCTTACTCTGTTCTGCCATGTTGGTTTCTTTGCCCTCTTCTCCAGCCTAAATGGCTCTATCCCCAACAGCTGGAAAGCATGCTTTCTTAATTCCTTCAGGTCTTCTGTAGAATATTACCTTTGGGTGAGGACAACCTCAGCTACCCTAAAGTTGCCACCCCCTTCTTTTCTCTCTTCCCTTAGCTTTTCTCACCAATATATTATATGCCTTACTTGTCTTACTTATATTCTAACCACCTAGAATGTAATCTGGACAGGTGAACATTTCTGGATCTTTTCTTCTGTCATATAGAACAGTATGCAGTCAGTGGACTTTTGTTGACAGCTAACAAACAAATTATAAAATTATAATAATGTGGCAAGACCACATCTGTTCTTTCTGCCTCTACATCTCCACTGCCTCTCACACTGCCTGAGTAGATTCTCAATGAGTAACTGTTGAATGAAATAAATTAATGGAATGAAGAAACAGGATTGTTGTAAAGACTAAAATGTGTTAAAGTATTAGTAACACAAAGCAATTGAAATTTATCACTTATTCATAATAGTCTCGAGTTAACTTTTTTTTTTAATGCCAGTACTAGTACTTGAACTCAGGGTCTGGGTGCTATACCTTAGCTTTTTCTCTCAAGGCCTGCTCTACCACTTGAGCCACAGCTCTGCTTGTGGCTTTTTGTTGGTTAATTGGAGATAAGTCTTACAGAGTTTCCTGCCATGCTGCAAACCTCAATCCTGACATCTTAGCCTCTTGAGTAGCTAGGATTACAGGCATGAGCCACTGGCATCCAGCTGAGTTAACTTTTGGATAGTGAGAGATCAAATAGAAATAGGCCAAGAGCTTTAGATAATTATGTGGGTTTGTGTTGATCAATATAAACCTTGAATAAGAAGAATCATTCTGGGACAGTGGGAGGGGTTAGCCAGGGAAGTAGCTGGAGTAAGGAGAGGAGACCAGCACTGATGGAGCTGGATGTTGATGGGTTTCCTGCTAGTGAGGGAAGTGACAAGGAGCTGTGATGAGTAAGGATGACAGGACATCTCTGAGTTATGGGGATAGCCCTTCCACCAGGCAAACCTAAGAAATATGGTGAAATGTTATGGTGGCATCAACAGGTGGTTTGGAAATCTATGAGTAGGGCTTTGAGAACCACAAAGGAGCCCAATTTACCAGCTCTAAAACACATCTCCAAAGTACTGTTAGAAACATAATATGAACATTCAATCTATCCTCCATTCTTGAGGTCAACCTGCAGATGTTAACTGTGGGCCCTGGGGTAAAGAAATCTATGCAGAGCCCACATCAGTTTGGGGGATTTTAGATGGTAGATGTTTCACCCCCTTTTTGATTTTCTACTAGTGCTATACAGTAGTGTTTCTGGGATTAGCAGGTGTCAAACACAGGCCTTTAGCTAAAGGTTAAGCACTCATGCCCAATTACTTGACACGCTGAAGCACAAGATCTCAAGTTTGAGGCCAGCCCGGGCAACTTAGACTCTGTCTCAAAAGAAAAAAGGACAAGGAATGTAGTTTGGCAATAGGAGTACTTGTCTTGCATATATATGAGGAGCTGGATTCAATCCTCATTACTTCAGAGGGGGAAAAAAAAGAATCTGACTTAGGAATTGTTGTATGGGACTGGGGTTATAGCCTAGTGGTAGAGCGTTTGCCTATGACATTCAAGGCCCTTGGTTTTAATCCCTAGCACTACTGGGTGGGCGGGAGGGGGGAATCCATATAGAACACAAAAGTTTTAGCTCTGAAAGTAAGAGCAGGAATGCCGAGTCATCTACTCTAAAGCAAAAAGTGTAACACAACCTCATTTCTTGGGTCAGACTCATTTTATGTCTTCTATCTGTCTCTGGGTTTGTGACTGGACTTATTTCTGGAGCCAGGTAATGATTCAGACCCGTACAAGGTCAAAGAACTTAATTCTCACTAGTGAACCTGTCTTCGTATAATGGCTCATCACAAACACATTTACACACACAATCATGATCTCCCAAACACAGATGCTAACTACTTGGTAAATAAAAGTCTCATATGCCCCAAATTAGCTTTTATGACTCTACTCGGTCATCAACAAACATGAAGACCTACTATGTACAGAGGAATCCTGTTGTTCAAGGGGAGAAGAGATATAAACTTTGCAGGCAGATAAAAATTCCAATAAATTATGCTGAGTGCTATTTTAAAAGTATGAACAATATTATTTGGCAGCAGATGACAGAGATGACAGAGATTGACTACCTGGGGATAAAGGAGGGAGCTCAAAAAGGCTTTATACAGATGATTGACTTGTGTGAAGTTTTTTTTGTTTTGTTTTGTTTTGGTTGGCCATAGGGCCTGAACTCTGGGCCTGGGTGCTGTCCCTCAGCTCTTCAGCTCAAGGCTAGTGCTCTACCACTTGAGGCACAGCACCACTTCTGGCTTTTTCTGCTTATGTGGTACTAAGGAATCGAACCCAGGGCCTCATGCATGCAAGGCAAGCACTGTACTGCTGAGCCACCTTCCCAGACCCTTGTGTGAAGTTTTAAGAGGAAATAAGCTAGGTGTTATAATCCTAGCTACCTAGGAGGCTGAGATCTGAAGATCATGGTTCAAAGTTAGCCCAGACAGAAGAATACATCAGACTCTTATCCCTAATTAACCACCTAAAAGCTAGAAGTGATAGAGCACTAGCATTGAGCAAGAAAGCTAAGGGATAATGCCCAGGCCCTGAATTCAAACCCCAGTTTCTTCTCTCTCTCTTTCTCTCTCTCTCTCTGTTTGGCTCATGCAGAAGGCAGAACAGAAGAGATGAGATTTAGTGCTTAGACTACAATGATTGAGTATTGGTTCTAACTTCAACCAATACTATAAATCCAATGACTCTTATTGGTGTTCATTGGTTGCCATGACTATCATTATTATTATTGGTGCATTTTGATCACATCCACCACTTATCCCTAGAGTTGAGGATAGTTGATAAATATTTTGTTGGATGAATGAGTGATCAAGTGAGTGGAGAATATGAAGTTTCTGAAAGCAAAATGGACATAAACATGATTTTGCTAATGTCATACCCTGAAGGGTGAAAGGAGGATGTTTTCTAGAGGAGCACTTCAGTTACCTGAAGGTCATTCCCCATTCTCTAATGAGCTGGCCCCTCCAAATCTGTATTGGATAGGGTAGACTACTGGATTAAAAATAATCACAGAACTTTGCATTTGTATAGAATTCTCAGTTTATATGTATAGTAATTTTAAAAATAATTGCAATCTTTGAATTCAAAACTTTCAAGCTCCCATTTGAATATTTCCAGATGTACCCTGAAGTTGTAATCCCTGGTTTTAGGCTCCAAGAAGAAAGGTTCAGGAATGAAATTAAGCAAATGGCTGAGGCAGAGTCTGCCCATACCTTCCCCATACTACTTCCTTCAAGATAGTCCCACGCTGATATAAAGAAGTGATGGAAATGAGTGAAGGCACAAAGGCTTGGTAAAGGTAATGCCTTAATTTCTTAAGCTGTAAAATTACTTTGCAAAGTCACTGTTTAGCCTCAGTTTGATTGGATACAGTTCAATTCAACATCTACTCAGACAGCTACTATGGGCTGCCAAGGTCCTAGAGCATGTTTTTCTCCTATGAGTGGGCTGTGAATGAGGAGATCAGGGAACTGAACTTGGGTTTGCTACAAAGTGCCTGGATGCCATTGACAAAGTCATTTCATCTTTTTGAACCTCAGGTTCATCTTCATAAAATAAAGTAGTTAGAAAAGATGATCTCAAAATCCTCCCTAGTTCTCACATCTATAATTCTCAAATAGGGGAATTGTATCATTATAACTCTACATTTCTGAATTTCAAAGCCAGTGAATTCTGTGATTTTTATTTTCCCCTAGAGGAATGCTTTGACTCAGCAAATTGCCAAGAATTTGCTATAGTTTGACTCTAGACAAATCTTGGAAATAGACCTATCTTTGCAAAGTGTTTGCTAGGTGTCTATTCTGTGCCACTCATTCAGAAGTATTTGCTAAGCACCTACTATGTGCCAGTTATTCAGAAGTATTTACTGAGTGTCTGCTACATGTCATTAATTATTTCAGTCACAGCACTGAAAAGATCAAGCAGTCACACTTTCTCACAGAACTCATTTTCTTGTACTTTAATTCATCCATCCTCATAACAAATAAATCTTTTGACAGCTTCAGACAGCAGCAATGGTGATCTAATAGGTTTGTTTTATGTGCTATGATTTGGGCATACCTCTGAATTAACAACAACAACAAAAACTGCGTCAAAAATGCCTATCTTTAATGTCTATTTGTCAAGCAAATAGCTGTGTAGATCTTCTTGAAGTTAAAAAAAAGTAACTCCTGGTTTGTGAATAGACTGAGATATTTTCACATTTGAATGAATTTCAGTCAACTTTGAGACACTAAAAAGTGATGAAATGTTTTCTGCAGTATTAACTAGAATTTAATTTTTTTCTAGATCTGAGTTTTTAAAGTGAGGTTTTATGCACAGAGAGCATTTGTCCATTCTTATAGAATCCATAATAGGTAGGATTTATAAGGGGGTTTACAAAACAAATATGATATGAATTCTGGTTACTGTAACTCAAAAAGACAAGGCTGTAAAAATGAGTAAGCAAGCATTCTATGGGTGAAAAAAAATTAAAGTATGACACTGAAATGGAACTTTCAATCTGGAAGACTCTCAACTCTTAGTATCATAAATGAAAACCTTGAACTTCAAAGACTGATCCAGAATGAAGCCAAAGCACTCATGAACAGAAACACTAATAACAATCCAGAACAACTGCAGAGTCTCTGTTCTGGAATCTATTGTACATGAACTAATTGGGAGAGTTTTAGCAAATCAAAGATTGAGAAAATATTCCCTTTGCATGTGAAAGACAACACTTTAGATTAAGTGTAAGGCCCCAGATGTTTGTAGTATATTTCTCCAACAGGCTATACAGTCTGATAGCAACATATTGAAGGTTTAGACAAACATACAGATGAAAAATCTACAGCAGATATAGTCCACATAAAAACAGGTCACATTCAAATTCTCACTTGCTAGTAGCCAGTTCCAAATTTGGAATCCCTTGCCAAAGAAAATTCACAAAGTATGTACCCATTTAACCATATATGGCTGGAATAATATGAATAGTATAGTATGCCAAGAAGTACCTTGACCTGGGAAACTCCTTTTGGTCCTGGACTCTTTGATGGCTGTATACTTTGGAGTGTCCAAACAGCAAGCCAGGGATTGTGAAAAGTTCAAGTCATGGATTCTTTCTTGTGTTAGAAATAATTAAGGCTATCTGAAAACAACCTTTTCAGGTCTAGGTCATACCCCCAAAAAGGCTCTTGGACATAGCAATAAAGAGATGAGTAAGGTCAGAATGGTGTGTACCTGAAATCCTGGCTGTTCTGGAATCAGGATTCAATACTTGAAGGGAGGAAGATGAGTAAAAGAAAACCCCACCTAAGATCTCCTCTTACATATTACACTGGCAGGTGGCAGATATTCCCATCCACCTTCGTGAATAATCTTCTATGCATAACATTGCTGATGCACCAGATTGCTGGAAAAGTTTCCAAAAGCATCCATCATAATAACAATTTTGCCAACACAGGGCTGGTTTCTTACATCTCATAGTCGAAGCTGACAGGTTATCAGTGCAAGTACAATTTGCAAATCTGGGGTTTATAGCTTTGATTTTTCCTCTGACACCTCCTCTGGCTTTAGGTTGAATTTGTTTTCCCCAGAAAGCAAAGTCCTGTAAGTAAATTGAAACGAGTTCGCAAACCTTGGCCTCAGGGCAGATGGTAGTGATTGAAAGAGTGACCTCTTTATCAAGGTGAGGGGCTTTCTCCACCCCAAGGGGTCTCGCAGGGAGACAGACACAGTCTTGTGGACCCGGTATTGGGGGGCGGGAGGGAAAGAAGGGGTGAAGGCGACTTGGCTGAGCGAGGCCCTGGAGAGCATGTCCACCCTGCCCACCCTCGGGGACCCCGGGGTGGGCTTTGCTCACCGAGGTGGCCACCGATGACGGTGACGGCGATCTGGTCCATGAACACCGCCCGGAAGCGCACGTCCTGCTCAGAGCAGCGCTGCCGGAGGGCGCGCAGGATCTGCACCTGCGGGTAGTCCTCGCGGATGCGCCGGTCCGTGAGGAACCAGATCTGGGAGCACATGGCGGCCAGGGCGGCGGCGGCGCCGGCGCGGCGCAGACCCCTAGACGTCCCCCTTAGGCAACCCTTCTGGCAGGACAGGCGTTGGGAGTCCCGGGCGAGCCACCGCGGCTCCGCTCCCGCCAGTGCGCCAGGCGCCTCTGCAGCCCTGACCCAGCGAATCTGCCCCGCCGCTCAGCGCCGCCGCCGGCGCGCCAGCCAATCAGCGCGCGCCGGTGGGCGCGGGCCGCGCGGCCAGCTGCAGAGGATGCCCCGGCGGGCGGGCGGTGCCCGGGAGAGGCTGGCGGAGGGCCTGGGTCCTGCGGCGGCCGGGGCAGCGGAGCCGGGTGGGGAATCACGGCCGGGTGAACCGAGCTGCAGCGGCGGCCGGGACGGCGAGGTTGCTCGGGGGTGACCAGAGGTGGGCAGCCCCCTCCCCCCGGGGGCGTGGCGCTGCTGGCTGGGCTGGGCTGGGGTGGGGCGACCCGGGCGGGAGGGATGGGGCGGCGGCCGAGGGGGAGCAGTGAGGGTGTCTGAGCTCACGAACTTGCGGAGCGCCGCGCGCAGTGCACGCGTCCCCAAGGCGATCCTGAGCGCTCCGGGCGGGGACCACAGCTGCAGACTCCCCCGCCTGGCCTCAGGGGTTTCCCAAATAAGACTCCCAGGCCTGGCGAAGGTCACGCAAGGCTAGGCCCCCATTTAGACAAGGGAGGTTTCTCTGCCCAAATCCTGGCCTCGAGACAGAGGCGGGTGTATATGTGGGGGGAGGGGGGCTTAGCAGCCTCTCCTTGAGATAATTTGAAGGTGCATTTCTTAGAGTCTGATTTTTTTTATTTTAGACACCTCTTAATTTGCATAAGCTCTAGGTCTAGTAACCCCCAGATCATCATCATCATCATCATCATCATCCTCCTCCTCCTCCTCCTCCTCCTCCTCCTCCTCCTCCTCCTCCTCCTCCTCCTCCTCCTCCTCCTCCTCCTCCTCCTCCTCCTCCTCCTCCTCCTCCTCCTCCTCCCCCCCCTCCTCCTCCTCCTCCTTCTCCTCCTCCTCCTCCTCCTCCTCCTCCTCCTCCCCCCCCCTCCTCCTCCCCCCCCCCTCCTCCTCCTCCTCCTCCTCCTCCTCCTCCTCCTCCTCCTCCTCCTCCTCCCCCCCCTCCTCCTCCTCCTCCTCCTCCTCCTCCTCCTCCTCCTCCTCCCCCCCTCCTCCCCCCCCTCTTAGCTAGAAGGTCTACTGACTTGTGTCCCCTCTCTCACTTCATATCTCACCTCCGTAGGCCACACAACTGAGTCATGTTGAAACACTGTCCTTGATCCGGAGCCATTCGCAAACTCTGCCTGCCAAACAACAGTGTTGGAAGCCTGTTATTCTTTTCTACACAACTGTAGGACTGAAACTGCAGTTGCTTTTGGCAGCTCATTTAAAATAGACCTTTGTTTTGTTTTGTTTTGTTGCTTAACAAAGCAAAGGTAGTTTTATAGTGTTGAGGTAAGTCCAGCGTTGACAATTGAATTGGAGATGTCTTAGGGAACTCACTAAGATGAGCTTTTGGAAAAGCTCTGTATAGATAGAATTTCAAAAATTAACTCCTGTTTTTTTCAGTACTAGAGTTTGAACTCAGAGCCCACACCTGCACTCTATCACTTGAGCCCCACCCCTAGCCTTTTATGTTTTAGATATTGTTTTTTGATAGGGTCTCCTGTTTATATCTGAGCCAGACCGCAGCACAATCTCTATTTCTACCTCAGAGTAGCTGGGATGACACTTTTACACCACTATGCTCAGCTTTACTGGTTGAGATGGGAGGAGAGGCCTTGCTTGGGTAATCTTTTCAATTCCTGCTTCCCAAATAGCTAGGATCTCAGGAGTTAAAAAAAAAATTGTTTTTCAAGCAGTCATTAAGTAAATCTTTTTGTGTCACAAAATATCTTCCAGTCCCTGAAATGTATCTTCTTAAAAGTTCATAATTGTAACTGAGTGCCCCATGTATTAGTAACCTCCAAAGCCACTTCCTAACCATATCTGTCTGTGAGTGTATAGCCTCTAATGATGTTATAAATAACCAAAATGGCCTTAGGAAGAAAAAAAAGGTTCCCCACCCCTAACAGCCTAATAACTCCAGACTTTTGCCATTTCTTCACTCTGAAATCCTTAGCATAGTTCCCCCCTTATAATACAGAACGGCTGCCACAGTGCCAGTTGACACAAACACACAACATGCAGCACAAGTAAAGACTTTCTTCCCTATGTCTCTTTATCAGCAAGAAAGACCTATCTCAGAAGCCACTGAGTAGATTTCCTAGTCTTTTATATCCATATCTAAACCAGTCAATATAAAGTAACAATTCTGCTTTAAAGGGGAAAAAAAAGAAAATTATTTTGAGCCAAATCTGAATGATCATGGCCCAGAAACACAGATTCAATTGATTCTGAATAACATGCTCTGCTGTAGATAGAAGAGATTACACAAACTTTTATAGCCACAGAACAAAGAATGTAATAAATCACAATATGTAACCGACTTCATTGGTCAGATCCTATGTAGGCAGGCTATAAGAAAGTAGAGAGATCTCTTTTTGTAGATTTCAATGATTATAACAGTCTTAGATTTAGGGTTAGTGGAGGCTAGAAACCTACAGCTTTACCTAATAGTGATGAAGATTTTAGGTCAGGTGCAAATGTTTAAAGCAAATGATTGCCAGGTGCCCATGGGCTCACTCCTGTAATCCTAGCTATTGAGAAAGCTGAAATCTGAGAATTACAGTTCAAAGCCAGTCCAGGTAGGGAAGTCTGTAAGACTCTTGTTTCTAGTTAATCACCAAAAAGCTGGAAGTGGTGTTGTGGCTCAAGTGGTAAAGCACCAGCTTTGAGCAAAAAAAGGTCAGACTGCCCAGGCCCAGAGTTCAAGCCCCAGGACTGGAAAAAAAAAGTAAATGGTTATTTTTTCCTATAGGAACCAATATAACCCAGTGTAATTTTGGCTCTCAACCTACAACAGTCCATTGCTCAACAATCACAATATTTTGAAGGTCAGTTTGTAGAATCTTTAATCTAGATGAGGCTTCTTCAGACAACTTCAGCTCACACTAGCAAAGAAGAAAATCTCATGAATGACTTAATTATTATTCATCCTATGGCTTGATAGCCACATGCTCTCCCTGAGCATGTGGCCATGAAGAAGTGAGTGAACACCTGGACAAAGTTGGGCTTGCCTTGGGAACAATAAATGAAGAACAGATACTGGGAGAACAAACAATGGTGTTGGATAGTGATGTCAATATGGTAAGTATATCAGTTACTATGGGCGAAGTTCAGCTATTATAATAAGTGATCATAGGACTATCAGTGTCCCTGGCAGGATGGCCTGGCTCTCTTCTAGGTTTTCTTCACACAAGAACCCAGACTGATAGGGCAATCTGCTGGGACAACATTGGCCTCTCAGGGAAGAAGAAAAAAGAGGTCATGGTGAGCCATATACTGGCTCTTAATACTTCTGGAACTTAACACCTGTTGGATCTTCTCACATTTTCTAGAACAAGTGTCCCAAACCCAGTATGTACTCAGTGGGGAAGGGAAGTATGAGCCTTCACTTAGAAGAGCAGCAAGATTTGTGCAAAAGTAGTTTGCTATGAGCAAAGACAAGAATTAGGCAAATCCCACTCTACTAATGATCTCTCCTCTCCTTAGGATCCCCCAGGGAACTAGATGCAAGAGAAGAACTGGAATGGAAAACAAAAGGTCATTTTATTCCTAGCTGAGTGAGCACCCAATAACCTCCAGAGCAGAATTCTGCCAAAAGACTGAGTCCAATCACATGGCATAGGTTTAAGGCTGCCACTGCTGGGAAGCTTTCTGACTCCCCACTCCCTACTCCTCCACTGCATATGTTAAGACCAATATGTTTTGGTATGTTGCAGAAAGAGAGACGATCAGATCGGCAAAGCATACCAGCTTCTTTGTTTTTGAGATTCAGGCCATGCTATGTTTGCCCAGGTGGCCTCAAACTCCAAGAAATCCTCCTGCCTCTGTCTCCTGAGTAACTGGGACTCCAGGAATGCAGCATACCCAGATGGAACGGACCCACTTGGCTCACTTTTTTTTTTTTTTGGATCCTGGGGCTTGAACTCTGGGCTTGGGTGCTGTCCCTGTGCTCTTCAGCTCAAGGCGAGTGCTCTACTGCTTGAGCCACAGTGTCACTTCCAAACTTTTTTTGTCGGTTATGGGGCCTGAACTCTGAGCCTGGCCACTGTCCCTGTGCTCTTCAGCTCAAGACCAGTGCTCTACTGCTTGAGCCACAGCACCACTTCCCACTTGGCTCACTTAAGTTTGTGTTGGATAGATACGACGTTGATCCTACACAGGAGGAAGTGAGGAACAATCTTTTAATGGAGTGACCCCAACTACTAGTAAAATGTGGACTAGTTAATGTCTTAATGTGATGTGCTGTAACAAGAGAAACATATATTAAAGTTTGCCCCCAGCTCCTTGATGCATATACTAAACCTCTTGTATTCCTAAGTGGCAGGAGTATTTTTGGCTAAAAGATTTGATTTTTATCTCCAGCCTGTAAAAGAGCTGGGGAGTGACAGGGTGAACATTTTTGTGACTTGTCATGAGGGCCCTTCAACCACATCTCAATTTATATTAGTGATATGACTTTAGGAAAGACCCTATGGGAGGATGGCTGGTTACCAGGGAAACCAATCATTCATTTTCCAGGGTCAGAACTTTTGGCCCCACCCCTACCTCTGGAAATACAAGGGCTGAAGGTTGAGTTATCACCAGGGACCCATCATGCCTATGTAAAGAAGTCTCTGCACATAGTGTTCCCAGAGTTCTGGACTAGTGAGTACATTAAGATGCTGGGAGAGGGGTTACACCTGGACAGGGGATAGAAGTTTCATGTCCCTCACTTTATACCTAGGCAGCTTTTCCTCTTGATCATTCCTGCATTGGATCCTTTAAATAAACCATTTAACCTAAGTAAAGTGTTAGAGTTCTGTGATCTCTTCTAGCAAATTTTGGAACCTGAGCACAAGGTCAGAAGTGAGTCAGTAGTACAGGAGGCCCAAACCTGTGATTGGACAGTCTTAGGAACTGAGTCCTTAATATAGGCCTGTTGATAATTCCAAATAGATGGTGTCAGAACAGAATTGAATTGTAGGATACCCAGTTAATGGCCATGGAGAATTTCACGATTACTTGGGATGAAAAGGACCCATGTATTTGGTGTTACATGTGTGTGTGAATAGAGAAAAAGTTTTTTTTAACTCTACCTCTAACCAATCAGATTAATAACTTCCTTCTAATGATAAAATGTTTGCTGAGCATGTGTAAGACCCAGGGTTTGATCCCAAGCATGCCAAACACACACACACACACACACACACACACACACACACACACACACACACACACACACACACACACACACACACCACTTAAGACAGGCATAGTGGTGCATGCCTGTGATCCCAACCCTTAGGATGCTGAAGTAGGAGGATCACAAGTTGAAAGCTAGTCTGAGATACAGAATGAGGTCCTGTCTTAAAACAGACAAAAACAAAAGGCAACAAAAACCTTTGCTCTCCTTTCTGAAGACAGTAAGAGGATAAGGCAGAGGAGGAAAGAATTACTTCCTATTGAAATCTGGGAAGTCCTGGACACACTGAAGTATAAATCCCTTAAATAATGAAGTTCTTAAGTTGACTTTCAGGAAAAAGCCTCCAAAATCCACTCAAGCAAGAGTTGAGGCCATCTTTTCAAGAATGGTCATATACAGAAGAATGGAGCCCATCCATTCAATGACCTTAAGATGGGGCAGGCTCAGTATCGTCCATGCCAAACATGAAAACTCCCACCTCCTACCCACAGCCATCTGGGAAAGACCTGAGCAAACGAGCCTTAAAATCTCCCTTTCTTTCCATTCATCAACATGCCACTTCTTCCCCAACTTTTCCTGTAAATTCCCCTAAAACCAACTGTTAAGGGAGATTGAACTCTTCTTCTCCTACCATCACCATGGTCTGAACTCCTTATAGTCAACCTATAAACCTTTCCTTTCTGAAAAATCTCAGAGCCATAATGTTGGCTTCTATGTATGTTGAATGGCAGAGGAACCCTTGCTATATTCTCACATCATTACTTTTGTTCCCTCTTAGTTCATTGGAAAAGGAACAAATGAATATGGGTGTCTTTTCTGTTTGTCTTCCCATTTTGACTAGCCTGCTCAAGGACAGGAGCCAGAGCGTCATGAACACTGTTGCTCCAGTATTAAGATATCTGTGGATAAATGATGTCTGTCATTTGAAAACTGTCATGGCAATTGAAATCGACAAAGCTGTAGTCCAGAGATACATAATTACCTCTTGGTATCTAAAGAAGTTTGGTTCTAGGGCCTACCTCAAGATCTATAGATACTCAAGTCCCTTGTATGAAATGGTGTAGTATTTATACATAACCTGTGCACATCTTCCCATATCTTTTTTCTACTACTGGTGTTTGAATTCAAGGTCTTGTACTTGCTGGGCAGATACGCTATCACTTCAGCCATTTCTTCTACTTCCCTTTTGCCTTAGTTGTTTTTCAGATAGGTTCTTAAATTTTTGCCTGGGGAAGGCTTGGACTCTCTTCCCCTACCTATACTTCCTGAGTAGCTGGAATAGGCATGTCCCACCACGCCCACATTGCTTTGTTGAATGGGAGGGATGTCTTTGATGTTTGCCTCGGCTAGTCTTGAACTTGGAACCTCCAAATCTCTGCTTCTTGAGTAGCTTGAATAACAGATATGCACTGTCATATCTAGCTCCTCCTCTATAATTTAAACCATACTCTAGGTTACTTACAATACATAATACAATGTAAATGCTATATAAAAAGTTGTTATTCTGTATTGTTTAAAGAATAATTACAAAAAGGGTCTGTACGTGTTTAGCACAGACAAAAAATTTCCCCAAATATTTTCAATGTCCAGTTGGTTGAATCCATGGATCCAGAATCCACCAATACAGAGGGCCAACGCTACCAGGTGTTTGTAATCTGAGATTCTAAGGGCTAGATTTTTTTCTCTAACTTGCAAACATCACTAAATTTTTAGCACAGAAGGGTATTGAGATGTAGATCTGGACAGAACAAACATATCGAGTCTTCATAAATATTACAAACAACCTCAAGCAGATGGATTTGCCAAGAATAGTGTGGGTCAAAATTCAATCAACCTCGATAAATTAGGGAAGTAGTCATCAATAACAAGTTACACTGCAGTAGAATAACTGGAAAGTAATACATTTTATTAGTATATATTAATTGGACAGGGGGTTTCATTGTAGTACCTCTATACATGCATACAATCAAGAAAGTACATTTAAAGGAACTAAAAAGCATTACACACACACACATTCAAGAGAGGAAAAAATGTGACCAAGAAGAGGCATGGCTCAAGTGCTAGGGTGTTTGTCTAGCAAACACTGAGGCCCTGAGTTCAAAACCTCATACCAACAAAGATAGATGGGGGGGGGGGCGGGGAGGGAGGGAGGAAGGAAGGAAGCGAGGAAGACTTGTTCCTCATAGCGAACTAATAGTGGAATATATAGAAAAATGAAGGATTATATTAAAAGAAGCCTGGGAAGTTGAATTAATCTTCCTTTTCCTTGGAATGAGCAGCCAGTGTTTGTCCCCAGTGAACAGTGATACACATTTACTGAAAAAATAATCTGTAAATTTGACTGTATCCTTCCTCTGAAAAGCCTTCACATGACTGTTTCCTACCCATTCTTTAAGATCCAGCTCACAAGTAACTTCTTCCATGCTGCTTTGCTTCTAGGTAGAAGAAAGGTCTCTATTTCTGAATTCTCAGCAGCAGTTAATAATTGCATGCAATTGTTATTCTAGAAGTGAGCACTTGATAATTTTTTTGTGGGGGAAAGATAATATTTGGATTATGTTAATGCAATATACACAATTCAAAATTGTCACATTACTAATTTTAAAAATGTATCTGAAATTCTACCCTAGATGGAACAATCCTGGCCCTGTCTTGACTTCCCTTTCTGTGGCGTTTCTCTCTTCAGATGACATATGTAAGATGATATCTCATCTTCTTATTCCAACTTATACCCCCCTCTTGCCCTCTCATACCAGCATGGCATGAAATCCCATGGGGTCATCTTAACACTTTATTGTACAAAAACATTTGCTAGTAAGATCTCAGGAATTGATTTCTATCTCTATTCTTTCCTCCTCTTCCTCCTCTACCTCATCATCCTTCTCCTCTTCCTCCTTCTAGCATTTTTAGTCTATTTTCTGTATAATTTTACATAACCACAGACCTCAGGAAGGTAGAAGCTACAGGAAAATCTCTTTTCTCACCCTCCCCATCCCCCAAATGCAAAATTAGGTAAGTATGTCTTAGAGGGGAGAATCAAAATTTATGCTTGCAATGCTGTGCAAGATTTTTACACAAATCAAGACCTAAACCAGCCTGCAGTGGAGGTTTTTAGGCCTCTGTTTCTATTCCTGGGCCAAAGCCCTAAGCTGTTGAACATGATGGACAGCCATGGGGACAGATGGCAGGCAACTAGCAGGAAGGGAAGAATGCAATTCCTTGAATGGCATGATTCCCGCCCCCTGCCCCCACCTTTTTTTCTTATTCTTCAAACTCATCTCTGTAGGAAGTTGATGGGCAGGGATAGCAGAGGAAAGACAGGACACAAGACCCAGGGCACAACAACTGCAGCTGGGACCTGGCAACCTAGTGTGTCGTGGTTGATGTGGACTCAGGATGGAATGCAGAATATTGGAATGCTGCTAGGAGTCAAGTCTACTTGGAAGGAATGCTAGATGGGCAAGCCTCAACTTTTGGTCCAGGAAACCCTCCCCTCCCTTGTCAACATGAAGTTAGTATGATTGGAAGAACCATCTGAAATCATACTAGCTTCTGCTACCTTCATGTTCAGTGTTAGAAAAAGATTCACCAATGTGCATATTTTGATGTTAATTCCTGGAATTACTATTCATCCCAAAGAATAGTTTGTTGGTAGAGTAACCACCCTCCCCCCCAAAAAAAATCTAGGAAGAACTTTGATCTCTGGAATTGGAAAGCGAGGGTGGTATAATTTGTTATCTCACCAGACTGACATAATTCTTGTGTATCTGGTCAGACAAAACAGGACATACTCATCACATTCTTCTTTCTAATTCCTGTGGGTCCCCAGTAAATATTTCACATGCTCTACCAAACAGCCTAGGTATCACTTCATGTTTCTGCATTGACCACTGCATTGACCATGAGCTCTGCTCATGGTTCACCTGGACTGCACCTGAATCCTGACACTATTTGGCTATTCTGTTGCTCTGGCCACTGCTTGTACAAACTTTCATTCCTGGACCTTGGCTTAATGGTCTATTTGGAGTCATGCCCATGAGCTCAGATGCTCTGACAGGGATTTGTGTGTGTAGTTGGGCAATTATGAACAATGTGTAGGCTGTTTGGTGTGTAATGACTTCCTATGAGGGCACAAATAGGGACTAATGTCAGGCATGAAATGCAGCTTACCGCTCAGTGTACTTGCTCTCCTATGTCTCTAGGAGGAAGATGCATATTTTTTCTAGTCACATAGGTTACCATATCATGTACTTCGGAGATGAGACTGCCTTCAGGAAATGACTTACTTTAAAATTCAGACAAAGGTTCCCTGTGGGCTAGCATCAGCACAGCTCTGTGTTTCTTCTGGAAGGTTAGGAATGGCTCCCCTCTTCTGTTTGCTATGGTATCAGATAAATACTGCTAACATAAGTTAAGAGGGCATAAGCCCAATTCAGGCTGCTATAACAAATACTATAAACTCAGTGAATTATAAGCTATACAGCTCTGGAAGTTGGGAAGTCCAAGATCAAGGCATAGCTGGTATTTAATGAGAGTCTATTTCCTGGTCTGTAAACGGGGCCTTCTTGTATGTCTTTATATGGTGGAAGCAAGCATGGAAACAGTTTCCAGATGCCTCTTTATAACGCACTAATCTCATTTATGAGGCTCCAATCACCATGACTTAATCACAGCATTAAGAACCACCTCCAAGTACTATCACATTGATGGTTATGTTTTAGCATATGAAGTTAGGAGGGGACATAAGTATTTAGACCATAATACCACCCCATTATCCAATGGGATGTTTTCATATATCCTCTCAATATGCTAAAATAAAAAATAATAAAAATATCTCAAATTTGACACACACACACACACACACACACACACACACAAATCAGTTGTGTAAATTGTGAAGCATCCTGGGTTCCATCCTAGATTCTGAAATTGGCCTTTTCCCCATCAGGACAGAAAATAAAAGTTAAGTCAACAACATGAAGATGAAGTAATACTAACCATTACTACATCCAAGTAACTCACACCACCATTAATCACACAGTTGGGTTGTGATGGCTCTCAAAGGCAAGCCTCCTTGTATTGCATGCAACTAAACCTGTCCCTCTTCCCAGTGCATTTGCAAGATATTCCTGGGTAGGAGTTGGATCTGGACAGGTTTAGTTTCCAGAACCACAGGACTTTACCAAACATCCAGCCCTGATGCTCACAGCCTCCACACACACTCGAGTCTGGCAGGTCATACCACATAACCCTTACTCTCTTCCTGTTAACACTGTTGTAAGAATACATAGGAATCTGTTTGTGACTTTTCTCCTCAGCCCTTTCTCTATCTATGTATCAAAATTCCTCAGACAAGACCACATGTGATTATGGCCATAGCTTGAATTCTTTTTCCTAGAAGGCTCCAATAGGATCAGGCAAAACAGAGTGGGTGCCAACAGAAAGATGGGAGGGGTATCATCTCACTATCTCCAGCAACATTCGTATCCTAGTTTTAGCCCAGTGGGGATCTTGTCCCTATAGGGATAGAAGAAAATGTGTCTGCTGTTGTCACTTGTGTCCTCTGAAGTAAGGATGACTCTGAGAGGTCAAAGCTGGAAAAATGTGTGCACATTTCTCTGTGTCTCATTCTACTTCCTTAAGGCTTTATTTTTCCACCGAGGGGCACACCGTTGAGACAGTCTTTTGTATTCTTGTATTACCCTCAGTAAAATCAGATGGGATAATGCTCTTGCAAAGTCAGATAGAATAAGAGGAAAGTTGTGGAGGAAAGTGGAAGGGATATATCCTAAGGTGAGTGAATCCATCAAAGATTGGAAGACCCTAATTCACAGACAGTATGAGGACAATGTGGCAGGTGGCTCTTAACCACAGGACATTAGATCAAATTGCGCAGATGAAAGGAAATTATAAAAATAATAAATAAATAAATAAATAATAGAAAGGGCAAAGTACTTTGAATAATTGACTTTCATACTGATTTGCCAATCGAGAATCAGCTTTGCATCTACTCACTCAATCTGTGGTGAAAGCAAGAATTAGGTGAGTCATGCTCATTGGAAAAATTAATAGGAAATGGGCTTTGTCCCTTCTTGCTTCAGAAGCTGATAAGCAGTGTTGGTATTTGTTTTGTCTGGCTGAAGTCTTCAGTTGTGTGTGTGTGTGTGTGTGTGTGTGTGTGTGTGTGTGTGTGTGTGTGTGTGTGTTTGTCCTCAAGGCCTGGATGCTGTCCCTGAGCTTTTTTGCTCAAGGTTAGTACTTTAACACCCAAGCCACATCTCCACTTCTGGCTTTTTTGGGTGGTCAAATGGAGATAAGAGTTTCATGGACTTTCCTGCCTGGGCTCGTCTTGAACCATGATCCTAAGATCTCAGCTTCTTGAGTAGCTAGTATTACTGGTGTAAACCACCAGCACTCAGATTTTTTTCCCTCCTTAAGTCCTGAAGCTAACTAAAGGCTCCTAGTAGTGGTTGTTACTTGACTATAATAGCTATTTGAATTATGATCCACAGAAGAGTGTTTACCATATACAGCATAGATTAGGTGGCACATAGAGGAGGCAGGTCAGGAACAGGAAAAAGACTATTGAAATAGGAAACACAAATTTTTGCTCTGCCTGGCACTGCTAGTCTCTAGGGTACTTTAAATTATAATTCTAATGCACTATAGAATGTATCATTAGTGCCAGATGGACACCAGTGGTCAAGAACAAACTAGCTGACCTGAGCCAAATAACAAGAGATAAGCCTAAGCTGGTGAAAGCCAGAGGCACAGCTTCAAAATGTACCACTGGGGGCTGGGAAGGTGGCTCAGTGCTAGAGTGCTTGCCTCACTTGCATGAGGCCCTGGGTTCGATTCCTTAGCACCACAAAAACAGAAAAGGCAGGAAGTGCCTGCTGTGGCTCAGGTGGTAGAGCACTAGCCTTGATCTGAAGAGCTGAGGGACAGCGCCCAGGCCCAGAGTTCAAGCACCATAGCTGACCAAAAAAAGAAAAAGTACCACTGTTTTCAAGTTGTGTGTGTGTGTGTGTGTGTGTGTGTGTGTGTGTGTGTGTGTGTGTGTGTTCGCGCGTGCACATGCACAGGATTGATTGGCTGGTCACAGAGGCGCTGAAAGATTAAAGCTGGGAAAATAAGTTAATGGGTTTATTAAATGGTCTTTTAAATCTAGGTTTAAAATGCATTTAAATGTTTCCCATGACTTGTTTTGTTTGTTTGTATGTGTGGAAAATGATCATATTTCTAGGGAAATAGATCCCCAAAAGATTCAGTCACACATATTGTAAGTTCTCTATGGGACCTGCAGAGGCTACACAGATCTTAACAGAACAGTATAATACTAACAGAAAAAAGTATAGTTTTTGCTTATGGTACCGAAAATGGAATTCAAGTGTCTCATGCATGCATTCATTCTACCCCTAAGCTACATATGCTTTTGTATATGTGAAGCCTCCTCTAGCCTAGTAAATGTAACAAGAAGTTGAATCAAAAGGCATGTGAATTTTTATTTTGTCAAATCTGTCACACTCCTTCCCTCCCTCCCTCCCTTTCTTTCCTTCATCCCTTCTTCCTTCACTCCTTTCCTCCCTCCCTCTCATTACCCCTCTCTTCCTCCCTTCCTTTTTTGTTTTTGACAAGGTCTTGCTAAAAGACACAAGCAAATCTCAAACTTGTAATCTTCCCATCTCACCCATCTGAGCAGCTGGAATTATTATTTTATGGCAGTACTGGGGCTTGAACTCAGAGCTTGGGCACTGTCCCTGAGCTTTTCTGCTCCAAGATGATGCTCTCCCACTTGATCCACAGCTCCACTTTTAGCTTTTTGGTGGTTAATTGGAGATAATCTCATGAACTTTCCTGCCCAGGCTGGCTTTAAACTATGATCCTCAGATATAGCCTCCTGAGTGGCTAGGATTACACGCATGAGCCACCAACACCCAGCTAAATTATTTTCTAATGTGGTTTTTACCAATTTATACTCTTATAGCAACATACAAGAGTTCATTACTCCATATCCAATACTTGTAGGAGGGAAGAAAGGAAGGAGGAGAGGAAGGGAAAAAAAGAAGAGGAAGAAAGAAAATAAGGGGAGGAAAGAAGGAAGGATATCTTGCTAAGGAATGATTAGGAAAAAAGTTTTAAGGAGGGTAGATTTTGCAGTGAACTATGAAGTCCATTAATGTCCCTACAAGCTGCCCCTTTTAGTCCTTCTCTATCTGTCATCTTTCACTTTGAAAGTAATGAGAACTTCATAGGGATCTGCTCTGGTTTGCAGCTCCTAGAAGCTGGAAGAAGCCAGGAAACATTCTTAGAACTTTCAGAGAACCACGGTCTTATGACACCTTGTTTTTTTGCCAAACAATGGCATTCATTTCAAACTTCAAACCTTCAGACTGTAAGACAGTAGTTTTGTTTTAGCTTTGTGTTAGTTTTGTAGCAATTTGTTATAACAACAATATGAGTGAATACAAAGGTTAATAAAGTCAATCAGGAAAAAGAATACATCTTAAGGGAAAATCCATAGTTTTGTTCATGGTGTCTTGAGGAACTGGTATGAAAGTTTATAGGAAAGTGTCAGCGGATCATTGGAAATATAGTTTGAATTTTAGAAGAGAGGGTATCCTTTGAAACATTAGAATCATTTCATGGAGGGAATACTTGGCACCTAGAATGTAGGTGAGATGGCGTCAGAAAATAAGTTTAAAGCAGTGCTGTCCCACAGAAATATAACTTAATTTGTGAATGTAAGCCATGGAAGCATTTTACAATTTTCAGCAGGCACTCTAAAAATAAAAAAGCAAGTGAAATTAAAATTTAATAGTATGGTTTATTATGTGCAGTATATCCAATTATGATCATTTCACTATGTAATGAAAACAAAAATTACTGAGATGGCTTACCTCAATTTTTTGTTACATCTCAAATTCATTACACATCTTACAATACATCTCAGTTCAGCACATCTATAATAAATTTCAAAGGCTCAATAGCCTTCATGTGTCTAGTGCTACCATATTGAGCAGTGCAGTTTAGAAGGAGAGGCACAAAGAGTGAGACATGGAGAGGCACTTGTATTTAGCAGATGAAAGAAGCCAGCAAAGGAATTAACAGAGGCAGGATGATGATGAGGATAGCACAATTTCTCAATATCCAAATAATATCTTTAGGGAAATGTGGAGAATGGGCATAACATGCTCTTCAGTGGTAAGAATCATTCAACTCTTACATTTGAGAGAATCTTCTCCCATTTTCAGGGCAGCTACATCTAAACGTATGTGGCTAGACATAAGAGGGTGACCAAGGTTAAGAAGAAAGGAGTACCGAAGTGTATAAGGTTGTTGAAGGATGTGATGATTTAGAACAGGTGCCTTGTGGGAGTAAGATGGAGATCATGTTACCATGACAACTGATTATTTTGTTGGTCCAATGACCAGTTACCATGGTGATGAAATCTTTGTGTCAGTGTGACATGGATCCCAAGGGAGAGGAAGGATGCTTGTGCAAAGGACCCTTTGCTCATTGGCAAAGCTTTTCATATTTGTGATAATTTCTGCACTGCTTGATGAAGCCTCCCTCAAGAATTTCAATCAACATGGATATTCCTCCTCCTCCCAACTGTTTATTTATAGCAGCCATCACTTGTAAAATTCACACATTTTTGCTGTTCATTTTCTACCTGGTGATTTCTCATTTTTGATTCTCTAGTTGTTTCAGTCATTCATCTTCCCCTTAAACAGATGTAACCTCATTAAAGACAGGGATCTTACAATTCTTACAGTTTAGTTGTGTTTTTAAAGGTTTCGGTATACTGGTACTCAACAGTAAGCTAGTGGAAAAAAAAAATAAGACCTTGGGAGCCACCAGATCTGGGTTATTATCACATCAATGTTTATTGCTTGCTAGTTGTGGGAATTAGGAAAACAACTATTTTTTTAGTTTTCTTCTATAAAATGGGGATCACAAAACTTGTTCCATGGGGTGGTTATGATTTTTAGGGATAAGTGGATTAGCTAACGTACATTAGGAAATCGATAAATGATCCCAATGATTTAACATGGTTCCTAATCTAGTCCTGGATGTAATGATTGGTACTTAGTAACACTTGGTGCACAAGAAAATAATGATACTATGATACAAAGATAATAAGACTAGGTTGAATTTTTCAGTTCCTTAAAGATCACTTGTAATTCTTTTTTTTTTTTGGGTCCGGTCGTGGGGCCTGAACTCTGGGCCTGGGCGCTGTCCCTCAGCTCTTCAGCTCAAGGCTAGTGCTCTACCACTTGAGCCACAGTGCCACTTCCGGCTTTTTTCTTTTTGCTTATGTGGTGCTGAGGAATCGAACCCAGGGCCTCAGGCATGCAAGGCAAGTGCTCTACCACTGAGCTACCTTCCCAGCCTTCCCTTGTAATTCTTAACTTGCAATCGAAGTTATGCTGATGATAATTTATTGGGAGGAAATGATTCAAGTATTCAGTTAAGGAAATAAAAGGAACAATATCCAAATATTTGTGCTTCCTTGGTAAAAGAACATACTATTAATTAAGTGCTTATTCCAAAAAGAAATATAAAGGAAGAAAACAAAACAACATATGTATCCGATCCTTCATCTGGATCCAAAACTAATTTACAGGAAATAAATCTTACCACAAAAACCAGGTGTTAGAATGTATGACTATAGTCCCAATTCTTGAGAGGCAATGCTGAGTGGGGAAGATGACTTAGAACAACCTGGGCAGCATAGTAAATTCTTGTCTCAGAAAACAACACAAAACAATACTAAGTAAACAGAAAATAAACAAAACCCAAACAACAAAGCAACCAGAAGAAAAAAGTAAAGAAAAAAATCCTGAAAGGGTGACATTGAGCCAGATGTGTTGTTACTTATAAATTAGTATGTTGAAGCCGCGCACTGGTGGCTCACACTTGTAATCCTAGCTACTCAGGAGGCTGAGATCTGAGGATCTCAGTTCAAAGCCAGGAAAGTCTGTGAGACTCTAATCTCCAATAAATCACCAGAAAACTGGAAGTCGTGCTGTGGTTGAAGTGGTAGAGCACTAGCCTTGAGCTGAATAGCTCAGGGACAGTGCGCAGGCCCAGAGTTTAAGCCCCACGACCAACAGAAAAAAAAAATGTTGAGTTGAAACCCCTTTATACAATTACCTAAAGATTATTTTCTTAAAAAAAAACCTGTTATCATCTTAGGTAAGCAAGCAGCAAAATCAGATTGTGAAAATACTACTGGGAAAATGGCCTCATTTCTTCAACAAACCCATTGCTGGGTAAAAGAGTGGAGATAAAAATTACAATATTAAAAAAAAGAGTATTTCAGTTCCCACATTAGGTCTTATTTGAGCTTGGATTCAAACAAAATTTGAAATAATTCATAAGGTATCGAGTAATTAAAATACCCCCAAAATGGATCAAAGATCTACCTAAACACCAGTGACTTCACTGATTTTTAGATAATATTGTTGCAGGATTATAGCTGCTAAAACAAGAATTTTTACCTTCTGTAGATATATTTTCACAATATGTATGCATTGATGTAGTATGACGCAGATGAAACAAGATTGTTTCCTACTTAATAATTGTTGAAGTTGGTTGATGGATCTATAGGGACTCTTATACTTCTTTTTTGTTGTGTCAGTACAGGGGCATGAACTCAGGGCCTGGGCACTCTTCCTTAACTTTTGCTTAAAACTGGTGCTCTACCACTTGAGCCATAGCTTCTTTTCTAGCTTTTTAGTGGTTAATTGGAAATAAGAGTCTCATGAGCTTTCCTGCCTGAACTGGCTTTGAACTATTATCCTCAAATCTCAGATTCCTGAGTAGCTAGGATTACAGGCAGGAGCCACGGGCACCAGTTAAAAATTATATTTTTAAAACATTAAGTATAGCTAAGATTATATATTCAGTAAAGACTTAGATATATTTGTCCTTGCTGGACAAATCCATTGTGTGTGTGTGTGTGTGTGTGTGTGTGTGTGTGTGTGTATGTGTGTGTGTGTGTTTGTGTATGTAGTATATATAGCATATAAAGTATATATATTGTATATATGTATTCCCTAGCTAGTCTTTGGTAATAAGGTTTTTACATGGCAAACATGAATCAATCTTTCACTTAAAATTATTCTTTATGTCATTCATTATGCCTCACACTAGATTCCTTAAAAACAAGACTGAGAGAAAATTTTATGACCAAGAAATATTTTGGGAGGGGGTTGTTTTTGTGATCCACCCTAGTGAGGTAGTAAAGGAAGTAAAAAATAAAGGAAGAGGGAGACATTTGACTATGTTACAATTACCATACATATCTCATCTGGCACTCCTCTAAAACTGCGGCAGCTTAAGAGATAGAGCTTTTCAATTATGTCTAGCCTTAAAGACTAGGATCTGGATCTTTATACTTGGAATCACTCTCAGGCTCATCTTGCCTCAACAAACTTGAAATCATTTTTTAAGGCTGAGTTTGAATGTTTCTATATCTGCAAACTTTTTCTTAGACCATTTATCCCAAGTCAGATCAAATTTCTCTCCCCGCCTCCGCCCCCAACCTTTTTATGTGAATCATACAGGGAATAGGCAGTGTTAACATTTGTAACTCTTTAGATGTGCCAAGTTCTGGGTATAGTATTCTGTGCATGGGTTCAGTTAACTCACAACATACTTACTCAGTAGCTATTATTCCATTTACAGATGAGGAAACTGAGGCTCAGAGAAATTAATCAATTTATCCAAGTAAAATCATTGAGCTTGTGAGGAGTGAGGCTGGCTAGGTAACCATAGTCTTGATCACTACTGTGCTATACTGCCCCCTAGCAACTATTTTTATCTTTGTAATATCAAAACTTTTTAAGGGGAATAGAAGCTCTTCCTACTTTTGAAAGACTGGACAATCTTAATTATTTTAGAAGGTTCTGATGTTCGATGATTAAATCAGATATTCTATGGACTTCTTTTTCTGGTGCTGAAGATTGAACTGAGGTCTTCACATGTTCTAGATAACCACGCTACCACTCATCTACACCCAGCCTGCCAAGAAGAGGTTTTAAAAATTAGTATGCTATTCTCTTTGGAGATACATAGAACATGTTAGGCCTTAGAACCCTGCATCTATGTTTGTGTTGAGTTCAGCCTCCACCACATGTTCTCTTCATCTGATTCCATTAAAAGAAGATCCACATATACTTCAAGCTAGACTTTCTCATTGCCATGTTCTCTGGTGTGTTCAGTGTTTTTCATGCATCACAATTTCTTTAGGGATGTTTTTGTGTCTTTACTCAATATGCTCTAGGCTCTTTAGATCCTAATATTTCAGAAAGTCTTCAATTATGTAGCATTTCAAACAACTGAGGTATAACATACACATAAATATTAGCTAGTAGTAATTTCTTAACTGAAGTGAGCAGCCCCACATGATACAGGAAGAGTCACTGTGGCAAGTGAGGAAATGCTAGTTACAGTTCTAGATAATCTACTTAGTTAATTTGACAAATGTATTGAAGTTATTCAGTGGATACCAGGTACAGTGTTGGGTGCTAGGTTAGGAAATGGGCATGGCTTTTGTTTTAAGAACAGGGACTGAATCTTAACTCGCTTTGTAACTTCCCCAGGTTCTGGGCCATGATGTAGACCATGGCATCTAGCTTCTAAAGGCCTGAGCCCACAGACTAAGACTAAGTTTCTAGTCCTACATTTAATACCTTTTGCCATTCTACACTGATTTAATCATCCTAGTCCATGTAACCTCCATATTTCCTCACCAATCTGGATCATCAATGGTAAGGTTTCAGTAAATGTCTGCACTAATCCGCAGAGATTCTGTTCTATTATGATAACAATCCCCAGATCTCAGTAGTCCAATCAGCAATGGGTTTAGCCATAGCTTTTTTGCACATTGTTTTCACTCTTGGACTGAGGCTGGCAGAGAAGGTTCTATCCTAAACATGGCTGGTCTTTAGGATACAGGGAAGAAAACCATGGCACAGCACACTGCCTGAGGTCTTGGTTTACACTCATTCTCATTCCTTTAGCTGATGCAAACAAGTCAAACAAGCAAGCTTGCTATCCATGAGGAAATGTAACTCACCCCTGAGAAGCACAAGTGTTTGGGAACAAGATAGTTTACCAAAGGTCTTGAGTAGACCTTGAGTAGAGATTGTATAGGTTGAATCTGTTCCTTCTTGGGAAGGATTAAATCATAGATTGAGCAGTCCTATTTCTAGGACTCTTTGCAAAACTTACATCAAGGATGTGAGGCCATCAAGGATGGCCTCCCTCAACCCTAATACTGGAGATCAAACCCAGAAACATTAACAATATGTTACTCAAGCACTCTACCACTGTAGCCTAGCCCATCATAGAAAAATTTTAAATTACTCTTTGAGTGGCTAGAACACAGGAGATTATATTGATTCTTATATTAATCTCTGATGGTTTGGAATCAGACAATTCTGCATTGAAATCCTGTTTCTGCCTCTCTCAAACTACTCAGTCTGCTTTCTTTTTTTTTTTTTTTTAAAAAAAAGGAGATTACTATCTCTTAGTTTTGCTGTTAAGGATTAAATAAAACCCTATGTCAAGGACCTATCATGATGTCAGTCACAAAAGGAATACTTAATAAATCATAGCCACTCCTTTGACAGGCTCCTCTAGCATTGGAGTTTCTTGATGGTTCTTTAGCTCATTAGGTACTAAGTAAGCTAATAACATCACTAGTTGAAATTAATCATTTCTTACCTACCAAATTTGTATCCAGAGTTTCAGACTGCTTTGGGCTGCAAATCTTGGCTACTTTTCCTCCTAAATTCTTTCATTCTAATATTTCCAAAAGATACTGCTAACTAACTGATAGCCAGGAGATTTCCCCTGGTTCCACTCTATCTGAACATCCACTGACTCACTCTTCCTAGCACCACCCTTTTCATCTGCACCATTGCTTACACATAACATAAATACTTTATTTAATCTACTCATTTGCTAGTGTTTGCTCAGCTGTCTTGGTGCCTTTGTGGCTTTCATTACTTTTAATTGGCTCAGTTGATTCTGAGAATGGAGGTGAGTCAAGGTTTGAGTCAGGTAGTTGCAAGGACTAGGGATAGCTTAATGGTTGAGGGTGGCATTGTTTGCCAGATTGCTTTTTCTTTTTAGCTTTCTACTGGGGTGGGGAGTAATTCTAACTTCACTTTTCTACAGAGAATGATTTGGCCATATAGTCTTTGTTGGGAAGGACCACATTTTGCCTTATTGACATAATCCAAAGTGAATACCAAGCTCCCAGAGGGCAGGAAGTCAGTTTAAAGATGCTTGATATATATGTATATATGCATACATACATACATACATATATACACACACATACTTGTGGAGCTCCACTAATTGGTTGTTTTCATCAGCCAGTAGTATTTAATAACTATTCATGAAACTATAACTTCTGTGGCCTCTACTTTTCTTGTATCCACCTAACTTCTTTGAACAGCACAGGCTGTTCTCTGTTGCCTGTTCCCTCCATTTTTTAAATGTGACTTCCAACCTTGCTTCTGTCTCTATATGGAAAACTCCTGTTCATTTATTAAGACTTAGCCTTCCCCTTCCCCTTTAAGGGTGAAGCTTTCTTTGCCTTCCATGTCAGCTTCACAATCCTCATCCAACTGAGCAGAATTAAGCATTGCCTTTCTCTGTTTCCATGGCATAAGTACAAATTTCAACCAGTCTGCATTGGGATGAATTGTTTACATGTCTCCTTTCTTTATTTATTCTTGTTTGACTCCTAAGTATTTAGCACAATGCCTGGTAAAGAGTAGGTGCTTGATAAATGATTATCGAATGCTATTTAAGTATGCATTGTGACTAACACCCAGATGTTGTCATTAAATAGCAGGAAAGTGGAGCTGAGAGTTTCTTCATGGGCTTCATACAGCCCTTTCCCAGAATTTCATATATAAAATCTAGATTATATAAACAAACTCAGGGAATGGGGAAGGCTCTTCCAAGGTTAGAAATGATAGGAGGTGTTGCTTTGCATTTTTCTTTTTTCTTCTTTCAAGTCTTGGCTACTCTTAAGTTCATTCCACATTTTCTCCTTTATTCTTAAAACAAATATAGAAGGAGTAGCGGATTGGGAAGAACCCCATTTGTCTAAGTGGCTGTGGGTCATTGCTGAAGTACTGCTAGTGCCCAACCAAGGGTTTTGTAGGGATCTCACTGTTCATCTCTGGGCAAGGTCCTTTTCACTGAATTTACAACCCACAAGAAGCTGGAAAAAGATTGCAGACAATTCAAATAATAAAATTTAGATCTCACTGTCTCAAGGTTTTGTCCTGGGTTAAATACCATCACCTCTTGGAATGCTCCCCTGCTCTGTATTCCCGGCCTCCCTACTCCCATCTCCTAAGTCAGAAACTATTCTATGCTGACACTACATGCTGTCATAATAATGACAGATGTTTTGCGGGGCTTTTATTTTATGATAGCCTATATATGATCTTGTTGGCTTTGATTGTTGTTCACAATTTATAGGCAGGGCAAAAGAGAATAGGAGAACCCAAAACCAGGTATGGCCTTCTAAACTGGGTTTTAAACTTTTCCTCCATTGGTGGAGGTACCAGGATCCTTCCAGCTGCTATGGTCAATATAACTTTTTTTTTTTTTAAGGGGAGGGGATGCTTCTTCACCACCTTTTAAAAATTATCTTTTAATGATAATTTTTTTTGTGCCAGTCCTGGCCCTTGAACTCAGGGTCTGGGTGCTGTCCCTGAGCCTCTTAAAGAGAATTTTTAAATTTACTGTGCACGTTTAAGGTACAACATAATGTTATAGGATGAGAATCAATAGTAAACAGGATACTAGAGTCAAATGAACAAATCTACCATCTCCTACCTTTTTTTTGTGTGGCAAGAGCAGCTAAACTCTGCTCACTGAGCATGAAGCACAGCTTAATTCTTCTTCCTTTTTTCCCTCAGTAGCTCCTAGTTCTTTTCTTCCCCAAAGCAGCAGATATTCCAAATTTGCCATCCTACTATGGCAACTATCCTAGTTAAATTCTGTCTCTTATCCTATGGCCAGCTAGCCCACAGCAAGTACTTTAGGGAAACACTTAGGAATCCCAGACAAAGTGGGAGGCAAAGAACTGTCCATGACTTAAAAGAGGTAGTGGCAATGTAAACCTGAACCTCCAGCCTTGGAGCCAGTCCAAATATTCATCTTCCTACTCTTTTACTCTGTCTTCTGGCAGACTCCACTTAAGTGGCTCAGGGAAATTCCCAGCTAGGGACTTTTATGACCCTAAACTGAGTTTCAGGGTAAAGCTTGGTGAATATTGGCCTCAATTTCTTCTCCTGACATGTGGAGGTAATATTAGCTGTGCCCATCTCCTTAAATACATGGCTCAAGGTATTTCTTTAGCACCCTTCTGCTTTTGTCCCCACTCAAGAGGAAGGTGGGCTATGAGACCTGAAAGGCTGAGAAGAAAGCTAGTGTTAATTATGCTACCAAGAATCTACCCAATGGAGTAATGAACAACCAAGAGCTTACATATATACGCACATATATGTACACATACATATATTACTCTTAAGTTAACATGTATTTTTTTACATTGAATTTTTGGCGTTAAGAGTTTGAACTCATGACTTTTTATATTCTGGGCCAATGTTCTACCACTTGAGCCACAACTCCAGCCCGCTTGCTTGCTTCTTTCTTCCTTCCTTCCTTCTTCTTTCTCCCTCCCTTCTTCCCTCCCTCCCTTCCTTTTGGTGGTACCAGGGTTTGAATTCAGGGTCTTGTGCTCACTTGGTTTTCTCACCTAGCTTGGCCCTCTGTCACTTGTCTTGATTTTTGCCTTCCATCCCTGCTTTCTGAATTATTTTGGAGATGGAATATTTTGGACTTTTCTACCTGGGCTGGTTTTGAAGAGCAATCCTCTGGATCTCAGCCTCTTGAGGAGCTAGGATTATAGTTATCAGCCACCAATTCTGGTTATTTTTGAGATTGGGACTCACTTTCTGGTCATGCTAGCCTAGACCATAATACTCGCATTTGTGCTTCCTGCTGAAACTGGTGTAATAGGCATGTACCACCATACCCATTTTTTTCTGGTGAGACTGGGTCTTTAGAACTGTTCCCTCTGCCCAGACTGGCCTGAAACTACTATCCTAATCTTAGCCTTCTGTGTAACTGACAGGTATTTAACATTGTGCCCAGGTATTGATTGAGATGGTATAGGGAAGTTAATTTTCCCCAGGCTGGCCATGAACCAACATCTTCCAGATCTCTGCCTCTTAACTAACTAGGATTATGGCATGGAGCCACCATCTTCCAATAAGACTCAGGAACTTCTAATTTCCTTGGCAATTTGGAACTGTGGGAACTATCACTTTTCAGGAAAGCTGGATAGGGCATAGTATTTTCCTTATCACAGTGTATTGTAATTTTTTTTAACCTACTTGCTTCCTCAGTACTAGGATTAAGTTTTTTTTTTTTTTGGTTGTGGGGCTTGAACTCTGGGCCTGGGCGCTGTCCTTCAGCTCTTCAGCTCAAGGCTAGCTCTCTACCACTTGAGCCACAGCGCTACTTCTGGTTTTTTTCTGCTTATGTGGTGCTGAGTAATCGAACCCAGGGCCTCATGCATGCAAGGCAAGCCCTCTACCACTGAGCCACCTTCCCAGCCCTAGGATTAAGTTCTTAAAACCACAGCACAGCTATTTTATTTTTCCTGTTCATTACTACCATTCTGGTCTAAGCCATTATCCTGCAGGTAGACACTGGAGACTAGGTTCCATTATGTATTCTCAATAGAGCAAGAGTGATCTTCTTCTGTTCAAAGCCCTGTAGAGGTTCTGTTATAACTAAAATCCTTTCAACGGTCAACAAGACCTCACTCTGTTCTTACCTTCCAACTCTCCTGGCTTTCTCACTATTTCCAATAACTTCAGGACCACTTTTGCCACAACTGACTGGCACCTCCCTTCACCCTATTCAAATATTTAATTAAATATCTGAATGGTGTTTATTTATATTCAAAGTGCCTCTTCCATTGTTCTTGATAGCCCTTTCCTTTCTCCTATAGCTCTCAAAACTTTTAACATACTACAAGTGTGTGAGAGGTGGTATAGGGCTTGAACTCAGAGTCTCTAGCTATTTCTGGACTTTTCACTCATGACTGATGCTCTACCACTTGAGCCACACCTTCAGTCCATGATTTTTGCTGGTTAATTGGAGAGGGAATGTTGCAGACTTTTCTGCCAAGGACAGCTTTGGATGTCAATTCTCAGATCTCAGCCTACTGAGTATAGCTAGGATTCCAGTCGACAGTTATCAGCTTCTGGCTCACAATTCTTTTTCTATGCTTATAACCTGTCTCCCAATCTAGAATGAAAGCTCCAAGAGGTTTGAATATTTATTATCCCTACCTTTCTCTCCCTCCTGTTCACTGATATATCAAGTTCTAAGGTAATGTCTGGCAAGTTTAATAGTGATTGACAAGTATTTGCTAGAAGAATGAGTGAATGAATCTTCAGAATCTCACTCAAGTATTATATAGAAAAGGAGTACGTGGGTAGTTTGAGTGCCTGGAAATTCTTGGCAAACAGCAAGTGTTCAATGTTTGTTGAAGAAAGAGAATGCTTTATGCCCTTTGAGGTGAAAAAAAAAAAAAAAAAGAAGCTTTCATGGCCAATTCACACAGGGCCCCCTTATCCACTCATCCAATTGGCCTAACACTCATCTAATAAACACTCTAAAACCCAAATATTGAACACCTACTACCAGTTCAAAAGCGTTCTTGGTGCTGCAAAGGAGTTATGTGACTAACATAAATGAAGCCAACAGCAAATAATAGCTTGCAATGTAACTAAGTGCGAAATTACAGGGCAGCTTATCAGTGCTAATAGTTCAGAGGAAGAATCAGTGAAGACTGACGTAGAAGAAAATTCCAAAGTCCACGAGGTGTCCTGGCTAGCGTTCTAAATGCTACACCTGTTGACAGCAGAACCATGACCCAGAAGGCGAACTTGAGATCAGAAGGGCCCTTAGAATTCCAAAAGTAGAAGGAAAGTATGACTAGGCCGGGGAAAGCCCTTGGCAAAGACGGGCCTGGAATCCTGGCCTCATGAAGTGCCGAAGAGCCGGGAGAAAGATTCAAGGCCTCCTTGTTAGGACCTGACGACTCTGCGGGGTACCAGGTCAGAGAAGGGGGTCTGGGTTCTTGGAGACGCTTAGGAGCCTGCAAAAAGGTGCGTGTGGGGGTAGGGAGGGGAAGGTCACGGGGAGGCATTCTTCCACAGCACCGAGCTTCTGGAATCTTTGGAAAGGGCCCAAGGCGGCCGACCTGTCATCCTTGAGTGCGGGGCCGCCCTCGCCGCCTTCACTCCTCAGACGTCACTCTCAGTTGCAGGTACCGGACTGGGAGACGCTCACAACCACCCTGTGGTCGTTTAGCCCCAGCAGCGCAAGTCCCGGGGCACTACTTGTCCCCGCGGAGGGATTCCGCGCACGTCGACGCGGCCGTGACGCCGTCGACGCCCGGTCGGTGGCGCAGCGACGTCGCGGGAGGCGGGGGAGACAGGGACGGAGTCGGGGAAAAGGGGGGCGGGCGTGGAGAGCGGGTCGGGAAGTAGTTCCGGGTGCGCGGCCCCGGATGTTGGCTGCTCCCGCTGCCGCTCTCGGCGCTGCTCGGGGCCTTGGCCGCTCGCATCAGACGCTGTTGGGACCATTCCCGGGGGGCGGAGACGCACGCAGCGGCCGGGGGCTCGGCCGGGGCCGTCCCGGCCTGCGCAGCCTGAGGTGAGCGCCCACCACCGGGGCGGCCGGGCCGGGGCGGCGGGCGAGGAGGCGGGGCTGGGGCATCTCCCGGGATCGAGGCAAGGTACTGCCCTCCTCGAGACGCCCTCTCGCTTCTCGGGGGCGCGGGCGGGCCCGCCGTGTGGTAGGCGGCGGGTGGCGGGCGGGGCTGGGGGCCCGAGCCCGTGCCGGGGCCTGGCGGGCCGCGAGGGCCGGGTCCCTCCGTCCCTCCCTCCCCCGCGGCGCTTCTCCTCAGCTGCTGCTGCCCCTCAGCCGCGGAGCGGCGGCTCCACGCTCCCGCCCCTCCCCCCCGGCGGGGCCCGCGGGGAACCGGACGTGGATCCCAGGGGGCGCCGCGTCTGAGGACCGCGACCTCCCCTTTCCCTCCTTGACCTGCGCCCTAGCCTGGGTTCGTCCCGAGCCCGGCGCGATGTGGCTTCTTCCCTTCAAGCCGAGGGCGCTTTCCCTCTCGAAAGGCAGACAGTCCCTGGCCCGCCTCGCGGGTGCCCTTCGGGGGCCAGGAGGTCCGCTCTAGGTGCCCGCGTTCCCGCCCATCCTGTCACCGTGTCCTTTGCTGGCCTTAGGGCAAAGGCAGCCGTTCCCTGCGGACGTGTTGCTGTCCTGTGTGTTGCATCCTGCCCACGTGGTAGGGTGTCCCGTCTCCCCCCCCCCCCTGCCATTTTTTTGCAGCTGGTGGAGAGGGAGGTTAGCCGGATGGTTTTTCCTCTGTGATTTCGTCCGGGTGCCGTGGAAGGTATTAAGGTCAGGTCAGTGTGTTTTGTCGAGGCCCACCGTAGGTGAGATGGGCCAATCAAGAGTTGTACTCTAAATTTGAGACCAGTAAGGGGACATTTCCTGGCTGGGTTTAGTTTCCTTAACATCTTTTCTTCCAGCAGCTTTTTCTCGTTCATATCACCTCCCCCAGGAGAATTAGGCAGGCACTTGCCAATCGAGGTGTGTAGTTTCTCATTTTGCTCTGCTGTACTTTTTGTGTACATGTTGGCATAGATTTTTCTATTTTGTGTTGGTGCTGTGCAAGTTTAGCTGGATTCTTGCATGAAGAGAAACGGAATTAGGGACTAGGGGGCATCTTTATGTCTTTACTAACACGTCTTTTTTTTCCTTTTTATTGTCGGTCGTGGTGCTTGAACTTTGGGCCTGGGCACTGTCCCTCAGCTCTTCAGCTCAAGGTTAGCTCTCTACCACTTGAGCCACAGTGCAACTTCCGACTTGTTCTGTTTATGTGGTTCTGAGGAATCGAACCCAGGGCCTCGTGAATGCGTTGCAAGCACTCTACCACTGAGCCACCTTCCCAGCTCCACACTTGTCTTTTTTTCCTCTTCTACTTTGTTCTGTAGTGAAGAAGCATGTGTGTCATATGGGAGTGTTCATCCTTACCTCTTTTCTTGCAGAGCCCTGGGTGGATAATTCCATCTAGTTCTTTCTCTGAAGACTTACTTTGCTTTCTCTTTTTTCACATTGGCTAGTATTTCACTCTCTGTTTCTTGACTGTGTGTGTGTGTGTGTGTGTTTATGTGTGTGCACCAGTCCTGAATTAGGGCCTGGACACCGTTCCTGAGCTTTTTTGCTCAAGGCTATGCGCTATCACTTGAACCACAGCTCCACTTCTGGCTTTTTGGTGGTTAATTGGAGTTTAATGGACTTTCCTGGCTGGGGGAGGAACTGGCTTCGAACCACGATCCTGAGATCTCAGTCTCCTGAGTAGCCAAGATTTAAGGCTTGAGCCACTGGAACCAATCGACAGTGATTTTGAAATGTGTTTTGGGTATTTTTTTTTTTTTTTTTAAATGTTTCTTCCAGGATAAGGTTTTTATCTTCCTGTGCTTTGCCCATTTGGAACTCTTTAAAAGGGAACAGACTACAGTAGCAATGAGAGAAACCTTTGATTCTTGCTAGAACTTGATGAATATGGAAAGCAGGCACTCTTTTTTCTGATGAGGTGGACTATATAGATGTAATTTAGTTTTCTTTTTAGTTTTTTAGGTAAATCTGAGGGTTTATCTTTTCTGTTGTTTTGTGTTGGAGTTGGTGAATCTTGTTTTTGGTTTGGGCTGCTGAAGAAGTTTTTTACTGGGAAGTTTTTCAGGCTTTAATTAGTTATTATTATTATTTTTGGATGAGGCTGGGACATGTTTATTTTGGGTCTTTTTAGTTCATTAGTTTGGGCAAAATAAATATTACTGTTTTGAAGTCACTCTTTAGATGCCAAAATGGTCTGCATTCTCCCTTGTTTATCACATTGTTCAATCTTTTCAAATGCATTTTTGATACTAATTTTTCCTTTTATCTGATACAATTGTTTGATACTCTTATATGTAGAATAAAATATTTAAATATAGAGTCTACCTGCTTTCAGTATGCTAAGTGTGGGTGGGGCAGTGGAAAATAGAGAAGGTTGTTCAGATACATTTGGAGGCATATTAGTATGTCAGTCCACATTTGTGTACTTCTGCAAAGTAATGTGCCGCCCAAGTGTGAAGATACAAGGAATAAATACAGGTTTTTGAAGGCTTCAACTTGTGTTTAGTGAGGTACGGTTGTTTCTTTTGTTGGAGAAATAGCATAAACATCATTTATACTCACCAAACTACATCAGACTTCCATTTGGGAAATCACTGCAACCAAGGTCAAAATTTAAGTGACATGTGGAAAACAGAATTTTCCAAAAGTGTACAAGTAATATTCTAGGAGACTGAAGGGTCATGTACATAGGCAGAAAAATGGCAGGTTACAAAAAGATCCCAAGTAGTGGACTGTCAAAGACTTGTGTTAGTTAAAGTAGTGAATTTAGGACTATCAGGATGATTTTTCAAGGATAGAGGGTTTGTTTGGTAGAGTATTATGGTAGGTTCTAAAGAGTAGGATGATTCATGTTATTCCTGAGATAAGTTTTTGTGTCAGCTGATGAGACTGACTAGAATGTTCTTAGAGAAACTTAGGAATAAGATGGTCTGACTTAAGATAGTGCTTGTGAAAAGCTAATGTTTATTGAATAGTTACTGTATGGCAGGCTTTGTTCTTAGAACTTTACATATATTTACTAAATCACCATATTATAATCATATAAGAACTTTGGGCAACCTAATGTATTTTATTATAATACAATGAATAATCAAAAGAAATGTAGATTTTCCAGTGATAGGGCTATGGATGGTGGTGTAAAGCATAAGAGTAGATACATGTTGATGGGAAAGTAGTATAGTGGGGAAATAGCTTTAAGGATTGGAATTTTTGAGATGAATGAACTAGGAAGTACATCTGTGCCATCAAAGCCAAGGACAGAAAGATTATACAAGGTAGGGCGTATCAAATGCAGTTTAGAAGTTCAGAGGCATAACTGCAATGGAATGACTATTGATTAGGCCAGGAGGTAATTTATAAGTAAGAATTTTGAAAAGAAAGATAGCTTATGTTACATTTTGTTTTACACAGGACATGTGAAATATTGTCTGATGTATTTTAGTAGTTAAAATTTTTTTTTCTAATGCTTCTCCCAGGATCATTCTTATTTATGTAGGAGCTACTGAAATACCAGATTTTTTTTCCTTCAAAAATGCTGATTATTTTACGCATTTACAGCTTTTCCTTAAACTTTTCTTCTAATAAAAAACACTTTATTGAGATACAATTCAGGTACTATAAATATTACTCATTTTAAACATACATTTCAATGGCTTTTAGTATATTCACAGAGTTGTGCAGTTGTGACCACAATAATTTTTAGAATGTTATTTAAAAAAGAAACTCTGTACCCATTAGCAGCCATTCCCCATCCTCCTGCCATCCCCCAGTCTCTGGCAATCACTTATATACTTATCAACTAACTGTATAAATATGCTGATTCTTCATAAATGAGATCTTATTGTTTTATATCAGAAAGTAATTTGTTTCTGTGTATTTCAAGGGTCATTCATGTTTTAGTATGTGTCAGTATTTTAGTTCTTTTTATTGCCAAGTATTCCACTGAGTGGATATACTACATTTTATTCATCAGTTGATGGACACTTGCGTGTCTTACTCATTTAAATCCTTCCTTTTAATCTTCACTATACCAAAACCTCTTACGGCTTTTCTTTTAGATTTTAACCTCTGCTATGCTCTACAAAACATTAGGAATATAAAGATGAGTAAGATATAGTTGGTTCTTGAATATTCATATAGGGCTTATTGGTTTATGTAAGTTTTCTACTATCTCATCTGATCTCACATTAACCCTGTAATACAGAGTTTTTCTTTGAGATGAACAATCTGAAGTTCAGGTTAGATGACTTAACTGCAATTGCACACCTTCGTCAGTGATGGAACAACTAAATTTTAGTTCATGTCTGTTCCATTTCTGCTACTCAGTGCAACTAAAAGGTCCTCATAAAAATTCCTGGAGACTTAAGGGACTGGAAAGTCTACTTGAGGAATCACAAAATTTTATTTTATTATTCTTTTTCCCCCCTTATGTTGAGCCCAGGTTCACAATATGCTTGATTGCCAGCCCAGTAATTTTTTAATTTTTATTTTTGGTTGGTTGTGGGACTTGAACCCTGGGCCTGGGTGTTGTGTCCCTTAGCTCTTCAGTTCAAGGCTAGCACTCTGCCACTTGAGCCACAGCACCATTTCCAGTTTTCTGGTGGTTAATTGGAGGTAAGAGTCTCATAGACTTTGCTGCCCTGGCTGGCTTTGAACTGCAGTCCTCAGATCTCAGCCTCCTGAGTAGCTAGGATTACAGGCATGAGCCACAGTGCATTTTAATGACTTATCTTTGGGACTTAAAGACTCCTAGACTTTTGTTGCTTGTTTTAGGCAAATTTATATTTTTGCCTTTTCAGAGTTTTTATCTGATGATGATATGTGATAGTGTTAATAGCTCACAATTTTGAGGCCTTACCATTAACATAAAGATGTTCTAAATACATTTATTATATAAGCCTCACGACAATCCCTTATAACTAGATTTAAAAAAAATGCACATTGTTTTACAGATGAGGAAATGGGCACAGATAGCTTATGTATCTTGCCCTAGGGTACATAGCTCAGAATGGAAAGAGCCAGGATTTGAACCTCTGTACTCTATTTTCAGAACTTAGTAGTTCTTTGTGTTTGTGTGTGTGTGCATGTGTGTGCGCGCGCACAAGTACTGCTGGGGCTTGATCTCAGGGCCTGGGCAGTGCCCCTTTGCTTTTTCATTGAAGGCTGGTGTTCTACCACTTGAACAAGAGATCCACTTCTGGCTTTTTGGAGGTTAATTGGAGATAGATAAGAGTCTCAGACTTTCCTACTGAGCTGGTTTGAATCTTGATCCTCAGATCTTAACCTCCTGAGTATGTAGGATGCCTGAACTCTGTAGTTCTTAATCACTGTATTGTTCTGTTTACTGGTTATGAATTAATAGAGGATAATATATCAAGTAAGGGCATGACGAGAATACATAATTGGAGAAGCAGTTAAACAGCAAAGTAAATGACATTGTATCTATATTTCTTTTTAAATATAGACCTAGCACTAGTATAAATATTGTTTGGACATTAAAGTTCACTTTTTTTTTTTTTGTGGGTCCCTGCTAATAGCCACTCATCTCAGAATTACATTATTTTCTCTTCACTCTCTCACTGTTGGCTTTGTCATTTGGCTTTTCACACAGGTGCAATTCAGAAAGCTTAGTCTGAGAAAGCTAAAACTTACTGTTGCCTTTTCTGTCTTTAACTGTAAAGTTTTCTTTTCCTTTCTAAACATTTAGCTTTTCTGTCCTAGAGGAAGATATTGTTTTCCCCCCCTCTGCCCCAAAACTCAGAAAACATGACAGTGGCATTTTGTAATAACTGTCCACAAAGTGTAGACCACCTGTATTGACATAACTGGATTGTAGTGTACAAATAAGAATGAAAGTACAGTGTTTGGTTAAGGAGATTGACTTACATTGAAATTGGGAAAGACATCTGCTGTACAGGATTTTTGATTTAATAGAATTTGTTATAACCAGATCAGCAAAGCATTATTACTGTGGGCCATCTGTTGTGATATGGAAATAGCTTTTTACATGGAACCAGATGTTGTATTATATTTATAACAATGGCATTTTATGTATTTTAAGTAACCTTTTGTCTTCGGTATCTTTGATGGATACTCTATTTTATGTGCATATTGACTGATAAAATGGATGTGAAGTATAGGATAATTAAGACCCTATATAAGAACTCTTACTTTGACACCATTAATAAACCTAGTTTCTAGACCACTTTGGTTGCTAAGATTCTTCTGTAAATCTAGAACTGGAGATGTGGCTCAAGTGGTAGAAGGCCCGGACTTTTAAATCCTGTACTCAGACAGCCACAATCCTATTGTAAATCTAAAGTGATTTTGGACCTACATTAATAGTGCACTGTTTGACTTATTTCCCACTGTCAGTGGTTCAAGTCATCTATGATCAGCTCAGACTTATGGAGTGCACTAGAACATAAGCTTAAGAGAATTGTTAGGATCCTCCTGAAACTGCTTATGTTGGCTTATTTTTTATTATCTTCAAATCATAGAGTGTCATGGATTCCATTGAAAAGTTGGCCATCTATACTATGATGATCCTATGTGTGAAGAAGACTTTCAATCAACTTTCAGCTAAACTTTTCACCTGGAATACAAAGCTGAAAGCTCTAACTGAATTCTGCTAGACAGAGTCCTACTCAGATGATTGTGCAATCAAGGAAAACAGATTGTTCTTCTGATTATTTGGAAGAGTTCGATGCCAGTGTAATTTTGTTTAAGACCTCAAAAATTAGAAATGACATTTTCCTAAGTTAGAGACAACTTCACATTAAACCATTAATAGGACTAATTTATAATAATTGCTGTGAGATTTGTGAGAGAAATGGGTTATGAGTAAGACTAGTAGAACTCAACTAGTATAACACTTTCAAAATCTTTTGCTTGTAGAGAGATGAGTGTGCAGGGAGGGTGAAATAGGGTAGTAATAGGTTATTTGTTGAGATCCTAGATATTGGCTGATGAGTGCTTGGTAAATTATTAAAAATAACTAAAAGCTGGGTATGATGGCACATGTCTTTAATCACAGCTATATCGGAAGCAGAGACAGAATG
Source organism: Dipodomys spectabilis (assembly GCF_019054845.1). Classification (NCBI taxonomy): domain Eukaryota; kingdom Metazoa; phylum Chordata; class Mammalia; order Rodentia; family Heteromyidae; genus Dipodomys; species Dipodomys spectabilis. The sequence continues at coordinate 49,105,192 of NW_024870679.1, read as the reverse complement.
ATCACAAGTTTGAAGCCAACTGAGAGCTGGTGAGATGATTCCTCAAAAACAAAATAACAAATGGCTGGGTGTTGGTGGAGCCTAGCTACTTATGAGGCTGAGATCTGATGATCACAGTTCAAAGCCAGTCAAGGAAGTAAAGTCCATGAGACACTTAACTCCAATAAACTACCCCCCAAACTGGAAGTGGAGCTATGGCTCACATGGTAGAGCACTAACCTTGAGCAAGCCCTAAATTCCAGCCCCAGGATCAGCAAAAAAACCAAAAACCAAAAAAACATAACTAGGGACTTAGCTTAAGTTGTAGAGCACTTTTATAGCAAGCACAAGGCCTGGGGGTCAGTCCCAGTACCACAGATAACAATAGCAACCAAGCATTAAAAGTTTCTGTGGCTTAACTGTAGAACTTTGGTTAATTATGTCACAGCAGTTACAAGTAGAATGGCCCTTCTGTGTCAAAGAGAAGCAGACTATCATACACTAGGTGTTACGCCTATGGATCTTCGATATGTTACACAGGGTAGACATGTAAAGTAAATGGATAATTTTTGTCTCACAACATACTGGATACCAATCACTGTTAGAAATGCTACTTTTGTGCGTTAAAGGAAAGCATGCACAGAGTGCAGTAAGAACTGTTGTTAGAACATACGCTTAAGAGAATTGTTAGGATCCTCCTGAAACTGCTTATGTTGGCTTATTTTTTATTCAAATCATAGTGTGTCATGGATTTCATTGAATAGTTGGCCATCTACACTATGAGGATATATGCTTCTAAAACATTTTTACCTTACATTTTACTGTTTCAAAAGTACTTTCTCTGGTCTGTTGAAACAGGTAGAGCAAGTATAATATTTTATGGACAAATGTGGAAAATGAGTTACAAGCAAAAACTTCTTAGTATCCCACAATTGTTTAGTAGTAGAGCAGATACTAGAACCTAGACATTCAAGATTTTTCTATTTTTTTTAAAGTAGAAAATTGACACGCTATTAATTAAGAACAGACTTTAGATTTCTAAGGTGAAAAATAAAGAGCTATAGAGATCTCAAAAAAAACCAAGACTACTTAGAGCAGAGTATATCTTAGGATAATATCAAACTTAAGAGTCATAAGACTAGTGGGGACAACTTAGTTACATTTAGGTCCATTTCTTGTCATTGGAAACATTTTTACTTGAACTTGCATTCTTTGTATCAAACTTAGAGGTAAGAAGGGGAAGGAATCAATGGAATTAAAAAAAATTGCTAAATAGCAGGTTTAGTCTTATTTTATACAAGTATATGATAATGAAATTTCTACTTTGAGAAATTATACTTTGAACATGGATCTAGTACAGATGTCAGGAATACTGTCACAGTATGGGACCTATTGTCTTTTGCCTGATGTGTAGGAAGATTGACAGTGTATTAGGAAATTTACTTGAATGGGAAAAAAGACTGGGGAAAAAGTATAACAATAGGCAATTTTAAGTTCTTTTTCCTTGAACCTGTCTCAAAAGTGGGCATAATTCTTTGTTTATAGTCAGGAAAAGAAAACAGGATTTTTAAAATTTAAAATGATAGTTTAGAAAAATGAATCTTATGACCTTTAAAGAGCAGTTTAAACAGTCACTTGGTACTGTCAAAAGTGTTTTGTTTTTTGAGCAGTTTTGTAGATGAATGAGTTTGATAAGTTTTTTGATTATAACCTTATAGGTCAAGTTGTGAATGTTTTAAATGATTTAAGTTTCTTTGTATTAGGATTTTCTCATTTCAAGAAATTACTTTTAGTCCCTCAGGAGCAAACAAGACCTTAGATTTCCTTACAGTAATTAATTGCCCACAAATAACCTAAACATGTCATTCTAGTTTATAATGAAAACTAGACTTAAGGATGAACTTAACAGCTTCCATTCTCTGGCAGGATTCTAAGGTATTTTTTTAAATTCAAGAATGTTGGATTCACTCATTTCTCTCACTTGTTTGCTTATTTATTTGCTCTCTGTTATGTTCAGAGCACTGTACTAAAATACTGGGACACAAATAAAAGGCAGGTCCCTGCCAGCTAAGATTATCTTTTAGTATGACAGAAACATCCCAGAGATATCCTTGCGTTGGTAGCCATATATATCCTATGATTTTTATTTACTAGTTTTTAACCAGAAAGACTAGTTTTAGAGAGAATGATTAGCTTACTTGTTTGAAGAATGTAATGCATTAAGGGGTGTGAATAGATGGTTTTAAAAGCAGCTTACGGTTTCATGGTTAGCTCTTTGATTGCAAAATATTGGGAATCATTGATCTGAGCATGAGTGGGAAATGGCTGGCCCGCGGGGCATATAAGGCTCATGAAATCATTTGGTTTAGGTCTGACAAGGCATCTGCAGGTGGGACTCAAAATTTAATAAGTCTAGGAGCTTTTTTCAAAGCAAAATTCAATAAATCCAGGCCCTCAAGTGTTATAAATATCTAAATGGCCTTTGGCAGTAAAAAGGTTCTCTACCCTGATAAAGAATGCTTTCATTTAAGCAGCATTTCTTTTTTCTTTCTTTCTTTCTTTTTTTTTTAGAGATAGGGTCTCACTGGGTACTCCTAGCTGGCTTGGAACTCAGTCCTCTTGCCTGAGCCTCCTGTGTGCTGAGCTTACAGTCATGTGCCATTTTACCTAATTTATATCAGGTTTGCTTTGGGAGAATGACCAAGAAACCTTACCTGGTCGGGTGGAGGAGGTAGGATGTCTGATCCCAGGCCAGCCTGAGCTATGCAATAAGACCCTATTTCACAAGCAAAATGAAAACAGAAAAGAAACTTTATATTGACTCTTTCACAAGATGGAAAAGGGCTGGGAAGGTGGCTCAGTGGTAGAGCCCTTGCCTTGCATGCATGAGGGCCTGGGTTCAATTCCTCAGCACCACATAAGCAAAAAGAAAAAAGCCGGAAGTGCCACTGTGGCTCAAGTGGTAGAGCGCTAGCCTTGAGCTGAAGAGCTGAGGGACAGCACCCAGGCCCAGAGTTCAGGCCTCATGAGCAGAACCTCCCCCCCCCCCCAAAAAAAAAAAAAATAGAAAGGACCCTCGCCTCTTGCTTTGCTTAATAAAGAGGACATATTCTGAGAAATGTGTTGATTTCACCTTTGTGAGACTATCAGACTGTGCTTGCATAAACTAAGATGGCTACAGTGTCACTAGATAATGTAAGCAGGCATTTGGGAAATATTTTGCAGTGTGTGGTTGTCCTTAGCACTTAGTGGGACACATTGTTGGCATTGCAATATATTCATTATGTTAGTAAATGAAAGGGAATTTCATGTTTTATCTTAATTTCAAGGATTTCAAAATTGCTAAAAATAGCTTGTTTAGTCTAATGAGATACACAGTAGTTCCCAGAATCTTAAAAGTTACCACTCAGGCTCTTGTATCCCACTAAAACACTTGTATAGTTATTTGACTACTTTTTCACCTGTAGTCACTAGTTAGTAATTGAAAAGCAGCCCATTTGTTGTTGACTCTAAGTGAGGCAAAATTTGCTGTTTTTCCCATGGAATAGTAGAGAGCTAGTCTGCCTTCTTTTACAGTTAGCATGTCAAGTATTTGATAGTGATTTTTCTTTTAGCATTTTTGGATTCTTGTGCATACAAGACATTGTTGTGGACATTGAGGTCTAAAGGTAATTAAGAGGCATAGGCTGTTCACAAGAAATGAGTGTAGGTTTGCTGAGAAAAAGAGTGTATTTTTTGTTTGTAATTGATCAAGAAAGCTTCATGGATGAGATAGTATTTGAATTAAGATTTGAGATGAGGGTTGCTGGGTTAATCATAATCAAAGACTTAAGAGACAAGGCATAATGCAACCTAGAATAGTGACTGGTTGATTCCCAAACTGGGATATTAAAAATGTTCATTGTTGTATCCTCAGGATCTATAGGAATGTTTGGTAAATAATTGGGCTCAGTAAATACTTGTGAATGAGTCAATGAATTGTCAAATCTGGGAAAATTCTGAAAGTACTTTTATTATACATTTACAAAGTTTAAGATGTTTAACTCTTTTACATCATGTAGAGAAATAGAGTGTTTATGTCACTTTTTTGATTGGCCACTAGCAGCTCTTAAAACCCCCTGGAAAATAATAAGCCAGGTCTGTATGGTAAAAGTGAGATAGAGGGCTGGAAAATGTTTTTTTAAGCTAAACACATCCAGTTTCTTCAATCATTCTGCACTTAATATTTGATTTCTGCACTCTTCAATAGGGTATATCCCTTCCTGCAAGCGTTCTAGCTTCTAAGTGTTCTTAGCATATCCTGCCTAAAAATCACAGCACAGTACTCCAGTGTTAACTACCAATGAAGAGTACATGGTACTCTTAACCATCCTTGATCTGAATACTATTCTTCTAATGAAGCCTAAGATTTTATTTTGTTTCTTTTTAGCAGCTGAGTCACTATGTTGGCTCATAGTCAGTTCTTAATATTAATTTATAAAAAGTTCTTTGAGTAGATTCAGAGAGATTTCCTACCAGTAGAGCTAACATTATGGGCATTCATGCCCATTTTCTTCTGATGAGTATAAACTTTTCTGAGAAGTACTGTCATTCTTAGCTTCCTGAAATTGAAGAAGGAAAAGAAAAAGAATTAATCAAACAGTGATAAAGTTGAGCAAATGACCCCAAAGATTATAGTCCAACTGCCTTGTTGAATATACTCAAAAGTATGTAAAATATAATGGATATATACTTACATTGAGGTTCAACAATAACGATCTTGTCCACATATGCCTTTAATATCTTTTTCCTTTTTAAATGCTAAAGTGCTTTAAAAATGTAGACGTATTTAATACCTGTACATCAGTATGCATCTCTAAGAGATAAAAATATTTTCTTACAAGCCACTTACCATCATTTTATTTTACCAAAACTGACAATGTGTTTTTGATGTCATCTGATAGCCAGTTCATACTCAAATTTCTGATTGTCTAAAAATGTTTGCTTACAATAGGTTTTTAATACTGAATTAAGAGCCAGACAAGGTCCCTACATTTTATTTAGTTGTTTCTCAAATCTCTTCTGCCCTAAACACAGCTCCCCTCTTCCTTTTAGGCATAATTTGACTCTTCCATCTCCTTTGGTCCCTATGTCTCTTATCTGTACCAAATTCTGTTACTGTTCCTTTTGAAATGTGAATCAGATTTTTTTCTTCCTTTATATCAGTTCTGCAAACATTTTGGAATAGTATGTATACAACGTGCTAGACAGTGTGAGAGATATAAAAGTTAACTTGACATGTATGGGTCCACTAGGACCAATATAGGAATCTGTGTTCTCGTGGTAGGAATAGATGCATACTGAAAAAAATGCAAAATGGATAGTTTGTTCGCCAATGGGCCATGTCTTGATTATAATAGCCTTCCAGTTTTTTCCTGGAAAGTGCTGCCAGTGGAATCCTCTTAATATATCACTTTTAACCATGTACTAATCAAACAATTAAATTCTCTCTTGAACAGTCCAAATTATTGTTAGCCTTTCACTTAATGCTTCTACTAGCTCTTATTATTATCCTTCTCAAGTGGAACTAAACTCAGGTTTGTATTGTCATGTGGCATTTTTTTCTTCAACAAAATTATAAACATCATGAGAGCAGAAATCATGTCTTCTATGTGATAATGTAAACGTACTAAGTACAGTTGCAGTGTCCTGCTTGATATAGCAGACATGTTCTTACTACCCTCCCTGAGTCATCCAGAGCTTCTGCTTTTAAAAGGAAATAATGCAGATCTAGGTTTCTTCTTACTCCTTAAAAATCGTCTACTCAGTGGTCTGAATCAAGGATAACAGATGATTTGAATGTTACCAGTTCCCCATCACAACTGGCAATCTCTAGTACTTTTTGGTTGTGTTTAAAGATGATGTAAGGCTATAAATGCTTTATGTAGTCCTTGTCCTAGACCACTATTTTCTGAATTAACCTGTGTATCAAAATCATGTATGATAGCTTTTGCTGATTAGATTTCCTGTTTCATCCTAGGTTCCTAAATGAGGGTTTCTAGGAATGAGATAGAAACCTTTATGAAGTAAACAGTGTTTTTTAGATTTGACTTAGGTGTGCAGGTAGATAGTTTTATTAACTCTAGTAACTTCTGATTTTTTTTTCACTTACAGTATATGATCTGTTAATCCTCTGACATCCAGTAAGTTTTTAATAGATTCAGCTTATTTTTCAGGGTTACTGTATATCTCTTGCTTTGAATTATACAGGCAAAGCACATGAATCAAATGCCCAAGATAAATATACAAGATCCAGTGAAGTGACATCTTGGTTTTCTAAATATAACTGAGCTCAGATTTAAAGCCTTAAAACCCTTCAGCCCTTTGAAAGCTGATATTATATATGTTTGTTTAGTGAATGAATACCTTTAAAAGTTGTTTTATATGGAAGAGTTCAGCATTTTTGGATTGGACAATCTTGATGGATTTTTAATATCTAATGCATATTCAATAAAGGTGACACAATATGATTTATTTTCATATTATGTCAAATTTTCCACAAAAATCTATAAATTGGAAAATGGCTTTTTATTAGACCACATGATTTAATTTTAAGTATGAATATTGTGGTTTAGTTATTGAGCAAAGTAGAGAGACTGAAGTTTCAGAATTATCCAGTGAGTACATGACAGACCCAGAAATAGAATCTTGTGTTACTTGCTTGGGTTATGATTTGTTTGAAGAGAGGGGCCTGTGATCTGTTTACATAAATTTCAGGAAGCAAATTTAGGGTTTGGAAGAAGTTATAGTTCTGCAATGTTTGGCCAGGAACTCTCCTTCCCCATGTATCTTACCTGTTTTATTGAGACTAGTTCTAAACCAAAGGAGTTAGTTGAGTTTTATCACTTTCTCCTCTTGGTGTTAAGAGTTGACTAACTGCTTCTTTCCCATCTTCTGTTTGACTTTTCATGGTCCTGTTTGACTAAGTAGTTGATTTTTGATAGTAGAGTGATTTCTTTTAGGATCTTTTTAGTTGTCTTGAATCTTTTTTTTTTTTTTCTGGGCATACATGTATCTCTGAAACTGTGTTTTTAGACCCTCAAACCCAAAGTCCAAGAGTCCCAGGTTAGGTCTGGCCAATTGCCCTCATATGCCAAATAAAGAGGCATGGGTGAAGGGCAGAGAAAGGAGATTTGTTACATGGCAGCTATGAGAAGACAGCACTTCAGTACATTTTAGCCATCTTCAGAGTACAGATCTTCAGGTTAAGGGGAGAATTAGGAGCTGGGGGGAAGCTATGTATATGAGAAAGGTATTGTATAGTTAAACAGTTGCAAGTCACAGGTATGGCTTGGTTGACCATTAGCTTACTCTTTGTCCCAGGAGGAATTCCAGGAAAGTGTTACCACTTTATTACTGGAACAGAACAGGAACAAGGTGGTCTCCTGAAGCTTTGTCTGTTTACTTTAAGATAATAAGAAGACATTGCTTGTTTTAGGACAGTTTGCTTTCCTTATGGTTATCACTGAATCTTCTCTTTTCTTCTGCAAACAGGTGATTGCAAAGAGGACTAGCTCAGATCAGAAGACACTGATACAAAGTTGGGAGATTTACAGGGCTCAGTTAAAGCATCTTTTAAGTTGCAGCTTGCATCTTCACTAGGCATAATGAATGCATAATTAGTATGCTTTAGAAATAGTGGCGATCACCAGAAAGTCAGTTTTACTGAATGAGCTCAAGGAGTTATTGATTTGAAAATAATTTTCATTAGTAGAGTTGCTTTCTGGTGAAGTCATTATTTTTACTCTCCACTTCCTGTTCTAAGTTTGGCACTTGGAAGTGGATTTGTGGCACTGTAGAGAAGCAGGAACTTGACAGAAAACATTTGTGTGTGATATTCTGAATTCTTTTCTCCTTTCTTGTTCATGTTCTGTTCAGTTTGCCTGTTTAAGAATATGAAATTCAAGGGCTGGGAAGGTGGCTCAGTGGTAGAGTGCTTGCCTTGCAAGCCGGAGGCCCTGGGTTCTATTCCTCAGCACCACATAAGCAAAAAGAAAAAAGCCGGAAGTGGCGCTGTGGCTTGAGTGGTAGAGTGCTAGCCTTGAGCTGAAGAGCTGAGGGACAGCGGCCAGGCCCAGAGTTCAAGCCCCACGATCGGACCCAAAAAAAAAAAATATGAAATTCATTATTTTTTAGTATATTCATAAGGTTGTGCAACCATCTCTATAATCTAATTTTAGAACATTTTTCTCCTCTCTGTAAAAGAAACTTAACAACTACCAGTCAAATCCCTTTTCTCCTTTTATTCCCGCTCCCTGATAGCCTAAGAAAGTACTAATCTAATTTAATCCAGCTATCTCATCTACAGTTTCTGCTGATAGGAATTTACTTATTGTGGTCATTTGAAATACATGAAATCATCCAATGTGTAACCTTTTGTGACTGGTTTATTTTACTTAGCATAATGTTTTCAGGGGTTGTACATGTTACAGTATGTATCATTTTTTAATTTCCAAAATATGTAGTTGCATGGAAATAATACATTTTACTTATCCATGTATCAATTGATGGTTTAGATTGTTGCTACTTTTTGGCTGCTTGAATGACATTTTTGTCTAGCTTTCCCTGTTTTTTCATATTTTCATTTTGGGAGTATTTTATCCTTGGAGTAGTTCATAATGTAACTTTGTCTTTAACTTTTTGATAAATCGCTAAATTTTTCCAAAGAGGCTGTTTTAGTCTACATTTCTATCAGTGACATGAGTGTGGCAATTTCTCTGTTTCTTTGCAGCACTTGTTATTTTCTTTTTGATTATTCCTATTCTTGTAGGTATAAAGTAGTATCTCATTGTGGTTTTGATTTGATTTCATTTTGATTTGAGTCATAGTGAGTAATGTACTTTACATAGTCATGTTTCTCCTTAGCTGTTGAAATCTTATACATATTTTGGATATCTAGCTTGTTCTTTTATTGAAGATTGGTCTTAAACTTTCATGGAGGGAGAGAGTTGAATGGATACAGAATGTATTAAGTAAGATCTGGTGTTCAGAGATCTATTTATTTATTTAAATTTATTTTTTGGGTCCAGTTGTGGGGCCTGAACTCTGGGCCTGGGTGCTGCCCCTTAGCTCTTCAGCTCAAGGCTAGCACTCTACCACTTGAGCCACAGTGCCACTTGCAGCTTTTTTTTTTTTTTCCTGTTTATGTGGTGCTGAGGAATCGAACCCAGGGCCTCATGCATGCAAGGCAAGCGCACTACACTGAGCCACCTTCCTAGCCCCTCAGAGATCTTTTAAGACTTCTTTTTCTAACTCTGGAAGAGCCCAGTTTATTCATTTGTTGAAAAAATATGACTGCTAACTATAGTTAAGTTTTAGGGATATAACAGAATATAGCAGGCAGAAATCATCGTCGTCTTCTTCTCCTTCTCCTTCTTCTTGTTCTTTTTTTTTTTTTTTGGTCAGTCACGGGGCTTAAATTATTGGGTCTGGAGCTCTCCCTAAGCCTTTTTACTCAAGGCAAGTGCTCTCTTACTTTAAGCCACAGCACCATTTCTGGTTTTCTGGTGGTTAATTGGAGATAAGATTCTCATGGACTTCCTGCCCCAGGTGGCTTTGAACTGTGAATTCAGATCCCAGACTCCTGAGTAGCTAGGATTACAGGTGTGAGCCACTGGTGCCCAGTAGAAATTCCTTTTCTTAACAGAGGAGAAGCAAGCAGTAACTTTCTATCACTTGTATCAAGTGATAAAATAGGGCAATGGGAATAGAATGAAAATTTTAAAATATTTCTGTTCTTTCTGGAATTCTTAATCTATGCTACTCTGCATAGATTGCCTAACTCAATTGTACTTTCTCCATTTTATGCAAATTGAGGCTAGTCTTATTTTCTTTTTATTCCTGATATTTATTTATTTAATTTAATTAATTAATTTATTTATTTAAAATCAGGCAAGCAAGTCCACAGAGTAGACAGGCTGCTCCCTTTTTTTTTTGGTCCGGTTGTGGGGCCTGAACTCTGGGCCTGGGTGCTGTCCCTCAGCTCTTCAGCTCAAGGCTAGCGCTCTACCACTTGAGCCACAGCGCCACTTCTGGCTTTTTTCTTTTTGCTTATGTAGTGCTGAGGAATTGAACCCAGGACCTCATGCATGCAAGGCAAGTGCTCTACCACTGAGCCACCTTCCCAGCCCCTATTTTTTATTTTTTGTGCTGGTCCTGGAGCTTGAACTCAGGGTCTGGGCACTGTCTGAGGACATATGTACTCAAGGCTAGTTAGTGCTCTATGACTTTGTGCCACAGCATTATTTTTGTCTTTTTAGTAAACAGTTGCCTATGACTTTCATAGACTTTAGTGAAAGGGCTGGCTTTGAACCATGATCTCAGATCTCAGTCTGTTGAGTAGCTGGGATTACAGCCATGAGCTACCAATGTCTGGCTGTTATTCCTAATTGTTAACCACTGAGCTATATTCTTATTTCCCCCTTTGCTTCTGATAGAACTGATATTGTGGAATATGACTTTTAAATGCCAAATGAGTTGACTGTCAACAGCCCCTTGTTTCCACCTGCCCCTAAGACAGCCTACTTGAGAGTATGTTTGTGTTAGCAGAGCAAGTAAATCCATATCACAGGCTTCTAGAATCCTTGTTGGAGAGAGAAGAAAATGAGACTAAGTTCTTGATGTTCAGGTCTTTTGTTAAGTTAGTTCTACCAACTTTCCAAGTTACCTTTTTGGAGAAGAATAGATTAAGTGGCTAAAGAGTGTTTAGAGAAGCATTTTAATAAAAACCGTAATGTAATTTATAGTTTAATTTACTTCAGAGTGTCTAATTACTAATTTTTCTTCACTTTTTAGATTCTCTTTGTGGCCAGATGGGTTTGTATGGACAAGCTTGTCCATCTGTAACTTCATTAAGGTTAGTGACCTTTTTTCTTCCTTTTTTTAAAAAAAATATTGGACTAATATTTAAAGTGTCATGCTGAGGAAAGAGAAATAGACTGGGAGGTTATTTACGAGGAGGGGATTGGGCTAATAAGGATAATGAAAGAGATTGAATATGGTTGAAATAGATTTTTTGCAGCTATGAAAATAGAACAGGGAAACCTGTTTTGGGAAGTGGGGGAAGAGAGGAAGAGAGTGATAGAGGGAGAGATATTGTTGGGAATACATTGGGTATATATGTGGAAAAGTGATAATGATTCCCCCCTATAACTAATGTAAGTTAATAATAAATGTTGGACTAGTCAAGTTATTCTACAGTTAATTTCATTACAAGGTCCAGAATAGAGTACTGTTGATGAAGTTAAATAGTTTTATTATAGAATAAGTGTCAGTCTTATGCCTCTCCCTCCATAAAGTATAGTAAGTCAGCCTTCTGTGAAAAATACATTGGAATTGGTTTTGTGAAGTAGTGTAAATTAATTGTAGTAGAAAGATATTTTTTGCTTAGAGATATTTTTGCTTTTAATTTCCATTTATTGAACTAAGTAAATTTAGTGGTGTGATAATATATATTAAATAACATAATTTTATAGTTTCTTTTCCTAAAGAGCTAATCAGCTTTCTATCTATCAGTGAGAATAAGAATAGATATTGGTTAAGTAACACTAAAGTAATTAATTCTAACTTGTTCTGCAAGAATTATGTGTAAATGTAATATCTGAATTATTTACAATAAAAAAGGAAAATGTAGAAGTAAGAATTAAGTTATTACATTCAGACTTCTGAAATTTGAGAAATCAAATCTTACATGAAATCAAATGGATGAAACAGATAAATAGGGAATTTTTCTTATATCTTGGACTTCCAATTTCTCTTTATAATGATTGGCCTTTAGGGACTGTTATGGTTCCAAGAGCACAATTTGAAAAACAACCTGAACTTAATCTATTAAGTGAAATCTTTCAGATTAGACTAGGAAGTGTTGTTGGCAGTACGTACTAGCTGCTTATGGTATTGGTAATCAACTGTATCATTTATTTGTTTAGCACATTGATCACCTAATATGTTGTCAGGTACTGTTCTAATGTAACAGGTAAAAATTTTATAATAATGGGGTATACATTTTGGTGGGGGGAACACTTAACAAAATTAGTGAAACTACTTGTTTGTGATAGTGATAGGGCTAAGAAGAAATTAAAATTGGATAATAAATATAGGTGTAAATATTATTTTAAATAGAGTAGCCTTGGAAAGCTTCACTGAAAAGGTGACATTTGAATGGAGAACTGAAGAAGTGATACAAGGTGGAGATAAGAATTATAGGCAGAGGGAACCCAGAAAGTGCCAAAGCAGGAGATTACTGTATGTTAGAGAAACACTGAGGTGGTTGATGTGTGGGTCAGAGTACATGATGAAGAGTATTGGAACTTTATTGCTGTGGGAGGAAGGGGGATATGTGTGTGTGTTTTTGTGTGTGTGTGCGGGGGAGGGAGATGTTAGAAAATGGCTAGAGTCATGAATGTGAAGTCAAAGAGTCCTTAGGCTTCATTCTGGCTTTGTGGAATGCCACAAGAGAAAAATGAACAATGAGGTTACCTTTTTAGTTTTTATGTACTTAAGTTCTCAGTAGGTGAAAAATTCTTCTGCAGTAGAAAAACTTCTGAAGTAGAAAAACTTTATGCCCTTACAGGATTTCTTTTTATCAATGGATTTTTCATCCTATAATAGAGATAGAAGAGTAATTTGATTTTCTACTTTCCTATAAACAGAAAACACTAGATAGCTCTGAAAGGAATTAAAAAAACAACAATACTGTTATAACTTTTTCGATCCCAAAACTATTCTAGAGCTTATTTGACTTAAAGATGATTTCTGCTTAGTATGATGGGAGGTGTCATTTTACTTTATTTTCATAATATTTAAAATTTGATTTAAATATTGGTTATATCAGGATGTTTTGTAGACTTTGATCTTCTAGTAACTAGATTTTCTTGAAAGATATTTTAGGCTGGGCACCGGTGACTCATGCCTGTAATCTTAGCTACTCAGGAGGCTGAGATCTGAGGGTCATGGTTCAAAGCTAGCTTGGGCAAGAACGTCCATGAGACTGTTATTTTCAGTTAACCATCAGAAAACTGGAAGTGGTGTTGTGGCTTACATGGTAGAGCACTCGACTTGGGCTGAAATGCTGAGGGACAGCGCCTGGCCCAGAGTTCAAGACCCATGACCTACCAAAAAAAAAAAAAAAAAGATATTTTAGTTGTGGGATATGCTAGTGAAATAATATCTTAAGGTCACTGACTAAAATTTTAAATCCTTTTCTACGAGCATGTTTAAATTATGCCTGCATATGACATTGGGTTAGGAATAATACATGTTTAACATTTTTGCTGAATAACATTTTTTTTTGTTGATAAAATATAGAACTAGAATGGGTGATAAAAATATCATGAGTTACTTTATAATTTACTTTTTGCTATAATTCCTGTGTGTATTGTTTTTTTTTTTATTGTCAGCTCAAGGCTAGTGCTCTACCTATTGAGCCACAGCGCCACTTCTGGTATTGTGTTTATTGGAGATAAGAGTCTCATGGATTTTGCTGGCCGGGCTGGCTTTGAACCATGATCCTCATATCTCAGACTCCTGAGTAGCTAGGATTACAGGCATGAGCCACCAGCACCTGGCTTCATGTGTGTAATATTAAAGATTCAAAATTTTTGGTGGCTTTATCTATAAATGTACTACTTAATTCATAAACTGAGTAGTGTAATAGCATCAGAGTCATGGTACTTAGTATTCATATATTATGTTTTTCATTTCTGTAATATTTCGTATGGCTTATCTCAAGCAGAGAATTCCCATTCTCACATACATTTACATGTAGAAAATATTGTCTGTCATTGGTTTTCTAAATGGAAACCAGTATTGATTTGCGATAAGGAAGGGAAGAAATTTACTTTCTTTTTTGGGGGAAGGGATTTAAAACCACATTAAATTTTAGTCTACTTTTCTATAGAGTCTTCCTCAAATTAGAAGATTGCTATAGCATCTACATAGGAATAGAGCCAGAGCTCTGACAGTAAGAAACTTAAAACTTAAATCTATTAATAAACATTCATGGGCTGGGAAGGTGGCTCAGTGGTAGAGCGCTAGCCTTGAGCTGAAGAGCTGAGGGACAGTGCCCAGGCCCAGAGTTCAGGCCCCACGACCGAACTCCTTCCCCCCCAAAAAATATTCATTTGCTTTTCTCTCATATATACTTCTGTCTATATATTTATATATACTGTCCTTGTATTTACAAATTGGCTAGCCCCTGACAGGAAGTCTTATGAGCTGATCAAAAAGAGGACATACTGCTGGGAATAAGAATGGGTAGGCAGGTGGGAATTTGTAAGCACATATTTGAGTGGGAGTGGACAATATAATGTGTAAGTGAAGAAGGTAAGGGAATGGAAACCGAAGTGAAATTAGGATTCATATGTAAGTCTCTAATCTAGTGCTCATGCTCTTGGAGAATCTTTCCTTATTTTCTTTTTGTGGTTCAGGGGTTTGAACTCAGAGCCTTCTGCTTGATAGACAAGTACTCTACCACTTGAGCCCACATACTTTAAACAAAATGACCTATGAGCTGGGTGACTGTGGCTCATGCTCAGGAGGCTGAGATCAGAGGATTGTGGTTTGAAGTCAGCCTGAGCAGGAAAGTCTATGAGATCCTTACCTCCAGTAAACTACCCTCTCCAAAAAAATGCAGAAGTGGAGCTCTGGTTTACTATGAATATGTACACTTACATGTCAATCTGATATAAAACTAAAAAGCCTTTGCTTAGAACATGTAATTAAGAAAAGCTTTATTATACTCCATTTTATATCCCTAGCAGTGAAATATTTCAAAGGTCCAGCATACACAATATATCCTATTCTTGCTGAACCTGATGACATTGTTTAATAATACCAACTACCTCATTGTGTGTATAAAGTAAGCGCTCCAGTGAACACATTTTAATTTGTTAATATGTCTGCTTGTCTTAGACTTTAGGATTCTAGATTAACCCATTTCTATTTTTAAGTTCAGAGTGGAGTGAACTTTTAACATAAACTTTAACATGAATTGTACCAAAAAATAAGAAAAACCCTCAGAAGAGTCTTATTTCCTCTCTTGTTCAGAATGTTAGTTTTCTACAATTACACTCAAAGTACAGAAGTGGGAAACCTTTGGCCCTTGGGCTTAAGGCCCACAAAATCATTTGGTCTGGCTTTGTCCTGGCAACTGCAAGCAGTACTCAACATTTAGCTTTTTCCCCAAAACAAAATTAAATAAATCTAGATCTGTAAATCTAGAGAAGAGCAATAGATATGTTATAATTATCATGTGGTAACAAAACACAAAATCATTCTATGGTAGATTTTTTTTTTTTTTTGTTTCTACCTCAGTCTGCTCCTTTAGCTATCTAAATACCCACATGTACGCTTCTTGTAATTTTCAGTCCCCCATTCTCAAGGGAGGCAACCTAGGGTTTCATCTGTTGTCTATAGCTAAGTGAAAACCCAAGCTTTCTGGGTATTGCTTCTCAGATTCCAGGATGGTGTCTTGTAGTTCAAAACCCTGTAAACCAAGTTAAGACTAAATACTAGATGACAGGTAGTGGTCACTGCTCTAGCTATTTCTAGTGGTCTGGGGGGGCTGAGATGCTATAATAGTGGTAGTATATATTTGACTACTAGTGATGGATATGATCAGAAGTTTACAAAAATCACTACTGTGGTAATTACAAAGATTTCTTTTGAGTTCTCAGTTGCTCAATTTTTCATATGTTGCCAAGTCTGTAGATGAAGTGCCAAGTATCAAGAATGGAGTGGGAGGATTTAGTAATATTTGGGTCACAATGTCATTACCTTCACTAGTCTTACTCCTTTTATTTTCTTGGTGTCTACTCAGTTAGAAATCTCTGCTATTCCCCTTCCTGGTTGGAACTTGAAAACTTTCCAAGTAAGCCTTTTCTACTTCTTGGGAATTAGGGAGGTTGCTGAGGGAGTGCAAAGCAATGTGATAAAGTTGCTAAAAAGCATATATGGGATTGTATTATGGAGAGTGTTTCATAAAGTGGGATTAGAGCACCTCACTTTCATGACTTAATTTTGAATTGTTATATACTGATGATCCTTTTAAGTAAAATAGATCCCATCATAGATTTAAGAACATCATACAGGTACCATTCTTTTTATCTTTGTTTTCATCTTATTTTTCTTTGCTATTCTAGTAGAACTGTTTCTACTCTTGTGTAATGCTACCTGTCAGTCTGTTCTGAGTCATAGTTTGTTTTTTTCCCCCAACTTATAAAGGACTTTGATTCTCTGAGTATCCTTCCCTATGCTATTGATTCTTTTCTTTTACTTGCTCCTTTTAGTTTTTAAAAAGTTTTTTTTTTTTTTTTTCCCCTACTAACAAGTGTTTTGGCTTAAAAGAGGTGCTACTCATTTTGGGAGGAATGTACCTATATCTTCATTGGATAGTTCTTACTTTAGTTAAGAAATTTCCTTCTTTTAAGGAGTTAAGAGTCTCATGATAAAGAGAATTTATATATATATATATATATATATATATATATATATATATATAAATCCTGTGACTGGTATTTATACCTTCTAGAGGAGCAGAATCTCAGATGATAGAAGATGGAAAGAGGGAAGGGGTTGATCAGGGTTTGGGTGGCAGGGGAAGTTGTTTGGTTTGAATTTTGAAGGAAAAACAGAAGCTACTCAGAATAAGGAGGAAAGGTCATTCCAGCATACAAAGCCCTATTCCTTATAGAATTGCTGTTATTTTTCATATAATTTGTATCCTGGATGATATACTAGCATGGTCACTATGCTCTGTGTGTGTGTGTGTGTGTGTGTGTGTGTGTGTGTGTTGGGAGGAGTTGGAAGGGGAAAAGGTAGAAAACTTAGACATATGATGTCATTTTGCATAGGAAGCAATATATTAAGTACCATATTATAGTTGTCCTAGGAATTTAGAGAAGGATAAAAGATTAGTAAAAGCCAAAGCATTTGAAAATGAGTTTAGATTGAGTATACTAGAAGAAAGGAGACACTGAAAGTTTTGGAATGACATGAGAGATTTCTCTTGTACTATACATGGACTTGAGGTGATTAGCAGGGAGGGAGGCATAGTGAGAAATCAAGTGTCCAGGAGGCCAGCTAGGAAGCTTTTGGAATGAGGTGAGGTAATAAGAGCCTGACATTTCTTAACCAGATTTCCATAATCAGATTCGTCAGAGCCTCCGATGCTGTTTTTAAATTTGCCACCATCTGTTCCCTTATACAAGTGGACTTCTGTCATCACCATTCCACTAATAAGCTTCTTTCTAAAGTTACTGGTGATGTGACCAAATCTAATGGTGATCTTTTGTTTTCCTGCTTAATGGGAAACCACTGCAGGCAGCCACAACCCAAGTAGCAACATTGGAGGCACTTTCTGCTTCACTACCAAGAATATGTAAAGTTTAATAAATTGTGAACAAAGTGAAACTCCATTGTTTCAGAGTTTAAAATTGAGCCATATTTTTTTTTTGAGCTATATTTTTATACTGTACTTAAAATTTTGCTCTAGAGAATTGATGATTAGAAGAAGCACAACAATGACCTAATTATTACACAGATTGTCTTTGAAAACTTTGGAGGAACCTCTTTCTTTTCTTTTTTGTTTTTATTGTTGGTAATGGGGTTTGAAGTCTGGGCCTGGGTGCTAACCCTGAGCTCTTCAGCTCAAGGTGGATGTTCTACCACTTGAGCCACAGCGCCACTTCGTTTTTCTGGTAGTTAATTGGAGATAAGAGTCTCATGGACTTCCCTGCACGGGCTGGTTTTGAACTGTGATCCTTAGATCTCAGCCTCCTGAGTAGCTAGGATTACAGGTGTGAACTACCAGTGCCTGGCTAGAGGAACCTTTTTCTAGTGCTGTACCACCAATTCCCTACACCAGTCTTATGACTGAGGTACTCTAAATTCTTTTCCTTTTCCTTTTCCTCTTCCTCTTCCTCGTCCTCCTCGTCCTCCTCATCCTCCTCCTCTTCCTCCTCCTCCTCCTCTTTCTCCTCCTCTTCTTCCTCCTCTTCCTTCTCCTTCTCCTTTCTCCTTTCTTCTTCTTTTTCTTGGCTCTCATTTTGTTGGTACCAGGGCCTTATGCCTACTAGGCTTGAACCATTCATTTACCCTATTGCTTTAATTATTTTTTAGATAATGTCTCTGTTTTTGCCTGGGCTGGCCTGATCTTTCTGCCTCCCCAGTAGCCTTTTTTTCCCTTTATTTTGATGTCTCTAAAGTCCCATTTTTTTTTTTTTTCTACTTGATCATTAGGGTCACTGTTTCCTTCCTTCCTCCTGCCCTCCCCCCTCCCTCCCCCCTTTCTCTCTTTGTCTCCCTCTCTCTCTTTTCTTTCTGTTGGTCTTGGGCTTGAATTCAGGGCCTAGGCACTGCCTCTGAGCTTTTCTGCTCTATCACTTTGAGCTACACTCCCACTTCTGGTTTTCTAGTAGTTAATTGGAGATAAGAGTCTCACAGACTTTCCTGCTCAGGCTGGCTTTAAACTGCGATCCTTAGATCTCAGCTTCCTGAGTAGCTAGGATAATAACCATGAGCTGCCAGCAAGAGGCCACTATTTCTTTTTTGATCCCTGAGTAGAAGGGTTTGTATTCTCTGCCTTAACGTTAATAATTTCACTGTTATATGTCATGCTTCCTTTCTACATTCTACATTCTCACTTTAATTCTTAGACCAGGATCTTTGCTTTTCTAGAATGCGTGTTAGCTTAGAAAGTTTTGTCTTTTTTTTTTTTTTTTTTGAGTGGTAATGGCCTGGATTTTTTTTACCTTAGAGATAAATATATTAGGTAACTCATTGGACATTTGCCTAGGCCTGAGCTTTTAAAGTTACTTTTCTTTTAGTCTTATAGATTGTACTCTTAAGTTTTTATAAGCTGCTTCCTTGGCTTGTTTATGAAAAATAACTGCCTGGTACTGCTTAAGCTCCTTTGGTTTTGCTTGTCACTGTCCTTGTCTTTGCATTCCTCTTTCTGGTCAGCTTTCCCAGCTAGTTTATTTCCTGCTGTTCTTGTTAATCCTGCTTTACTCTACCTATCTCTTACCTGCTCAGTTTTTCCTTTGCATGCAAATTCTTGTGTGTATTTTTCAATACATACAAGCTCTTGTCTTCATCTTACTATTTTCGTTTTTGTCTTCACCTTATTTTTGATAGTACTTTGTTTGTAAAACTTCCCTAAAATGTGTGTAAATTAAATTAAGGTACAGTTTCAAATTTTAAGGGTTTAGGTTTTGATGAGTAAGCTGAACTGCAGGTTGAGTTTTCATACCAAGATACTATACCTTGTTAAAGTGGCAGGTATTCCTTTTTAAAAAGACTGATATCAACAGCAGTTTCTGTGTACATATTGTTCTATATTTTGAACACTTTAAAAGAAGTTTGTTATATTTTAGAGAGGAAAGAAATAAGAAAAAAGATCGGAAATGTTGATCCCTTAAATATTTGATTTGGTCATTAACATCCTCAATCTTTTTCCTCCAGATTTAACTCAGGCTTTCCCTCACTTTGGAACTCCTAGATTTGTGAATATTGGATTATTTTGAGAAGCAGGGGTTCTTTCCTTGATATTGACTAAGGAGTCTATTTACCTTCAGGATGACATCTGAACTGGAGAGCAGCCTAACATCCATGGACTGGTTACCACAGCTTACCATGAGAGCAGCCATCCAAAAATCTGATGCTACACAAAATGCACATGGAACAGGAATTTCTAAGAAGAATGCACTTCTTGACCCAAATACGACCCTGGACCAGGAAGAAGTACAGCAACACAAAGATGGGAAACCTCCATACAGTTATGCCAGCCTCATTACATTTGCAATTAATAGCTCACCCAAAAAGAAAATGACTTTAAGTGAAATTTACCAGTGGATTTGTGATAACTTCCCATACTATAGAGAGGCTGGCAGTGGTTGGAAGGTAGGTATTTTATTTAAATTATTTTTCTGGCATAGTAAGCAATGAGAATAGTATTTACTGTTGAAACTGAAGTTTTAATATAACTTAAGGCTTTAATATAATTTAAGGTATAATTATACCTTAAAACCAATATACAAAGTTTAGGTAAATGACACTGTAAAAAAGCAGTATGATATTACCATATTCTTCATCTTTAATGACTTAAACTTTGTTTTCAAAGACTTTTAGATTTATATAAGACATACAAAAATAGCATAGACTATTTCATTTTATACGTTTATCAACTTCCTCTAATGTTAACATTTTATATAACTATACCACAGATAACCAAAAGAATTAGAGATGTAGCTCAGTTGTCGACTACTTGTCTGGGATTTACAGTCTTGCATTTCATTCCCAGGACCATCAAAAAGTAGAGAGGGGAAAGTTAAGATCAAAACCTAGGCGTTAATGTTAGTACAATACTAGTGACCAGGTAATCCTGGTAATTCCTGAGTAAATTCTATTCTTTATTCAGATTTCATCATTTTCCCCACTGTGTCCTTTTGTGTTCTAGGATCCAACCCAGAATTCCATACTGTATGTCGTAATCTCAAATTTGTAAAGCTTCCTCAGTCATTTCTTGTCTTTTTTGTCTTGTTTTTGACACTTTTGAAGAGCAGTTGTCAAATATCTTATATAATTTCCCTCAGTGGTATTTTCTGACAGTTGGAGGTGCTACATTTTTGGCAGAAATAGTGAGGAAGAAGTGATATGTCCTTCTGCATATTAGAGGATACCTGATGTCAGAATAATTGTGATTCTTTGGTTAATGTGATATCTGCCAGTCTTCTTCGCTCTAAAGTTACATTTTCTACTTTGTAAATAACAAAATGTTTTGGGTAGGTACTTTGAAAGTATCCAAATATCTTGCTGCTTCTTAAACATTGTCCCATCAGTTTTAGCATTCATTGGTAATAACTTCTTTAATGACGATTTTTCTCTTTTCCTCTCTTCCTTCTACAATTATTAATCTGCATTCTTCAGTAAGAGAATTATTTTTTCTCTTCCATTATTTGTTCAGTTATTTATTTGTTAATAGTATGTACTTGGGATATTTATTTTTTTGTGTTTTCTTTGGCATCCAAATTGTTCTAACTTTGGCTGTTGAGCTCTTACAGCTTGGTCCTATTCTTTTATTTCTTTATTTATTTTTTGGTCAGTCATGGGGCTTGAACTCTGGGCCTGAGCACTGTCCCTCAGCTCTTCAGCTCAAGGCGAGTGGTCTGCCACTTGAGCTATAGCGCCACTTCCAGTTTTCTGGTGGTTTATTGGAGGTAAGAGTTTCACAGACTTTCTTGCCCTGGCTGGCTTTGAACTGTGAGCCTCAGATCTCAGCCTCCTGAGTAGCTAGGATTACGGCGTGAGACACTGGCACCCAGCTCTTTTATTTCTTTAGCATTTTTTCCCCTTTTTGGCACCTTACGGTGTTCAAGGGCATCTTGTTAGCTTCCTTGCTATAGTCCTAAAGTAAACTACTTTTTTTGTTTGTTTTTTTTGAGATAAAGTCTCACTGGGTATCCCAGGCTGGATTGGAACTTACTACCTAGCCCAGAATGGCCTTGACCTGTATTCTACCTCTGCCTCCAAAGTGCTGAGATTACAAGCATGCACAACTACTTCTTGTCTACACTTTTTTTTTCTTTTGGTCAGTCATGGGTCTTGAACTCTGGGCCTCCCTGAGCTCTTCTGCTCAAGGCGAGCGCTCTACTACTTCGTAGTCTACACTTCTTTAAGGAGCCCTTTGATTTATGTCATATAACAAATATTCTAACTTAATTTCTTTGTCTCTTTTTCCTTTTTTTTTTCCTCCCCCTTTTTCTTTTTCTAGTCCTGGGGCTTGAACTCAGGACTTGATGCTCTTGCTTGGCTCTTTCATTCAAGGCTGGCTACCACTTGAGCCACAGCTCCACTTCTGACAGTTTTTGGTCATTAACTGGGGACAAGAGTCTCAGAGACCTTTCTGCTTGGGCTAGCTTTGAACCACGATCCTCAGATCTCAAACTTCTAAGTAGTTAGCATTACAGGCTAACTACTAACCGCCAGTGCTGTTTCTGCACGTTTTATTCATTTTCTTTCCTTTTCTTTCTTTCTTTTTTTTTGGATGCTGATACAAAGGCTTGAGCTCAGGGTCTTGTGCTCCAACTTTTTGCTCACAGTTGGTATTCTACTAACTTGACCCACATCTGGTAGACTGACATTTTGCTGGTTTATTGGACATGAAGTCTTGCTGAATAGTTAGGATTACAGGCATGACCCTCTGGTGCCTTCTTGTTTATTTTCTTACATAGAAATTATCTAGTTATGGGTTTTGGGGTATGTGCATCCAAGTGGGGAGGAAGAAAGGGATTTTGTAGGGATTTTTAGTTGTTTTTAGTTATTTATCAGATGAGACTTTAAATTTTTCCTAGGCCTTCTCACTTCAATCTTTGTCTTAGCATTTGACTAAATTTATTAAAGATATTTGCTGATGGGTTATAAATCAATGATATACCTTGCATCATGACAGATAATCAGATGTTAAGGGAAAAAGGACCACTTTGTATTTTTGTGTCTTCCATGCTATAGCATGTGCTTTTTGTTTCCTCATTTATTATTAATAGCTGTGTATTCAAATTTCAGATTTTGTTCACAAATCTTGTTTTATTAGTTTTTGCTTTTGTACACACTCAGATGGTAGTTACTTTTTCTATTTTAAGTGTATCAAACACTATTCTAAGTGCTTTTTATACCGTTGTCTCCTTAAGCCACACAGCAGCCATATTAAGTAGATCATCATTGTCCATGTTTTAAAGATAAGAAAACTGAGGCTTAGAGAGGTTAAGTTTCTAAAGTCTCTCGGCTAGAGAATGGTATAGCCAAGATTTGGTACTAGAAAATGATAGAAATGTACTTATCACCCAGTCTGGAAGAAATGGTTATATTGTTAATGCTCATAGAGTTCATAAGCTTTATAGATTAGAATGATGGTGATTATTATTGTGAAGGTTAAAATGTGTTTGTAACTGTAGCTAAGTATAACTACGCCCCAGTACTGTGAAATTAATATAGTTGCTTAATATCAATAAAAAAATCTTTGGGGGAAAACTGAAAAAAAATGGATTTGGTGCTCGAATTGCTAGATTTGGAGATATCAGTACATATGACCTTAACTAGTATACAGGGTTTATAATTTTGCAAACATGACATAAACATCTGTTGAACTTGTTAAGATGAGTTCCCTCTTTCATTACTGAGAGTTGATTGCTAATAATATCCTTTGAATGAGAGTCTACTCTAACATAGTATTTCTACTCTAACATAGTATTTCAGTGGAGAAATACATTATAAAATTTGACCCAAGAATCAAAGCATACATCAAAGCAAGTAGCAGTGATTTACCTAAACAGTGAAACTTTGCATTGAAGATGTCTTCTGTCCAGGTGTAGATGAGGGAGCTTGGAGATTTGGGTAAATCTGTTTGGCATTAGAAAACATAGAGAGTGGCCACTAGGAATTTGTGGGTATTTTATCAACTGTTATAAACTTAGATGCCTATATGTACCAGACAGGTAATAGTAGATAAGTAAGCAGGGTACCAAACTGAAGAGTGCACATCTTATGTAAAAAGAATAGCTATTTTCTAGTTCACCAAAGAAAGTGATAATCTGGATTTTTTTCTGAAATTTTCCTGTGGTGTGTATGTGTGTGTGCGCATATGTATGTATGTGTGTGTGCGTGCATGCATGTGCACGTGTGCATGTGTGCCTGCCTGCCTTGTCTGTCTGTCAGTTCTTGGGCTTGAATTTGGGGCCTGGGTAGTGTCGTTGAACTTTTCTGATCAAGGTTAGCTCTCTTCCACTTGAACCACACTTCCATTGTGGCTTTTTGGTGGTTAATTAGAGATAAAAGTCTCACGGACCTTCCCACCCAGGATCGATGATCTTTAGATCTTAGACTCCTGAGGAACCAGGATTATGAGTGTGAGCCACTAGTGCTCAGTGAAATTTTCCAATTTTTAAATGTTACCAATTCTAAGTTTCTTAAATATTTTGCAGTGTTGATATGTCAGTTGTCTGTGTTCAGCCTATGGACGACTAATTTGGAACCTTTTTTTCCCCAGGTAATTTTATGTCCACTCACTGATTAATGTTTACCATCTACCTTTGTGAAACATTGTGGTAGGCTTTGGCAAAACTGATAGGCTTGGCACATTGCCCTAAGAGAACTTACCCTTATTAGATGAAAAAAATAGATACAAACAAGTAATTATGTGCCTATATATAAAAGCTTTAACAGAGAAATGTGGAATAGTACTGTTATACAAATAGTTGAGTAACTGTGCATATCTACTATGAACTAAGTCATGAACATACTACGTATGTGACCTATTATAAAATATTAGGGTATGATTATAGTTAAGATTTGGTGGGGAATATGAGAGGCTACTTTTGGATTAGTGCTAACTGGTACATCACCAAGTCCTATTAAATAAAAGGAAGGGAGAATCATTAGGAAGCTATTGACGGAAGTGGTAATTGAGCTATATTTTGAAGAGGAGTATGATTTAGAGGAATATTTTAAAATTAAGAAAGTCATAAGTATTGCAAGTAGAGAGTTGGGATGATCCTGTGAATGAATATATGATTGCCCAACTGAAGAATTTTGTCCAAATTTTAAATACCACATAAAGTTTGATTATGTTCCTCATTAACCTGTCTGACCTCAGTTTCCAATGAATTATAAATCTGCCCGAGAGCAACAAATCTAGTCTGATGATACTTGCTGGTATTTAGTCCTAATCATTCTTTGAAATTGCTAGAAGTAGTGATACACTTTCAACTGAAAATAAATGATTTAGATCTAAAGACAGAGAAGTGTAGGAGGGGAAAATGATGATAGGTGGTACAGGATAATGTTGCTTTTAGAACCAAAAGATCCTCAGAAAGAAATATGAACTAGAAATGGATGGAACTGAAATGAAAGGGATGTAGAAGAGAATAAGATTTTAAGTGTATCTTTTTATATACTTTTAGTAGTTTGTTTTATTGTTTTTATTGGTTGTAAGGCTTGAACCCAGGGCCTGGGCACTGTCCCTGAGCTGCTTCTGCTCAAGGTTAGTGCTCTACCACTTGAGCCACAGTGCCACTTCTCAGGTTTGAGTGATTAATTGGGACTTTGCTGCCTGGGGTTGGCTTCCAACTGTGATCCTAAGATCTCAGCCTCCTGAATAGCTAGGATTACAGGCATGAGCCACCAGCACCTAGCATCAAGTAGTTTTTGATTCTTTGCTTGTGGGACAAGGTCTTGCTGTGTTACCCAAGCTGGTCTTGAATTCATTATCTTCCTGCCTCAATCTCCTGAGAGGATCATGCATGCATTTGCCCCACCACCTCTTTTTTTTTTTTTGGCCAGTCCTGGGGCTTGAACTCAGGGACTGGGCACTGTTCTCATCGTCTTTTGCTCAAGTCTAACACTCTACTACTTGAGCCACAACGCTACTTCTGGCTTTTTGTGTTTATGTGGTATACTGAGGAATCAAACCCAGGGCTTCATGCATGCTAGACGAGTACTCTACCACGAAGGCACCTTCCCAGGCCACCCCATCACCTTTTAAATATTTTATGAATTACAAAAAATTAAAAGAGATGAGAAAAGGAACCCCTAAAAATGAAGGTTTTTTTTTAAACCTAACATCATACCAAATAAATAACAGGAAAAAAACCTTTGACCATGACACTCTGACTATTCGTGTGTATTCTAAGGTCAAAAAGAAGGGAAATTATGAAGCTTAATTATTTAGTAGATCTGTGTTTGGTAGTAGTACTTCACTAGAAGCCTTCTCTATCTCCAGTAGCTCCAAGAATAGGACAGAAGTTAAGATGTTGGGAGTAGTTCTGAAAATTTATGTGCCTGGATAGGGTAGAACAAATCAATACATAGGTTGATGGGTTGAGGTATTTGGGCAGGGGAAGGAAGCTATTAGGACAGTCACAGTGGGAGAAGGTTCAGATTGTAATTGATTGGATTGGCGGTACCACTTTAAATTCAAGTTAAAAAAATAAATGATTTTAAAATTTGGATTCTTATATCACAATTCCAGAGATTTTGAACTAGTTACTCAGAAAATAACTTAGGAATTTTCATTAAAATATATCACAAGTCTTTGAGAGGCTACTATTGGGATCAGTGTCAACCAACATGCCTTGATTATTTAACTAGAGCCATTTTTCTTAAGACTGACGGGGATCATTCTGACCTGTATACCCCTGACTTCCTGGGCTTATAGAAGATAGATACTATCTAAGTTGTAAAGTCTCAAGCAATTTTTTTGTGAGGAGTATATATGTCCAGGCTTTCCCATCTCTATGAGTGTTTTTATTTTCTAAATATGCTTTTTGTTTGTGTGAGTGCTGGTCTAGAGGCTATCACTCTACTACATGAGTCACAGTTCTACTTCCAGTTTTTTGGTAATTAATTGGAAATAAGGGTCTTAGACTCTCCTGTCCAGACTAGCTTTGAAACTTGATCTTTACATCTTAGCTTCCTGAATAGCTAGGATTACAGGTGTGAGCCCCTGGCACCTGGCTTAAATATCTTCTGACGATCGAATTGAACAGTAAGCAAGAGGGGTTCTTAGAAAAGAAGAAAGGGAGCATGAATTAGGAAGCTGTTATATTAGTTTTAATGAGATAGGTGCCTTGGGCTGAGGTAGTAACATAACACGAGATGGAGTGAAGTAGGTAGATATAAGGTAGAATTAACAAGACATCTCAGTTCTGGGCATTTACCCCAATGATCACAAACAAGGCCATACTAAAGCTATAACACAACTATGTTTATCTCAGCATTATTCACCATAGCTAAGATATGGAACCAGCCCAGATGCCCCTCAGTAGATGATGGATCAAGAAAATGTGGCATGCATATATATACATACATACATACATACATACAGTGGCATTCTGTAATTCCACCAGAATGACACCTACCCAATTGTTAGAAAATGGAACGACTTGGAAAAAGTCATGTAAGTGAAATAAGCCAGACCCAAAGAAATAGAGGTCCCATGGTTTCCTTTATTTGCAGTAATTAGTATATGTTTAGGATAATCTTATCAGATGAGCAGAAAAATTCAAAAGCTATCTATGTATTTGGATAGGTTCATTTTGCTTAGGATCATCTTATATGATCATAGATATGACCATATAAGATGATCCTAATCATTTTGCTTAGGATCATCTTATATGATCATAGATATGACCATATAAGATGATCCTAAGGAAAATGAACCCCAAAGTATGGACATAAGAGGCCTTCTTTGTTGTTGTTTTTGAAGTATTATGTGATTTTTTTTTGTTTCTTTTGTATGTTCTTCCTCCTATGTCACTGTATTTGATCTTGGTACCATGCATCTTGTATATACATATATCTAATTTGGGGAGAGGGAGGGGAATAACAAAATGCTGAAACAAGGACACAAGATGATACATTCCAACAATGCTACTCATAAGACATTATGTTGGGGGCTGAGAAGGTGGCTCAGTGGTAAAGCGCTTGCCTTGCATGCATGAGGCCCTGGGTTCGATTCCCCAGCACAACATAAGCAAAAAGAAAAAAGCCGGAAGTGGCGCTGTGGCTCAACTGGTAGAGCGCTAGCCTTGAGCTGAAGTGCTGAGGGACAGTGCCCAGGGTCAGAGTTCAGGCCCCATGACCGGAATTCCTCCCCCCCCCCCCCCCCCCCAAAAAAAAAAGAAGACATTATGTTGAAATGAACTTTACAACTTTGCGGGGGCGGGGGGGGGGAGTGGGAAGTGGGGAGGAAAGGGTTAGTAGGAGAATAACAAAGGAGCGGGGTACAATGCTCCATAAGAAATGTATTTACTACTTTACTGATGTAACTGTAACCTCTCGGTACAGCATCTTTACAAGAACGTAAAATTTAAAAAAAAACAAGACAATGATAGATTTGTTTTAGATGGTGAAGTAAGGATAAAGGTAAAGGTTTCTGATTGAAGCAGTTTAAAAAAATCATTTGATTAGTAAATGAATTAATTTGTAGTGGCATTGGAGTTTGAATTTGGCCTCTAGAATTACCCTACTTGTTTTAAATTTATTTTTCCAAATTGAGCCTTATACTTGGGTCCTGGGTTGGCCTCAGACTATGATCCTCCTACCTTTACCTTCCAAGTACCATAGGTATGTATGGCTTGCTTCTTGAAACAGGCTTGCTTCAAACCATGTTCTTGGCCTCAAATCACTAGTGTCCTATCTCTGCCTTCGGAGTAGTTAAAATTTTGTGAGCAACTG
Source organism: Dipodomys spectabilis (assembly GCF_019054845.1). Classification (NCBI taxonomy): domain Eukaryota; kingdom Metazoa; phylum Chordata; class Mammalia; order Rodentia; family Heteromyidae; genus Dipodomys; species Dipodomys spectabilis. The sequence goes on along the minus strand of NW_024870679.1, from coordinate 49,076,947 downwards.
TTTCTGACCAATAAGGTCTTTAAACTGAGAAGGGAAAATCTCACAGGTTGGATATAAAGATTGAGTTTAGTTTCAGACATGTTGAATTTGAAGTGCTTCTGGAGATGTCCAACTGACAATTGAAATATATGTTAGTACCCAGAAGTAATGTCTGTATTGTATTTAAGTGTCATGAATGATCACTGAAGTCATGGCTATAAATGTGATCAACTAGGTAGCAGATACCGCAGCATATAGGGAAATGAAAAAAGGACACAGGGTTAGAAAGTTAAAAATTTACAACATTTAAGCTTTTTAGAGGAAGAAGGCCAAGTAGAGATTGGTTCTTTTAGATTTGGTTTCAGTATATTACTATTATATTTTATTCCACATTTATTTTAGTAGTATATGTCTTTTAAAATTATTTTTAGTGTTGGTCTTTTTTTTTTTAGGTATTGGGGTTTGAACTCTTTTTCACTTACTAGTCAGGTGTTCTATCACTTGAACCATGTCTTCAACCCTTGAATTATTTTTAGTGATTGCTGTAAGTTTCCTATATTTATCTATCACAGTATGTTTAGGCTGCTAAAGCTTTAAAAAAAAACAGACTTGGTAATGTATGACCAATAAACATTTGTTACATTTCTAGAATTTGGGAATTCCTAGATGACGTTATTGGCAGATATGGTATCTGGAAGCTGTTGTACTAGTCTTAGTGAAGGTTCATAGACGGCTGTCATCTTGGTATAATCTCACATGGTAGAAGGGGCAAGTGAGTGTTCCTAGAATTTCTTTTCTAAGTGTTAATAATCCTTTTCATTGGAATTAAGTTTCAACATAATTTTTATTTTATTTTATTTTTATTTTATTTTTTTTTGGGTCCAGTCGTGGGGCCTGAACTCTGGGCCTGGGCGCTGTCCCTCAGCTCTTCAGCTCAAGGCTAGCGTTCTACCACTTGAGCCACAGCGCCACTTCCGGCATTTTTCTCTTTGCTTATGTGGTGCTGAGGAATCGAACCCAGGGCCTCATGCATGCAAGGAAAGCGCTCTACCACTGAGCCACCTTCCCAGCCCCACAATTTTTATTTTTATTTTTTGGTTGATCTTGGGTCTTGAACTTAGTGCCTAGGCACTGTCCCTGACTTTTTCAGCACAAGGCTGCCACTTTGAGCTACAGCTCCACTCATGGACTTTCCTGCCCAGGCTGGCGTCAAACTGCTATCCTCAGATTTCAGCCTCTTGAATACTAGGATTACAGATGTGAGCAGTCAGTGCTTGGCTGTCAACACAAGAATTTTGAGGGGACACAAACATTCCATTCATTGCAACATCTTTAACTTACTACATTCTACTTTTATATAGTATTAAGCTATTTTATGGTTGTGTAAGACCTTTATAAATTATCCTTCCAATTCCTTTGCTCCATTCTTTGTGTTGTTGTCACATGTTTTACATATTTTATAAACCCTATAATAAATCATTGCATTTTCTTTAGTCTTTGAAGAATTTTACAAGTAAGAAAATAAATTTTAAATGCACCTTTATTTTTATCATTTCTGGTACTCTTCAGCCTGATGAACTTTCATGATAATGTTAGCTAGTTAGGACTAAAGAAAATAAATTCTTTGAGCTTTTATCTGGAAGTCTATCCCCTCCTCCCCCCGAGTATGGCCTCAGTGCTGGGATGTCAGCACTCCTGACTTTTTATCTTGCTTTGTGAGAGATATTTTCACTGCATTTATAGTTGACCTTCACCTCCTCTCCCACTTTGAGTATCTTGAAATATCACTCAGTTGTTTTCTGGCTTACATAATTTTGAAAACATCCACTGTAATTCTTTATTCTTCTGGCTTACATAATTTTGAAAACATCCACTATAATTCTTTATTCTTCTATACATAATCTTATAATCTTTGTTTCCTTTCTGGCTACTTTTAAGGTGTTGTTTATGCTTTTGTCATTTTAACTACAATGCATATAGGAATGCATATAGTTTTTTTTTTTGAAGGGATTTGCTGAGGAAGTAAAGCAAGTACTTATAACTTCCAGCCCTTGAGTGATAGATTTTTAATTTACTGTGCTTGGTATGTAGGGTGGTATCTTGTGTTATTTTTGGAAATTTTTTGACTGTTAATTTGTGAAGTTTTCCTTCTGCCTCATTTTCTTTCTAGGACTTGAACTATATGTGTGTTATATATAATTATGTATGTATCATATAATAACATTAATTATATATGTATTAAATAACACATATATTGTTTTTCAGTGATCTGTAATGTTTTGTTTTAAAGTCTGGTTGCACATCTGTGTACATTTTTTTATCTTAGTTTAGATTGAACCCAGGACCTCAAGAGCATATTAAGCAAGTACTTGCCCATTGAATTATACCTAACCCTTATCATTAAAAAAAAAAAAGACTAGGGGCTGGGAAGGTGGCTCAGTGGTAGAGTACTTGCCTTGCATGCCTGAGGCCCTGGGTTCGTTTCCTCAGCACCACATAAGCAAAAAGAAAAAAGCCAGAAGTGGAGCTATGGCTCAAGTGGTAGAGCGCTAGCCTGGAGCTGAAGAGCTGAGGGACAGTGCCCAAGCCCAGAGTTCAGGCCCCATGACCGGACCCTAAAAATTAAAAAAAAGATTAAAAAGTGGTTGAATACAATCTATAAGCTGTCTAGACCTTGCAGGAAAGCAAAAAAGAAAAAATAGGCAACTTTGGCGCTAGTGGCCCGACTGCTCAGGAAGTTGAGATCTGAGGATTGCAGTTTGAAGCCAACCCAGGCAGGAAAGTCTCTTATCTACAATTAATCAAAGAAAAAGCAGGTGGTAGTGCTGTGGCTCAAGTGGTAAATGCTAGCCTTGAACAAAAGATGCTCAGGGACAGTGCCCAGGGCCACAGTTCAAAAAAAAGAAAATAGTCATCACCTAAAATTTCACTTAAACTACTTACATTTTGTGTTTTGATTTGTTTCCAAGAATAAATTAAAGCCATAATCTGTGTACAGTTTTGTATTTGTCCTTTAATATTTAATGTTATTATCAGGCTTCTTCCTGCATCAATAAAGGGTCTTAAATACTTAAAATATGCTACATTATTGTGGAATTCACTAGAAATTGTCTTGTCTAATAACTTCCCTTTTCAGCATGCATAATTTTAAAATCAGGTTTAATTTGAAGATCATTCAAAATGTTTATTCCATTTGTTGTTATATTCTGATGCATAGAAATATTTAGGTTTCTGGTTCTGTTCTCAAAGTTTATTTTTTTTATTCCATTCATCCAATGAATTTTCTTCTTTAATTTCAGAATTCCATTCGACATAATCTGTCACTGAACAAATGTTTCCTTAAAGTGCCTCGATCCAAGGATGACCCTGGAAAGGTAGGATTATTTTGTTAAATGCATTTGGATTCTTCTGTTTGAATTATTAATCAGGAACCTTTGAGGTGTAGCAAGTACTCCTCTACCACATTTCACCCTGGCTTAGTTGGTATGTTTTAAGGACCAGCCAGTTAGTGAGAGCTTTTAAGCAAGAGAAAGCCAGCAAAAGTTAGTTTCAATTGTTTATTTTTCCTGTTTTAGTCTTTGGTTGTGTTCGTAAGTGTTGTGCATTGAATTTAATTTGATGTTGGAACTGCTTGTAAGGAACTATAATCTTTAAAACTACTATACATTGTAATAAGTAGCAAATGAAAAAATTCTGACTTTCAATGTTATTACTTTGTTTTGTTAGCTATTTTTTTTTCTTGACTATCCTTCTATCATTACATTTTTAAGTTTGTATCTACAGGGATATCTTTTTTTAACTCCCCCTACCCTTTTAGTAGCCATGTCAACTGTAGTGTGGCTTTAAGTTGGTATAGTTGGTTTTTTGGTACTCCTTATAGAACTCAGCCTTCTAGCAGGTAGGTATTCTATTACTTGAGCCATTCCTCTAGCAATTTGCTTGGTTTCAAAAGCTCAGACCATGTCTGTTTGGACCATACTTGGTTGTCTGCGTAAGTTATTAGATTAAGACTTTTAGATATTGTAGCTATTGGTAAGATATAAATTCTTGTTTGAATGGTTAGACTTCTTTAGGCTAATGTCTCTGGAAGTGTAAGTCTAATCATATAAACACCCTGCATAAAAATATTCCTCGATGTCTTGGGAGATATTTGTTTACTATGTTATAAAATATCCTTTATAATCATTTGCTTAATCTGTCATTTGAATTTAGATTCTTTTCATTCAAAATTTACTCTGTGAAGAACCTCTTGAAGTTTCCAAAACATGCCTTTCATATGGTCTTAAAGGCCTATTGCTTGTCTTTTAAGATTGATGGGTAACATTACCTCTCAGGAACTTTTGTTTCCCCATACTTCAGTTTGTTTTGCTTTCCTGTTATTTGTCATTGTCCTGTCTTATTTCTTTATCTTTGGGCTTGCTTTCTCTAATTTACAGTGACTATCACATAGTAGCCAGTGATCTTTCAAAGATGTTAATTGACCATATAGTTTTTGTTTGACTGTTTTTCAAACTCTTCATTAGTTACCTACTGCTCTTAGGTTAAAGATATTTTAGGCTGGGTACCAGTGTCTCATGCCTATATCTTAGCTATTTAAGAGGCTGAGATCCTAGGATCGCAGTTCAAAGCCAGCTTGGGCAGGAAAGTCCATGAGACTCTTATCCCCAATTAACCACTAGAAAACTGGAAGTGAAGCTGTGGTTCAAAGTGGTAGAGTGCTAGCTTTGAGTGTAAAAGCTCAGGGATAGCTCCCAGACCCAAAGTTCAAGTCCTACAACCTACTAAAAACCAGATCATGTATACTTAGCCCCTGATGCTTGCACAGTGGCTACTGGTACTGAGGAGGCCCTCTTGTTCAATGGTAAATCTGTATCTTCCACTAGACTTTTAGCTTCTTGAGGTTGCAATTTCTACCTTAAAGCAGACACCTCCTAAGTAAGCAATGTTTTATAGTGCTTTTTGGCATCTACTTTATCAAGTGGTTCTCCAAAAGATTGTTATATTACTATAATAGTCTTTCATTTTTATCCTTGTTCACACCTCTATAACTTTGTGATCAGTAATTGACAATAAAAATTTTCTTTCCTTTAAAGCAGACTTAGCTAAGCTAGAATTTGATATACAAGTTTCTTTGTAATTTTTTAAATAGGTAGTCTTATGAATCAGATTAAGAAGTACTTTGAAAAGACGAGAAATTTTATTTGAAATTTGTAAAGGCACTAATGAGATTTTATAAACATTTGATTCTGATTTAACTTTTTTTTTTTTTTTTTTTGGTGCTGGTCCTGGGGCTTGAACTCAGAGCTTAGGCATTGTCTGTGAGCTTTTTTTGCTCAAGGCTAATGCTTTACCACTTGAGCTATAGCTTCATTTTCAGCTTTTTTGGTGCTTAATTGGAGATAAGAGTTTATAGACTTTTCTGCCTAGACTGGCTTTGAACAGTGATCCTCAGAAGTTAGCCTTCTGAGTAGGAATATAGGCATGAGCCCCTGGTGCCCAGCTGATTTAACTTTTAATGAATTACAGATATTAAAATTCAAAGCACACAACAAGAATGCCTGACCATATTATGTACTATATTTTAACCAATTGGCGAGCAATTTAAAAACCTAGTGCAATGCCAGGTGCCGATGGCTCCTGCTACTCAGGATGCTGAGTAGCCCAGGCAAGAGAGTATGTGAGTAAGACTCTTATCTCCAGTTAACTACCAAAAAAGCCAGAAGTGGCTCAAGTGCTAGAGTACTAGCCTTGAGCACAAAAAGCTCATAGACAGTGTTCAGGCCCTGAGTGCAAGCCTCAGAACAAGCACAAAAAACAAACAATAACAACAACAAAAAACATTTTGTGCTATCAGTTTTTTTTTTTTTTTGCACAGAAGTTAATTTTTCTTCTATATTAAGTAATCTCACAGGTTAAGGAGATGTGAAAAACATTTACTCTTTTACATTTTACTCTATTCTTTTGTTTTCAGAATTACATGGAAATGAATTGAGTTCAATAAATTGAAGCCTAAGAGCTTTCAGCTTTTTCTGTTAGTCTCAAATTTATCAAAATGCATCATTATTCTAGTCTCAAATTTATCAAAACACATCATTGTTCTCATTAAATCATAATAAGTAAATACCTTATATTTGATCTTACAAAGTACATTTTTAGTAATATAGTAGCATTCAGTTCTGATCGTAAAGTGAGGTTTAAATAACTGTTGTTCCTTTTGATTATGGATATAAATTAGTATTGTGTATTTGATCTTAATACATTCAAATGATTAAAGTCATTTTTATTTTTTTATATCAAATAGATTTTGTTTAAAGAGGAAACAAAATACGATTGTTTTAAGATGTTTTGAAAACCTCAGTAGCACCTAGCACATTTTAAGAAGTACTGAAGAGTGACTTACTTGTTCAGGTTCATTGTAGAATAAGAACACTGTTATATTGGCTAGACTTACAACCCAACATATAACTAACTTAAGAGTGGGTAGAGGGATGATACTTCTGCAAGAACTGTAACTGGATTCTTAAGTTATTATCAATTAGGATATCTCTTTCCATTTGTTAGTTTGGCTATTTTCTCTGATGGTTTCATTTTTGTCCCAGGTGGCTACCAACAGTTTGTCGTTTCCATTCTGCCAGCTTAGTGAAAGCAGTAGTGCCTTCTGTGTTCTTCCACCTGCCTTCCAGGTGGAAATCTAACAGGTGTCCTAAAATGAATGCTGACTAGTGATTTTTTCCATTATGCCAATCTTCCTCAAAAGGAAGGCCAAAATGTTAGTTAAGTTTTGGTACTTATGATTTGTTTTTTCTTTTTGTATTACAGTGTTTCCTGGCAATTTGAGGAGCTTTTCCAAAACCACCCTCACCACAGTGGGAGAAAACCATTGAGCCAAGGTGGGGTGGGAGTAGATTTTGAATTTGGGTGTGGGGTGGACTTTAACCCATTAGGGTTTGCTAGCCGTGTCCTTTGCGCAACAAGTTCAGGAGATAGAATTAACTCAATATAGCATCTTCTTCATGGCAGAGATTCCTGCTGATGTGTTATCCAAGAGGTGTAAAGATCAATCTGAAGTTGAACTGTGTTCTAGAATTACAGTTGTTTTTATATGGCTATTTTTTTCCATACTTGATTCTTTATGTAAGAAAACTTTGCCATAAAAGCCCTTCATATTTGAGATGTTGCTTCATATCTTGATGGCCTAGAATCCACTTTCCTCTGTTCTTGAAACTCATTTTCTGCAGCTAAATTGCTGTTTGACTTCCAAAAGAAACACAAGTAAATCACATATTTTTGTCATCTGCAAGATCTCTTATATTTTCATTGATTAAAAACTCCCTTCTTCCTTCTGTAGTTCTGAAGTCTTTGTGTTTTCTTTTTCTTTTTTCAGCCATACTGAGGATTGAATCTAGGGTTTTATGCATCCTGTAATGCACAGAACAACATTATGTATTTGAGCTACATTCCAGCTATCTCTACTTTTTAGTTCTGTCTTTTAGCTTTCACAAGTTATTTTCTGTATTTTTGTGTGGCTTTTTGATATAATACACAATACACAAACTATATAGTTTTATACATTTATAATTACATATATGTATAGTATAATACACACACATGTATATATATACAGAAAGAGAGAGAGAGAGAGAGAGTTGGCACTGAGATTTGGACTCAGGGCCTTTGATTTGCTAGGCAGTGTTCTAACACTCAGCCACACTCCTTAGCCCTTTTGGCTTTAGGGTTTTTTCGTTTTGTGCTGGCACTGGTGCTTAAATTCAGGGCCTGGGTACTGTCCCTGAGCTTCTTGTTTTAGGCTAGCAGTTTATCATTTGAGCCACAGCTCCATTTCTAGCTTTTTGGTGTTTAATTATAGATAAGAATTTTATGGACTTTTCTGATGGGCTGGCTTCAAACCATGATCCTCAGATCTCAGCCTTCTGAGTAGCTAGGATTATAGACATGAGCTATCTGTGCCCAACTTTTAGTTATTTTTTTGAATAAGGTATTGAATTTTTGTCTAGTCTGGCCTGGTTGGAAACTCTCCTGTGTATTCAGATTTGAAAGACTGAGTTAGAGATCAGGATAGATTTCAGAGAGAAAAAGAAGTGCCAGCCAGGCTTCTGATACACCAGTGGTCAGAACAGTTTAATTTCAGTTGCCTTTTATTTATACATGCAGTGTAAGTAAGAGAACATTTTATTGATCTTTTTCTTTTCCAAGTTGAAATCTCAGTTTTAATATAATATTTAACCCTAAAATTAACATAAAAATTATAAGGTAAAATTCACAGAATGTAAGCACCACTATAATCAAGATATACATGTATATTCTATAATATCCTCTGTAGTCAGCTCCCTCCCTTTCCTCAAACTTTGGAAAGTACTCATCTGTTTTCTGTTCGAATTTTGTCTTACATGCACACATACACACACACACCCCAAAACCATACAGGTGCCCTAGTGCTGAGCCACACTTCCAGCCCTTTTTTTTTTTTCCAGGGCTGAGGACCAAACCCAGGGCTTGCGCGGGCTGGGTGGGCGCCCTTCCGCTGGGCTAAACCCCCAGCCCCCCAGCCCCTTTTTTTTGATGGTCATTATTGAGATAGTCTTGCTTTCTATCTAGGCATGCACCTGGACCACAATCTGATTATTTTAGGCTTCTTGTTATAGTTGGGATAACAGGCATACCACCACCAAGCCCAGCTTCTAGCTTGTTTCTGTTGGAGTAGTGTCTTGTAGACTATTCTGCTTGGGCTGGCCTAGAATCATATTCTTCTAATGTCAGCCTCTCTCATAGAATGACAAGTGAATGCTACCATATCTGGCTGAGGGTTGAGAAGGCATGTGGTGAACTTTTCTGTCCCCTGGCTAGCCTGCATCCTCGTTTTTCCCAGTCTCAGCCACCCAAGTAGCTAGTATTACCGGTGTGAGCCTTTAGCACCTGGTATAAGTGTTCTTTTTGGAGTGCCTTTTTTAGTGTCATGCATTTGAGACTCATCTGTGTTATGAGTATTTGCAACTTGTTTTATTTTACTGCATGATCCTATCATCTGGCTTTATTCAACTTGTTGAATAGCCATTTGAAGATAGGTGGGTAATTGTTAGTCATAAGTTCATTTTACATCAAGTTCTTTAAGCTTATAGCATATAATTGACAAACATTGAGATATAACACTAAAATAGTCATTGTAAGCTAATTTTTTTGTTATAGACTCTATATTAAACATGATACCTGTGTGCCTTGGCAATTCATTGTGATACGGTAAAATCTCTACAAGTTCAAAACAGTTTTTAAAAGGATTAAACATTGATGACTTAAAATTAAGAAATAACTAATAATGTAGGGGATAGCCTTAACATTTAGAGAAATCACTTATTATAATCAATGTTTTGTATATTTTAAACTCTCTGATGAGGAATAAATTCTTTAGCTTTCTCTAGTAATAGTTAGTTAAACCAACTGTCAGTGATTTAAAAAGTGACAGAAAAAAAAAACAAAACAAAACCAACCACATATAACCACATTTGCCCAAAAAGGTTGTTTCAGGGATGTTGAGCTGGCATTGGAATTGTATGTTGAGTCAATTTGCCAGCCAGTCTGCCTTTGAGTACCTACTGTGTTTGATCATTAGTAGTTTATTTTAGTAGTCTTAGTAGAATGGCTGTTTAACTTGCTGGTCTAAGTAGAAACTTCTGAGAATGAAAGATGATCTTTTTTTTCCCACTGAAAATTCCTTTTATCATTTATCAATCAAAAATAACAGCATAGATTCTAAAGCATAATCTAAAAAGACAATTACCTCATTCAAGGAAGCTATAGCTTTCAAGGTTCAATAGTATGAAGACAGAATTGTAAAAAATTGGCACCAGAATCTGACTTTTAATATCTGCTTGCTGGCTTGAACTCTGTACCCAGTATTCCAGAAGGCAATTTCTTCCCATTCCTCTAGGTAACTTTTGCAAACATTTTAATATTTACTATTATGTTTATTGTAGCATCAGTTGCCTATGTTTATTGCCTATAGTTTAAAAGATTTAACATTCCTCTATTGTGCTACTTAGTTTTCTTCAAACAATACTTGTATAAAATTATACAATCTAATTATATATGAAGTTGAATTTCTTGGCTCTCAAGAATTTATTGTTTCTGACCATGTCTTTATTACCCATGAATTCTCAAAATATAAGACCAGGAGCTAGGCAGTGGTGGCTTATGCCTATAATCCTAGCTACTCAGGAGGGTGAGATATGAGGATCACACTTCAAAGCCAGTCCAGGCAGGAAAATCTGTGAGACTAAAAAGATTGAATATTTTATTAGATTCAATGAACAATATGCCACATTTGTCACTTGAAAAATTCACAAGTGAAAAATTGAAATGCTGGATATTCTCACTATAGATGTTGTATAATTGTCTATTATCCTGAATTACATTTCTGTGCTGCTTTAGTGAATATTTTTCCACTACACAACACCTCCATTTGTTCTATCAGTATTATTTCTTCTTTCCAAGCTGTTAGGTTCAATAACCTTTTCTTGTTTTTCACAGTTTGTACTGTTTTCACTTCAGTGCACTACTATTGTAGTTTATTAAAATACAAATGAGAAAATTCAGAGTTGCTGTTACAGTGTGCGATTTAAAAAAAAAAATCATTGAATGCACCAACATAATGTTAATAAGTCATTTGAGGAAATAATATATATTTTTTCTTTAAAAACTCAATAAAGATTATGAAAACTACTCCATAACTAAGCATGAAATTATATCAGAAAATAATATAATGAGTTTGCTAACATGGAAGTAACAAAATAACATCACTAGTACAAATGCCATCACTCCCCATCTTCCTTTGTAAAGAATTTATTTTTTGAAATAATCATCATGTGGACCCCTTCCCTGGCAACCACCTATCAGCGGCCCCTGTCCTGTCTGGCCTACAGTTGCCTTTTCCCATCACCCATTATAACAAGACCTGAAAGAATGCCACCCCAACTGCCATGTACATGCAAAAGGTCAGGAGCCCGCTTCACTAGGCAGTAGGCGCCATGTCTTTAGATAGCTATTATCTCAAACTCATCATATGCATCAGTCTGTAGAAGAAAGGGAAGGAGGGCTCACTGCCAAAGCCTGCAATCTCTTGATGTTACTGGATCCCTGACAGCAGCAGCATGATCTGCTCTATGACAAGGTTCTTCAGGGGGCAAGGCACGCCAGCCTTTCCTTGGGCAGGTTTCACATTGTCTTCAAGTTGTACCTTTTCAAAACCTTGCTGCTTCTCAACTTCCGTCTTTGTGGGGCTTGACAGCTCTGAGGGAGCCTCAGCAGCAGGGGTCTGGGTGGTTGTCCAGGCACTGCCTTCAACCTGCAAGGTGCAATAGCAGCTACTTCAGGTCTTTCTTCTTATTCCTCTTCTCCTGAGACAGCCAATTAACACACTTATCTTTCTGATACAGCTCAGCCAGCACTTCCATCTGTTCTTTATAGAAAACTGTGGACTCTTCAATGGCAGAGATGTGTTTTGGCAGCTTCATCGATGTTGGAGTTCATCAACTTGATTATGGTAGTCCACCTTGTAGGGCAAGTTGAGAATGAAACAGGTTTTCAGCTTCTTGGGCACATGTATATTCCTGCTTCCTGTTCCCAGCTGTGCCATTGTTGTAGTTGTTGGGGAAGAAGGCCTAGTGCTCTAGCTTTATATGTTATTGGGCTTCCAGGTTGGCCAGGTACTGGTAGTGGGCCTTGTAGTGCTGGTAGTACTCCTGCAGCTGCCAGCTGTTTCACCTTTTTTTTTTTTTGCATCAGTCATGGGGCTTGAATTCTGTCGCTGGGTGCTATCCTCAGCTCTTCAGCTCCAGCCTAGCGCTCTACCACTTGAGCCCCAGCGCCACTTCCGGTTTTTTGGTGGTTAACGAGATAAGAGTCTAACAGACTTTCCTGCCCGGGCTGGCTTTGAACGGTGATCCTCAGATCTCAGCCCCCTGAATAGCTAGGATTATAGGTAGGAGCCACTGGTGTCTGGCAGAGTTTCACCTTTGTTTCAGCAACTGATCACGCTTCAAGGTAAAAATCCCACATGGTTTGTGGGTTGTCTACATCCTTTAGGATAGTCATATCAAGTGGTGTTGCCTCCTCATCCTTTTCTTCTTTGCTCACTACTTCATCTTCCCTAGGAAAAGCCAGGAAACTGAGCAGCTTGTTCTGATATCTTACTTGCTTCTAGGCACTTAATTGTGTCTGGTGTAGTGCCCCAACTTGCTCTGCACCTGCTCCTGCTTCAGTTGTTCCAACAGCTGGGTCTGCCTCAGCAAGTGCTGCTGTAGGCCTCCTTCTCTGAGAGCTGCTGATTGGAGGCCCTGTGCTGTTCGCAGTGGCTCTAAGCTTCTGCAGATCCTGAGCCACTTGGCTCCTTAACTCAGCCATCTCTTTCCATTCTTCTGACTTCTCTAGGTGGTCCAGCTTCTCCTGCAGGTATTTCTTCACCTCCTGCTCTGAGTGCAGGATGCTATCAAGCGTTTCCTTCCCACTGTTTAGCCTGTGAAAGCATCCTGCAGCTGGGCCATCTGATCTTTCAGCCCTTGGTTGTGCATGAGTGTGTATCTCATGGTCTCAACGTTTCCTCTCCATTGTCTCAAGGAGCTTGTGTTGTTTCTCAGCATACTGATCCTGTTCCTCAGACTTCTCCAGTACCCACAGATGCTCCTACTGCTCCAGGTTCTGGAGATTAAGGCTCTGGTTTTCCTGCTTCTGGATGTGAAGTTGTTCCTCCAGGTTTTTTAGCTCATCTGGTGGGCCTGGACCTGCACCTGCTGCTCAGCCTGAGATGGAAGGCTGTAGGGGCAGCAGCTCTGCCAGCTTGTTTTCTTAGTTCCACCAGGGTTGGTCTCTAGATCCAACACCTGTCTCACCCCTTGCACTTTCCCCTCTCTCAATTGGCTTATCTGCTATAAGAGCTGCTGGACCTTCTTCCACATGGAACTCTTCCCCCTTGGTCCTCCGCAAAGTTGTCTCCCTCCAACTTTCATGTCACCAACTCTTTCATATTGTCTATTTGTTTTTCCAACTCTGCCCACTCCTCTAGTGCTTGTTGTAACTGGTGAAGTTTGATTTCTGTGTCAGGAGCACTCCAGCCTCTCCTGTAGCTTGGTGTTCTCTTCCTCCTAGTCATTATAGCTTCTGGTCTTTTTTGTGGAGCTGCCACTTCACATTATTCAGGTCTTTAATGAGCTCTAGATTATTCTTGATTTCATTCTGTGGTGGAGACTGCTGACAGTGTCATCTCCAACTCTGTGACATGGTGCTGTGAAGCCTGCAGGCAGTTCTCTTTCTTTGGCCACCTGCTGCATGTGGGCCAGGGCAGATGCTAAATTGAATTTTTCTGAAACCAACACTGTATTGAGAGTTTATGGAGCTCCAGCTCTTTTTTTCAGTGCTTCCTGCACACAGGCTATCTTCTCATTTTCTTTGCCCCGTTGGTCCTTTAGGTCTGTCTTTTCCTGCTTCAGTTGTTCTGTCTCATTGCAGAGCAGGTTTCATATTCTGCTGGAGTCCAGGGCAAGCACCAGGTGTTAGTAGGACCTTTCCAGATCTTCAGTGTTACTGGGACATGCGCCACTCTTGACCTTGGCAGCTCTGACTGAGGCCAAAGATGGGAGAGGCTGAGGGTCAGTGTGATCTTTGGCTACACCCTCAGTTGAATTATAGTCCTTAGTAGTATTTGTCTTAGGGTTACCTCCCTTTTTAGTTTTCTTCTTTTTCTTGGATTCTGCAGGTCTATTAGGACAATTTCTCTGCTGATATTCTTGTAGTAGTTTCTTTCCTGAAGCTAATTTTTTTTTTCATCTTGTTTGCTCAGACATCTCAGCACTGGGACAGGTAAAGTAGGCTGCCAGGGGTTGCACATTCCCAGCTTCTCCGAATCTCACAATCACCCCAACTATATCTACTTTCTGCTGTATCTACAAAATCACCTCGATTCTTTCACTCACCATTTAGCACCTATACCTCCCTCAACTGCTGGTAGTGAAGTAAGCCAACAGAGGGAATACAACAAGTGCTACTTGGTGGCATTGAATGTGGGCATGGCCTCAATTCTTATATCCCATTGGTCAAGGAAACATGAAAAATAGGGGCCAGAATCTTGTGATTGAGGTAGAATGCAGGAGAGCTACTCCTGCAGCCCCAGCCCTGTACAACCCTGTCTAGTTTGGTTGGGGGAAGAGTGAGATCTCCTCTTGCTGGATGGATTCAGTTTTACAGGTCACCTTCCATCACACAACTGAGGTTACCAGAGTTTCCACTAGGCTTCCAACTGCACCTTCAGGAGTGGCACCAAGAAACCATAGCTATCTGCCCATATCCAGTGTCTTTGGATCTTCACTCCATGCAGAAATTTAGCTCTTTTGTTCTGAACATATTTGCTGACATTTGTATTGTGATTAGGGATCCATTGAGATTCATAATGGCCTTGAGATATATATATATATCCTTTTCTTCCAGTTGCTCTGGGACTGGAGGATTCAGGAACATTATAGGTCCAGGGCTCCTCTCTATGAGTATTGGCCAAGTTGCACACCTAGACCATGCATAGCGCAGCACATGTTCCACACATTTTGGCTAGTAATCTCAGAAGGTTCAGAAACACAATCATGAAAAGAATGGAAATATCAGAGAAACCTATGTCGCTGCTGTCCAGGTGTATATGGAATCCACACCGGCATAAAAAGAATGATAACTGGCAGAAGGCTGAAAACAAATCTGTTAGAGGAGCAGTCAACTAATCAGCCACATCCAAATGATGTCTAATGTGTCCAGAATCCAGGTTCAGGGGCAACCCTCTACCACTCCAGAGCCTTTGAACATGTATTTTAGTACTGAGATGATTGGCTGAAGTGATTGATGAGTTCATTTTATGTGGCTAGCTTTTCCTTCCAATGAAAAATTTCTGGTTGTAGTGGTACACATCTGCAATCCTCTCTGCTCAAGTCACTTCTTTGGATTAAGGTGTTCTCTCACTGTGTTCACTCACTGTGAAATGCATGGCTTCCCAGATGCTGGGTGGTGGTGACTTCTCAGTCCCTCAACTAAGATAGTAGCTGTCCTGAGCCTAGATCACAGCAGATGATGTTATTCTTAAGTATTGTTGGACAATAAGTATAACCCAAACTGAAAAGTATTGTTAGTTTACATATGATTCATTCACATAGCAATAGTGTTATACAGTATTGGAAAAGAAAGCAAGGCAAAATTGTTGAAAATGGATTGCCAAATGTAAACTGGGAGAGAAAGAAAAGATTTAAGACATGGATTAAAGGCATGAAAATTAAGGAAACTTTTGAGATAGGTATGCATTGAGATCTAAAGAAAAGCAATTAGCATATAATTGGCAGTGGGGTTAGTTAAAACATAAAATTTATAGATTTAGCCATTTAGAATGGCTAGCCATTTATGGTAGGAGCTGCTCTCCCTCAGGAGTATGAAATTAATATTAGCCTCTTAAGTTTAATTATACTTAATCATATCATAACATTTTTCAACATTGCTATTTTCAGCATCATTCTAAAAGATAGCAAGAATACTTTGTGTTTTCTTGAACAGTGAATAGAATTACCGGGTCAGAGGGTAAAAGATTGTAAGAGACTGCATTCTTTTTTCCAAAGTACTTGTTATTTTGCATTCTCAAGAGAAACGCATGAGAGTTCCAGTTGTTCAACATCCTGGCCAGCAGTGTGGTATTATCTATCCTTTAACTTTAGCTGGCTGTAAAGTAATATCTCCTCATAGTTTTAACTTAAATCTTCTTTGAGCATCTTTTTCTGTGATTAGTAGCCATTTGTATTTCATCTTTTTTTAAAGTTTAAGTTTTTCATTAAAAAATGATATTAGGGGCTGGGAAGGTGGCTCAGTGGTAGAGTGCTTGCCTTGCATGCATGAGGCCCTGGGTTCGATTCCTCAGTACCACATAAGCAGAAAAAGCTGGAAGTGGCTCTCTGGCTCAAATGGTAGAGTGCTAGTCTTGAGTTGAAGAGCTGAGGTGCAGTGCCCAGGCCCAGAGTTCAGGCCCCATAACTGACCCAAAAAACCCACAAAAATGGTATTTTTCTTAGATTTGTGCTGTGAAAAATATTTTGTGCTGAGTCTGCCCTTTTGTGTTTTCATAGAAATTTAAAGAGTAAAAATTGTAAATTTTAATAAAGTATAATTTGCCCATTTAATTTACCACTTAGTACCTTTTGTCAGTGTCCAGAACATCAGTCAGTGCCATAAAGATTTCTCCTGTTTTCTTCTGTAAGTTTTGTGTTTTACATTTAGGCCATGGTTCATTTCACATTAATAATTATGTACATTCGTCCTGTTGAATATCTTAATCCATATGAAATGTCCCCCTGCCTTTGTAGTGCTATTTGATCAAATACAAGGTCTCAGAAAGCTAGACACTGTTACTAAACTATACCTATGATTCAGCTCTTTGAATTCTTAAACTGTTCTTTGTCTTGGAGCCTATTTTGATAATCATTTTTCACCCCAACTTTCTTTATGCTACTCTGTATCTCTTTCTTGTATTTTGCGTTGCTTTTGGTATATTAAAGCCCTTGTATTTTGTAAAGAGTAAGTAGCAATTGGTTCTTCCTTTTTTGTTGTTGTTGGTGGTGGTTGTAGGGTTTGAACTACAGGCCTGGGTGCTGTCCCTGAGCTTTTGTGCTCAAGGCAAGTACTCTCCTACCTTGAGCCACCGTGCCAGTTCTGGTTTTCTGGTGGTTAATTGGAGATAAGAGTCTCAGGCACTTTCCTGCCTGGGCTGGCTTTGAACTGGGCTGGCTTTGAACTGGGCTCTTCAGATCTCAGCCTCCTGAGTAGCTTGGGTATAGGCATGAGCCATCAGTGCCCAGGTGGCTCATGCTTTTTAAATTACCTATTAATCTGCTTTCTAATTAGAGTGCTTAGATTTTATATTTGATATTATTGGTATCATTACTTCCTTTTGTTTTTATGTTTCTTTATTTTTGCAACCTTTTGGGTTAATCAAATAGTTTATATTGCTCTGTTTTATTTCCACTAGTAACTTTTTATTTTTTATTTTTAAAGGAGTTATTCTAGAACATAACAAAATATATTATTAACTGATTATAGATTACTTGGAGAAAACATGCTCTCTTCCACTTTATACCATGACCATCTACTACCATCTGCTTCCTTTAAAATTTTTTTTTGGTGTGTGTGTTTTGTTTTGTTTTCTGCTGATACTGGGGCTAGGACTCAGGGCCTAGGTACTGTCTCTGAGCTTCTTTTGCTCAAGGCTAGCATTCTACTAAACTACAGCTCCACTTTTGACTTTTTTGGTGATTTACTGGAGAAGTCTCATGGAGTTTCTTGCCATAGCTGGCTTTGAACCATAATCCTCAGATCCCAAGTTCTCTGAATAGTTAGGATATAGGTATGAGCCACCATTGCCTGGCCCTTATCTACTTTTTGCCATCTGTTACAATGGCATAATTTTATGTTTTCACTACTTTTCTTTTTTGCTGTTGTCCTATCTTGTGCTTCTACTTAGGTCATAATTCCTACCTTAGAATTTTTGTTTAAAGCGTTATTTTTTTTTCTTGTATCTGTCCAGGGGCTTAACTCAGGACCTTTATGCCGTCCTTGGGGTTCTTTTGCTCAAGGCTAGTGTTCCACCACTTTGAGACACAGCTCCACTCTTTTTTTTTTTTTCTGAGTATTGAAGTCTTACAGCCTTTCCTGCCCTGGCTGGCTTTGAATTGCAATCCTCAGACCTCAGCCTCTTGAGTAGCTAGGATTACAGGTTTGAGCCACCAGTGCCTAGCCTTTAAAAACGTTATCTTTTAAGGAAGTTATTTGAATGAAACAGTTTTTTTTATCTTTTCTGGTATAAATATATATATATATATATAATATATATATATATATATATATATATATATGATTATTTTTATTTATTTGGTCAGGTATAGGGCTTGAACCTCTGGGCTTGGGTGCTGTCCCTGCGTTCTTCAGCTTAAGGCGAGTGCTCTACCACTTGAGCCACAGGCCGCTTCCTGGTATATTTTTCTTGTCAAAGTTTTCATCTGGTATGTTTTCCCTTCTCCCTAACAATTCTTGGGCTTTTGACATTTATTCTTTTAGTGCATGTCTGCAGGAATCAGATTTTTGTTTGTTTATCTGCAAAGGCCCTTATTCTACTCTCATGGTTTTTTTTTTTTTTTTTTTGTATATTGAATCCTGGATTTGTAGGATGTTTCTACTTCTGAGAACATTGAAGGTGTTTTGTTTTCCTTGGGCTTATAAAAATTCTGCTGCCCTTTATATTTTTCTCCTGTATGTAATATGTTTGCTCTATTGTCCTTTTAAATGCCTTTTAGAATTTCTTTTCTGTATC
Organism: Dipodomys spectabilis; assembly: GCF_019054845.1. NCBI lineage: Eukaryota > Metazoa > Chordata > Mammalia > Rodentia > Heteromyidae > Dipodomys > Dipodomys spectabilis. The sequence continues at coordinate 49,058,580 of NW_024870679.1, read as the reverse complement.
TTTGGATCTAAGCAGTTGAACTGTGATGTATTTCAGTGTACTTCATATTTATTCTACTTGTGTTTTTATTAATCTTCTAGAATCAGAAATTCTTAATCCAAATGTATGTTTTTAGTTATTCTTTCTTTCTTTTTTTTTTTTTTTTGTCGGTCGTGGGGCTTGAACTCTGGGTTTGGGATCTATCCCTCAGCTCTAGTTATTATTTCTTTAAAAATTTGACTCCATTTCTTCCTTTCCAGAAGTATCCAGTATATAAACTGTTTGACACTGTTTTACAAGTCCCTTAAATTTTATTCATTATTTTCTTTTTATTTCTCGGATCGGCTCATTTTTTACCTATGTGACTCTGACTCCATCCAGTTGTTAAGCAAATCTAGTGAACTTTTATTTCAGTCATTAGTTACTTTAATTTTAGAAATTCTATTTGGTTCTGGTTATTTTTGTATGTGTTCATAGATGTTGATGAGATGGAATCTCTCTACAGTAGAGCTACTGCTCTACTGTAGCATTAAAGTTTAGTGCTTGGTGTTTGTGTTGTACTATACAATGTAGATATGAGACATTCTCAGAAGAAGCCTGGTCCCTGTGAGTTTTTATTGTAAGAAGATATTAGTACTGTCATGATCTATATAGGACCTTTGTAGTATTTAGTACCTTCATGAACCTAATTCAGTCTTTTGTCTGATTCCTTATATCATTACTGCTCTTTCTGAGATCCTGGATATTTTAAAAAATTTTATTGTTAAGTAGTTTACAATTCCATAAGTCAGGTTATGAGTATAATACATCTTGATCAATGTTACTCTTTCTATCATTCTCTTCCATTTCTCTACCTCCCATCCCTATCCTCAAGTTATATAGCTTAATTTTTATATAATATACATTGAATATAATGATTATATTTGCTTACTTTCCAAAGTTCCTAGATTTTTAAATGAGGAAAAATGTAATTACAAGCAAGAAAATTTTGAAAATAAAATCATTTTAATGGTGAGTAATTTGGATTATGATATCATTTCCAACTAAACTCCAGAAGAGGAGTTAATGGGAGATAAGCATTTCACAGACTGGTTTCCAAATAGGATCCTCAGATCTCAGCCTCCTAAGGAACTAGGATTACAGGCATGAGCCACTGGTTCCTGGCTCATTTACTCAGAATTTGGGAGAATTTTTGAAGTTCTTATTGTTTAGGGAATTATTTGACTTTGTGTGATATTAAAATGCTATTTTAGACCTGTTACCAAAAACTGACATTGTCTAAAGGAAGAAATCAATTAGAAATCAGGAAGTTTGAATTTGTTTGGGCAATACCACTGACTTTGCTTTGTGACAGGTAACTTTATGACAGGTAGCTGAGTTGTATAACTAACATGTATTTGATTAAGGGTCCTTGATTTCATTTTTAAGATTATATATTTTATTTAGATATATTATATTAAGATTTAACTTCATTTAGAAACCCATCTCAATAAAATTTAGTTTTATTAAAAATACGATTTAGTAGTTTAGTATATAATTTGTGAAGTTGCATAACCATTGGCACTATCTAATTCTGGGACATTTTCATTTCATTACCCAAGAAAGAAAGGCATATCCATTTACAGTTACTCATTTTCTCCCTTACCTCAAGCTGCTGGCAACTGTTAATTTATTTTTTGTCTTTATGTATTTGCCTTTTCTGATATTTCATACAAAATAGTAGAGTATATGGTCTTTTGTGTTGGGCTGTCATTTAGCATAGGCTTTCAAGGCCATACATATTATAGTATATAATGATATTTCATTCTTTTTTAATGACTAAATGATATTCCATTGTATCAGACATAATATTCTATTGTATTAGACATATTATAATTATTTATCTGTTCATTCAGTTGATAAACATTTAGATTATTTCTACTTTGGGCCATCATTTAAGAAGCTGCTGTAATCAATTGTTTATAGTTACTATTGTGGAAACGTTTTTTGTTTTCAAATTTATTTTATTGTAAAGATGCTGTACAGAGGGATTACAGTTATATGAGTAAGGTAATAAGTACATTTCTTGTCAAGCATTGTTACTATTACTTTAGAAAAGTTTTTTTTTTTGTCAGTCGTGGGGCTTGACCTCTGGGCCTAGGCACTGTCCTTGAGCTCTTCAGCTCAAGGCTAGCACTCTACTAGTTGAACCACAGATCTACTTCTGACTTTTTGTTGGTTAATTGGAGATAAGAATGTCTCAGGGACTTTCCTGTTGGGACTGGCTTTAAACTGTGGTCCTTAGATTTCAGCTTCCTGAGTAGCTAGGCATAAGCCACGAATGCCCAGCTGTTATATACTTTTCACTTAAATAATTTGTAAATATTTACTTTCATTCTGTGGATTAACTTTGTTTTCACTTTCATGGTAGTGTTTAACAAAAGAAAACTCTAAAATCTGGTATTTTCTGTTTTCTTTTGACTACTTGTCATTCAAGAGAATATTTCCTAATCCAAGGTTCACAAAGATACACATTGCTCTTTTCTAAGAGTTTGACAGCTTAGCTCTTAGGTCTTTGATCCATTTTAAATCAACTGTTTTATAAGTTATGTTAATTTGTGGGGATTCTAATTTCATTTTTTTTTGCATGTGGTTGTTTCCAACATTCTTGTTGGAAAAGTCTGTTCTTTCCCTCTTTGAATTATCTTAGTAGTCTGTGGGAAAACAGCTGGCCATAAAATATGGATTTTTTTCTAAATTCTGAGGTCAGTTCCACTAATCTAGTCACCTGTCTCAGTGTTGGTATCACATTATCTTGATTACTGCAAGTATGTAATGAGTTTTGAAATTGAGAGGTGTGGCTCCTTCAACTTTGTTTCTTTCAAGATGTTGTGGGTCTCTTGCTGCTATGTATATATTTTAAGCTCACCTTGTCAATTGTTGGAAAAAATGATACGGGGTATTTGATAGGAATTAAATTCTGTAGACAAATTGAAGTCTATAGATAAATTTGGGAAGCTTCTAGGCTTACATAAACACAGGATAGGACTTTCCATTCTTTATTCATTCTACTTCAGAACACTGGTGATAGCTCTTATCTATCCAGATGTTTATATAATTATAGCTATATAGCAAAATAAGTTTGCAATAGCTATAAGCTTACTTTTTTGCAATTTTTTATTGTGATTAAATGATTACATAAATTTCACAAATGTCACAGTATTGTGGGATAGTGATACTTAGTTGAAGTCACAAACACATTCTAACCTTCATGGGTATAAACTTATATATCTCAGAATGCTCTGAATATTTTAATGTGTTTTAAAGATGTTCATTGAAGTTAGGAGTTTTTATTTATTTATTTTTGCCAGTCATGGGGCTTGAACTCAGGGCTTAGGCACTGACCCTGAGCTTATTTTGCTCAAGGCTAACACTCTATCACTTGAGCCACAGTGCCACTTCTGGCTTTTTCTGTGTACATGGTACTGAGAAATCAAACCCAGGGTTTCAGACATGGTAGGCAAGCACTCTACCACTGAGCCACATTTCCAGCCCCGAGGAGTTTTTAATACGTCTTTAAGATACTTATTAGAATTAGATTCTTCAGTATGGCAGTAAAATCAGAGGATTCCTCAAATAATATCTGAAGTAAAATTTGAAGATAGAGGGGCTGGGAAGGTGGCTCAGTAGTAGAGCGCTTGCCTTGCATGCATGAGGCCCTGGGTTCGATTCCTCAGCACCACATAAGCAAAAAGAAAAAAGCCGGAAGTGGTGCTGTGGCTCAAGTGGTAGGGAGCTAGCCTTGAGCTGAAGAGCGGAGGGATAGTGCTCAGGCCAAGAGTTCAGGCCCCACGACCAGACCCCCCCCCCACCGCCCCCCCCCCCCCAAAAAAAAATTGAAGATAGAATACTGGTTTGTTAGTGGTCCAGTGAATAGGGCATACAGTATGATCAGCTTCTAGGACTGGTATAGATGCATGAATCACACTAGCTAGGTTCAAGAAAGGATAAACTGACAATTCACATCAGGCCTAAGTATGGAAGATTGATAGATGGAGCTGTATTTCTGTTCATTGTCAAATGTTGCATGAAAAAGTATCCTAGGAAGATTAATGAAATAGTGGAAAGAAAAACAAAATTTGAATATTATAAATGCAATTAATTATAAATCTAGGATTGTACCTTATATTCCTATTTTTTGGAATCTCTCTCTTCCCTCTTTCCCTTTCTTACTCTCTCCTTGGTTTTCCTTCTTCTCCCAGTATGTCTGTGTATATGTGGAGAGGGAGAAAGCTAAGAATTAAGACTAGGTTTCTGGTCTGGCTATTCATCTTTCTGAATGTTGTGTTCTCACCTGTATAATGTGTGTGTGCTATGTGATCTGGTCTTTTCAAAATGTTTTTTGGAGTCATGATTTCTTAGAGGTTGGAACATGGTTAGGTGCTCAATATATACTATTTAATGAATAATGTGAAAACTTACACCAAAAAGAGAATAAAGAGTGGAGCTAAGAAGATGGCTTAGTGGTAGAGTGCTTGCCTTGCATGCATGAGGTCCTAGGTTCAATTCCTCAACACCACATAAAAAGAAAAAGCTGGAAGTGGCGCTGTGGCTCAAGTGGTAGAGTGCTAGCCTTGAGCTGAAGAGCTGAGGGACAGTGCCCAGGCCAAGAGTTCAAGTTCCACAACTGACAAAAAAAAATTTTTTTTTAAAAAGAGAGAATAAATAATAAAAATAAACTGTGAAAATATAAGCATAAGAGAATAGTGAAAATAAATTGTGACAATCTAAGCAGACTATTTCATTGCTCCTCAAGATGCCCTTATGTAAAATGTGTTCAAGCAGTTTATCTTAATAAATTGTTTCATTTACTGTTTAGATTTGAAGTCCCAAGTTATTAAACTATATAATCTTTTTAAATTATTTATTTATTTATTTTTGTTGGTTGTGAGGCCTGAACTCTGGACCTGGACACTGCCCCTCAGCTCTTCAGCTCAAGACTAGCGCTCTACCACTAGGGCCACAGCAGTACTTCCGTCTTTTTCTGAGCCACTGAGCCACCTTCCCAGCCCAAACTATATCATCTTTATACATAAAATTTGAATGTCATCTAATACAGTTAGCATATGTATTCAATTAAGAGTTAGCATATATTTAAATTGATCGTTTCCACTTTTAATTTGCCCATAGAAGAAGTCCTTGCATTCAAGTACCACTTTAACTTACTTAGGAGTTTTAAGTTTTTTTTCAGTCAACAGTAGTGTTTCACTAAATGCAGTTGTACATATCTCTAATCCAGGCTATTTGGGTGTTTGAGGCAGGATGATCACAAGTTTGGGGCTAGCTTAAGAAATTTAGCCTCAGAATAAAATTTTTATAAAGGCATTGGGGAGCATAACTCACAGGTAGAGCCTAGCAAGTATGAGGCCCTGGGTTCAGCCCCATAAAAACAAAAAACATAACCCACAAATTTATAAATTAGTGTTCCTTTTCATGCTATTTTTCTCTTGTACTTGTTTAAAAGTTTGCTTTTGGAGCAGAGGATTATAAAAATTGCATTAATGCTAGTAGGATTATTGTAATATAGTGTTAATATAATTTATATCTTTACTTTTAGGGGTCCTATTGGGCAATAGACACCAATCCGAAGGAAGATGCGCTGCCTACTCGGCCAAAGAAGAGGGCACGATCTGTAGAACGGGTAAAAGCTCTTTATCATAAGTTTAGTATAGGAGATTGACTATGTCAGACATGTCAGTTTTAAAGTTCATTTCTAAATAGCAGATGTAAACAAAATAAAGGTAATATGTTATTTATACAGTATTTAATATTTTTTAAACACTTTCAGGCCTATTATTTCATTATTCTTACTCTTGTAGAAGTTAAGTAAATGGTCTTGTCATAAGTAGAACACAGCTATTGTCTGAGATTTGCATCCATGTCTAGGTCTCTGGAGTTTCTATTTTATACTCTTTCCTCTTCACCTGGCACTAGTTTTATGTAACAAACACTACCTTCCATAGCAGATGACTTTTAGATTATACTGAATTTTCTTCATTTTTGTCCTCAAAATATTCTTTGCTACTAACATCCAAGTAATAATCACTCTGTGTACAAAATCAAAGAGAGAGAGAGGTTATTCTTGCTTTTATGATTAAGTCTTTGTAAATCCTTGGTTAAAATTAACTTGCAAAGATAAAAGAAAGAAGCACTGTGATGGATACTTTCAGTTATATATGTAGCCTACTTTTAGTTAGCACTGCAGGTACTGTCAAAAAAACTTTTCAGTTTTTTCATTCTTTTTACAATTCCAGTATTGGAGTACAACTATCCTATGTACTGTTATTCTTTTTTTTCTAAATTGTTATTGTAAAGGTGCTATACAGAGTGGCTGCAGTTATATGTCAGGTAATAAGAATATTCCTTTCTCTCAGTTTTTCCTCTATATACTGTTTTTAAAGACCCATTTTGAGTGTTTAACATTTTGTGAAACCTTTTCTTTCCTTTTCCATTTGTGCTCATAGAATTTTTGTTATTTTATAAAGTTTCTCACATTTTATAGAAATTTTTTGTTTTTATATTTGTCTCCTTCATTGCATTAATCTCCACTTCAAGGCATAGGAAGAAATATTTTCATCTCCAGCATTAATGTTTTTCATAGATTAGTGTTTATAATAGATAACAGAATAAATCTAGGCAGAAAGAATAGAATTAAATGAAGGAAACTGAGTACATATTTTTCCAAATAAATTTGATCTATGCCTATTCCTGGTAAAAGTATAAAATTTCCTGTCTTTAAAGACAAAAACCCTGAACAGGGTTGTGATTACATGAACATATGAGGTATAAGAGCAAAATGAGGTATACGAGCAATATGACTTAGGCAGCTTTATTAAAACTTGCAGAGGGAATTGAATGTATGTAGAATTAAAAAGTCAGAACAATTTTTGGCATTACACAAACAAAAGTTTGTGATAATTGATATAGGCAATGCGATATGCTCAGTATGTAATAGTTTAAGAAAACAAATCTCAGTTCTTATCCTACTGACACTGCTTCTTAAAACAGATTTAGCACCTGGACTTTGTGTGGATAACTGAGGTACATAACATTTAGCATCTACAGCTGAATAAAAGAGAAGTAAGATGTTTATTACGAACATAAGTAATCAAGTCACATAATTGTGATTTTAAATGACATAGGAAGTATTAAGTAATTAATATGTTAGACCAAGCAGTGATAATAAGTGATTCAGAAGTGATAATCCTGCCTAGGATGGCTTCTGCAAATTATGAATTATGGTATAAAAGTAACTTTTACCAAGTACTGATGGCTCATGCCTATAATCCCAGCTACTCAAGAGGCTGAGATCTGAGGATTGCTGTTTGAAGCCAGCCCAGGCAGGAAAGGCCATGAGACTCTTACCCCCAATAAACTACTCAGAAAAGGCTGGAAGTGGCGCTGTGGCTTAAGTGGTAGAGAGCTAGCGTTAAGTGGTAGAGAGCTAGTGTTGAGCCAAAGAAGCTCATGGACTGTGGCAGGTCCTGAGTTCAAGCTCCAAGTCCAGAACAACAACAACAAAAATAGTGTAACTTTTTTCATAGAAAGTGGTAAAGGATATTCCACTGAGAGAAACAGAAGTGTGATTGACTTATAAGTAAAAAGTAGGGTAGATAATAATAGTTGAGATTTCTTTTTAACTGGAATGAAGAATTTAGGGTCTGAATATTTTAGAATAGAAGTAAGATTTAGGTAGAAAGCTTGAAGGAACAAAATCAAGGACATTGTTTTGATTCCTCACTTCACTCAATACTGGGGATTGAACTCAGGGCCTTGTGCTTGAATGGAAATACTCTTCTGCTTGAGCCATGCTCTCTGCCTCTCTTTCCCTAACCCTTGTATTTTTGCCTGGGACTGGCCTTAAACTGTATCCTTTGCCTGTTGCCTCCTAACGTAGTTAGAATTACAGTGATATATCACCATACCATACCACCACCACACCTTATTTGTTGAAATAAGACTCACAATCTCATGGTCTGTGGGATTACAAGCATGATTTACCATACTTACCCTCATTAGCTGAATTTGACACTTTTGAGTGTTGAGAAACAAAACGGCAAAAAAAAAAAAAAGATACTTAATTTTCATAAATACTCATTGGTAAAGTACTGGGTTAGGGGTATATACTACAGGAACAAAAGAGTTATCTATCTAGAAAGCCAACATGACATCAAGTCAGTGTATCTCCATAATTATATGTAATGTTTTATCAGTGCGATAGCTCTTTGTGCTGTGGATCTTGGACATTTTATAGCAATAGCTTGGTACAAAGTCCCACATGGGTACTGAGTTTCTGGGATGCCACAATTCTTGGGTGATATCTGGCTTGATGGGAACTCCCAGTCCTGTCTTCCAGTACTGCTACTTGGCTTCTCCAGCCTCTGCCTTCTAAGCTGCAGTGTAGCCTCTTGCAGCTTAAACTTTTCTTCTGGTCCCTGTGGAACTATCTGCTTTCCCTCACACTCCTCTTATTGTTAATATATGACCAAGTTATATAGTCTAATGTTCTGTGGGTTGTTAAGCCATGATTGCTTCTGGGCTCCAGAGAAACTTACTCAAGATGGCAGCTCTTGCTCTTTGGGAATATGGGGGGAAGAGATACAGAATGTGAGTTAGTCACTGCCTCCCAAGTCCTGTGCTGGGAATAAGGCTTTGAAGTTACGTGTGCTTTTTCTGCACTGAATTTGACAATCTCTCTGTGGGACTGTATGATTTACCTTGTGTTGCCATCTTCCATTTCCCCATTCCCTAACAAGAGAGCCAGGAACTGGCTGCAAACACCTTGTTGCTTTTCTTCTGCTATGATTACTTTTCTTTAATTTTCTGGCTCCCTGCAAACTCCTTTATGTTTTTGCCTTTCTTGTACTCCCTTCTTCAGAATGTGGACACTTTTGTGTCACCAGATTCTTCTCATCTATGAAGTGAAAATGGTAGGTGCTTCCCATCTGCCATACTGCCTTATCCTTTTAAACTTTTTCTAATTAGACTTTTCCTATTAGTCTACTTATGAACAATGAAAAACAGAATCAGTGCTCCTACAAATAAAAATGCACCAGACTACTGAAAATATTTAAAGAAAGTACCTTTTACTTTCTATTGAAAGAAAGAAAAGTATTACATAGTTAAAAGTTAAATAGTTAAAAGATTTTTTTCAAAACTTTCTATCTATAATAACTGAAGCCAAGAACCTGACCATGTGGGAATGCAGTCCCTCATATCAAAGTTTTCTCCTTTGTGACTAAATATTGAGTATTCTTTTGTATATTATGGCATCAATAGCAGATATGTTCTAAAGGTTAAGACTTATTGTGTGTATCAAGGACAGTGTTAAGTATTTTACCTGACATTTCATTGATGGTCTTAACAGATCTCTAAAGGAAGTGACATAATCATCTATAGATGAGTAAACAAGCGTAAAGGTTGAATAATTTGCACAAAATCACACACAGGCTTTTCCATTCTGTCAGTAAAAGAGAATTGGCAAACCAGTAATCTGGGTTGCAGTGACTAAATAGAATAAGGGGAAGATGAGATTTGTAGCTTTCCAAAGTAATCTTCTTGGGTTGGGGGCTTGGGTCAAATGGTTTGAATGCCTACCTAGCTAACAAGTACAAGATCATGAGTTCAAACCCTGGATGATGACAATGATAATTATTATTTTTATTTTATTTTAATTTTTGTTGGTCGTGGGGCCTGGGCCTAGGTGCTGTCCCTCAGCTCTTCAGCACAAGGCTAGCACTGTACCACTTGAGCTACAGTGCCACTTCTGCTTATGTGGTGCTGAGGAATTGAACCCAGGACCTCATGTATGCAAGGCAAGCACTCTACCACTGAGCCACCTTCTGAGCCCAAACAATGATAATTATTATGATGATAATCTGTTAGCTTAGCTGCAACTAAGTTTAGTCAGCACCAAATTGAAGCATGAACAAGTTGTCTTTGTGGCCCTTCCACTTCTGATATTGAGCCCTATTTCATTCTCACCTCACTCTCAATGAGTACCCAGTCCCTGGTTGCTGGATTCCAACATGTAGAAGTAATTTCTAATTTTTCCTCTTTTCAGTTATGCTTCTTGCTCTTTACTCTTATGCTGATTATCTTACCTGATAAGAATAAAACTATACTGAGGAACTGTGATAGATTAATCTCTGAAATGTTCCTCAGTGAAATTGAGCTCGTGCATATTCACTATGATCTGTGTGTGTGTGTGTGTGTGTGTGTGTGTGTGTGTGTGTGTGTGTGTGTGTGTGTGTGTGTGTGTGTGTGTGTGTGTGTGTGTGTGTGTGTGTGTGTGTGTGTTGGTTATTGAACTCAGGGCGTTGTGCAGTGCTTGTTAAGTTCTTCCATTGAAATGCAATCTCAAGCCCGAAGTATGATCTTTAAAAAATACCTGTTTAATTATTGTCTTATGTGGGACAAATGTCTTTTGCCAAAGAGGGAATATACGTGGACTGGCATTCTGATCACATATTTGGCCTTTAATCCTCAAATTAAAGTTGAACTTTTTTTTTTTTTTAAGTTTTATTTTATTTTATTTGAGAACATACTGTACAGAGGGGTTACAATTACATGGGCAGGATAATGCATACATTTCTTACCAAGCATTGCAGCCTCCTCCTTTGTTTACCCTTCACCTCCCTTCCCAGCCTCCCCCCTCCCCCCCACCCAATCATACCCCCCTCCTCCCCCCACACCGACATTGTAAAGCTGGTTTTGACATGACATTTTGTTAAAGTTGAACTTTTGATGCCCTTTGGGTGAGGGAAGAATGAGTTGTCACCATACATACATACATACATACATACATACACACACACATACACACACACATATACGTATATATTCACATTTTTCAGTGAAGAAAATCTATATAGTTTTTGATACCCATGTTTGCTTTTTAAATGACATATGAACTTGTATTATTTGAGATGTTATTCAGTTGTTCTTACACAAAGTAAGATCAACTGGGAGATTTAAACCTGAGAGATTTCGTTCTTCCTTAAAAGTCTAAGCTGATGGATCTGGTCAGAGGAATATTATACAGGTCTGTACCACAAGGTTATTCAGGCATTCAGATTCTTTCTGATCTTGTTGTTTGTTTGTTTTTTCCCCCCTCTAAGGTATTAGCCTCGAGTTTGGTTAAATAAGTCCAACCTACAGTAAAAGGGAGAGATAACAGGGCCAGCATGTTCCTTTCAAAGATGCATTACAAAAGTCTCACTTATCACTCCTATTCACGTCGTGTCCTGTTGGGCACATTTTAGTTACAGCTATCTGCACATGAATCTGATAAATCTGAGTGGTTTTAAGTTGATAACTATAGAATTATGGTACTGAAGAGTAGATGTTAGAGGACCATTAGTAGTCTCCACTACACTTACAATTTTTAAGCCAGGCACACATGTGACTTATATATGTAATCTTCTCTAATTGGAAGGCTGGGGTTGAAACTATCAAGAATGTAGACCAGTCCTGAGCAGAAAAATTCATGAGACCCTTCTCAGCTGAGAGATGGCACATACTTGTTAGTCAAGCTATGACAGGAAGCCTAAAATAGATGGATTACAGCCCAGGACTATACTTGGGCAGGAATTGAGACCTTATTTCAAAAATAACCAGGACAAAAAAGGACTGGAGGTATTGCTTACCCAGCAGAGCACCTGCCTGGCAAGAATGAGGCCCTGAGCTCAAATACCAATATTATAAAAACAAAATAATACACCTTTGAAGTATGTGGATTATTAAAAAACTGAAGGTAAGAGTTTAATCACTAAAGGAAAAAAATCCCTAAAACATTTTTTTCCCTAAAGAAAAAATTACAGATGTGGTTCACACTTAGAATTCTAACTACCCAGGAAACAGACATGAGGATCATGATTTGAAGCTAGTCCTGGCAAACAAATCCTTAAGACTCTTATTATAGTTAACATGGCTTATGTGGTAGTGCCCCATCCATGAGCCAAAAAGAGTGTGAGGCCAAGTTGGAGTTCTAGTACCAGCACATATACATAAAAAAGTTGTTGAATTCTGTGGTGTTTTCGGAGAACTACAGGTTGGAGAATTTGATGAAATCCCTTCAAACTATGTTACAGTTGCTGGGTATATGAGCTAACAATTATTTGTTTTGTTCTTGTATTTTAGGCCTCAACTCCATATAGCATAGATTCAGATTCTTTGGGAATGGAGTGTATTATTTCGGGAAGTGCCTCTCCAACTCTGGCCATCAACACTGTGACTAACAAAGTAATTCTGTTTTTAAAAACAATTTTTAAATGTGCTTGAGTAATATATTTAATATGCTTTTATAATGACAATAAAGTGCTATATGATTAAGTTTAAAGGTGATACAAATTTGAAAGCTGGCCCAGAACGTTTTAAGATATGCATAAATTAGAAGAAAGTACTTCTCAGGAGAAATTGGAAGGTGCTTACTAGGCAGCTCAGTACTCATTTAAATTCTTAATTCTGCTAGTTCCATTGATAGAATTTCTGAGCTGATATTTTATTAAACTTATTAGTTTGAAAACCCTGATGACCTTCTATGTGGCTGAAAAAAACTATCAAATTCCAGGAAGTCAACAGAACCCAATAAAATACATAATGTGAATACTTTGGATTAACCTCATTAGAGTTCATTGGGATGATTACCAACTTACTTTCGTGATACTCGTCTTAAACATACCCAGAAGCAGTATTTGATAGTGTGCTGCATTTGTTGTGATGCCAAGTTATTAGATACACAGTGGGATTCAAATGTTTCTTCCTGAGGTAATTTCTTAACATCATATGTCAAAGCTGGAAAGATTTAAGAGAAATCTAGAAAACTCTAGAAAGATCTGGAAGATTCATGAGTTAAGCTTGTATATTAATTTTCTCACTTGTTAGATGATGAATACCTTGAAGCCATGCACCTCTCATACTCATGTTCACACTCTATTTCAATCTTGCTCTAGCATTTCCTAGTCTTCCCAGCTTTTATCTGCTTATTCTCTCTGGCTTTTGGATTTGTACAACTTCTACCTCTAAATCTTCCACTTTCTTACACACATATGTAAATATAAATGCATATACAAACTATGAATTACTAGTGTACTCATGGGATCTTTTTGGGGAAAGGTAGTGGAGAAACTGAAGACAAATTTTTAAATCAGAGTAACATTGTAAAATTTCTAGTTTAGACAGGAAACTGGTAACTGAATAATGATTTTTTCCACCTGGCAATCTTTGGGATATTAATTACTTAGGAAACAGGGTCTAAGAATTTATATTTGTTTGCTGTTGGTAGTAATAATTCCAGGATTCCAATGCACTCCTACTAATTTTGGTTACAGTGTCCTTGTGAAAAAAATCACTTCTGGAGATGATTTCCTGTGAAACTAGAAATTCAGTGAAAGTGGATGGTTTAGAATCAGAAATCTCTAATTGGTACTAGAGATCTAAACAAAGATAGAGCTGTGGTATTAGGTTACAAGAAATAGTAATATTGGGAGTTTTGATGAAATCATGTTCTCCTTTCAGAGATGAAGAAATACCTAGTATCAGACAAATCCTTCTGTCTACATATGAAATATACACATATAATTAAAAAGATAAAAAGTAGGCAGCAATGAAGACTAAGACAACTAGGTCTTTGATGGTGAGAATACTTGAGAAAAGGTGAACAGGTTGAGAGCCAGCTCCGAAAATTTCCCTTTGAGTCATGTCTCAGTTCTCAGAGCATAGCAAAGAGGCTAAACGGAGAGCCAACCTAGAATAACATTGAAGTTGGAAGAAAATAATGGGAGTTTGGGACTACCAAATAGCTGAAACTTTAAAGAGATAAAATCATAAAGAATCTTAGATTTGAGTTCAGCTTTTTATAAACAATATCCACTTTACATATTTAATAGCTCCTCATTCAGTGTACTTGGGTTCAGACACAAACAAAGCAGAGTTTTTACTAGCCAGCACTTAGCGGTCTCACAGAATAGAGAAGAAAAAAAATTGTTGTTCATGGTCTTTAAAAAGAGCCAGATAAGTACTCTAGCCTGTGAAATTACTGGAGAAGGGTTCTATCCCATGAATGAAAGCAAACCAAACTAAACTACAATCAACTGTTTTTATGGTGACATGCAACTGTTTTTTCTTGTAAGAAGAAAACAAAATTCTGTGTGGAGAAAGATAACATCTTCCAAAGCATCAGTAATTTTTTATGCATTATTGATCAAAGATATGCATCTTATGAACTACTATTCTGTTACTAAAAAAAAAAGAGTTAAAGAATCTATAGATCATAAGAAAAATTAGCACCTTCTGGACCAATCTGAGTAAGCAAGAAGGGAGAAGGAAAGCAACAAAGAAAATAGGAGCAAAAGCAGGCATAGTATTTAAAGCCAAGTATACAGGTGATTACATTAAATGCAAATAGAGTAAATATTCAAATTAAAAGGCAGATTACCAGACAGAATGAAGGAAACCCATTTCTATACTATTGATAAGATATATATCTTAAATGGAAATATGACACATTGAACCATAGGCCTTTTATTATAAAAAGGAGTCACTGATAAGAAAATATAATAAATTTATATATATCTAATAACAGCCTCAAAAGTGGACAGAATTGAAAGGAGAAGTAGGCAAATCCTTGATCACAGTTGTAGATTTGACATCTCTAAACTCATAGAACAATCAGACCAAACCAAGGCAAACAAAAAATTCCATTAATTTTAAAGATAGTTTGAATCACAAGAGTATAAAAATTAGCCTAATTGACTTATATAGTGTTTCACCCAATAGTTAAAAATGTATATATTTTTAATATACACAGAATAGGATACAGATAGCGTACAGTGGGATTAAGGATAAAAGTCAGAAAATTACTTTAACATTTACAGGGTAAATTTATAGTTATGAATAACCATTAGCCCTGGGGCTATAACGCTAAAGGTTACATGCCTGCCTAGTATGCAAGAAGCCCAGGATTTTATCCTCAGCATCACAGTGAATGAATGAATGAACAAATGAACAACCCATGGATAAATGCATCATGATAGAAATTATAAAATACTTTTAATTGACAAAATACTTTTGACAAAGGCCTATGATACATAATCATGTACATTTACTAGACTAAATAAGGAATAAATATTTAGAAACAGGAAAGCAAATCCATGGATGTAGGAAGATAGTAATAAAAATAAGAAAGTCAGGGGCTAGGAAGGTGGCTTAGTGGTAGAGCGCTTGCCTTGCATGCATGAGGCCCTGGGTTCAATTCCTCAGCACCACATAAGCAAAAAGAAAAAAGCCCGAAGTGGTGCTGTGGCTCAAGTGGTAGAGCGCTAGCCTTGAGCTGAAGAGCTGAGGGATAGTGCCCAGGCCCAGAGTTTAGGCCCCACGACCGGACCCCCTCCCCCCCCCCCCCCCCCCCCCCCGCAAAAAAAAAAGAAAGTCAGAGAAGTAGGAAAGTATTTAAATAGCAGTAATCAATAAATGAGAAACTCAAGAACATTTATAAGAATATAAACTCTGGCATCCAGTAAAAACTTGCCAGACAGAAGTGAAATACAGTAATATATTTTTGTAAGTTGAATATTTGAGAGGTCGAGGCCAGAGGATTGTGAATTTGAGGCTATTCTAAGTTATAGGATAGACCCTGTGTCAAAAAGAAAAAAAATCAAAAGAACAACAAAAATTGCTAGGTGGGCAAAGAGATACTGAGAATGTAGAGACAGTTGGCAGTCACACAAACACAGAAATGACACAGCTGATGGAAAACTAGTTGAGAAAAAAAACCTTAAAGTTATGATTGTTTTTCATGTAGATGCCAAAAGACCTGTTGAAGATGTTTTAAAGATTCTACAGATAAAGACTTAGAACTTTAACAAGTAATTGTAGTAGGGTCTAAACTGATTTTAGAAATCAGTTTTTCTGCATCCTAACTATAGACAGAAAATTGAAAGATAATATGTTAGTGTTCAGAAATATCAGCTATATAGGACTAAATGAACTCTACATAGAAATCTATAAAATGTTACCAAAAGAAGCTGTGTGCTGGTGGCTCACATCTATGATCCTAGCTACTCTCAGGCTGAGATCTGAGGATTGCAGCTTGAAGCCAGCTGGGCAGGAAAGTCTTATGAGATACTTAATCTCCAGTTAACCACCAAAAGGGCAGAAGTATATCTGTAGCTCAAGTGGTAGAGTATCAATCTTGAGCAAAAAAGCTAAGGGACAGTACCCCAGGGTCTGAGTTCAAGCCCTAGTACTGGCCTGAAAAGAAGGGGAGGTGGAAAGAGAGCACAAAAACTATAATTAAATATAGGTATATTTTTCATGCAGAAGATATAAAGAAGTGATCTTTTTCCCAGTTGATGTATAGATTTGGAGTTATCACAGTCAAAATACTGATCTAATTGTGGGGAAATACAAGACACTAGAAAATGGCAAGCTGAGCCTAAAATGTTAATGGGAATCCAAGTAGCCAACAGTAGTTGAAGATATGTTGATGAAGCTAATGAAAATAGAGGCTTTATTATTCCAAATGTCAAGAATAAGTATACTGTAATTGGAGCATGTGTTGTTGGCACTTTTAAGAGTAGACTCAGCAGAATTCATAAACAGTCGCAATGTCAATGAGAAAATCAGTTTTAGTTACATCTGAAGTCGATAACTGATAATACAATAAAACTCTCAAAGAGTAAAATGATGTTTTATATAGGAAGAAGGCAATGATAAAGAATAAGTGGGTATTAAGAGGATAGAGATATGGCTTAGTTGGTAGAGTGCTAGCCAGTGAGCAAAAGCATCAAGGTACCAAGTTCAAGTTCTGGTATACCTAAAAACAAAAGAGTAGATGTTAATTTAGCTCATAATTGGCTCAAATATAGGAAAACCTCATGCCTGTGACCCTTGCTACCCAGAAGACTGAGATCTGAAAGTCTTGTTCAAAACCAGTCTGGGCAGGAAAGTTTGTGAGACTCTTACTTACAATCAACTACCAAAAACTGGAAGTGGAGCTGTAGTTTATGTGATAGTGTGCTAGCCTTGAGCACAAAGGCTCAGGGTCAGCACCTAGGCCCTGAGTTTGATAGATAGGAAAATGAGTAGATATTAATAGAAGTCCCTTTAGAGACTCTCTTGAACAGGAGATGTGGGTTGGAAAGCAGCTAACTTTGATGATTGGGAAGGGCATGAGCAGGGCTTCTGGAGCATTGCATGTTCTGTGTCAGCAGTACTCAAAATGTGGTCAGCCTACAGACTCCTGAGTAACCAGTGTCATTGTAGAGAGTCCATAAAGTCAAGACTTTTCATAAATGGTATTTGTCATGTATATTTGTATTTTCACTAATGCAGTAGAAGCATTTATGTATAAACTTGTTGACATCATAGCACAAATCAAAGCACTGACACCTAACTGTACAAGTAGTCTTTGAATTCTAGCTTTACTTAGGAATATCTGTGATAATACAAAAACATAGTTTTATTAAATTGTGACCATTGAATATATTTCTTTTTAATATTCTGTAGAATAACTTGGAGAGAATTTCAAATGCAGTTCCACAGACTGAAACATTCAAGGAAAGGCATTTGTGTGACCAAGTGGAGTCTACTTTGTTCGTGGATCACATTTTTACTTGAAAAAAACTGGCAATAATAATTATTTGAGTATTTGGTGTGCTTTTCTTTGGCAGTACTAGAGTTTGAACTCAGGGCTCTATACTGGCTAGGTTGGAGCTCTATTACTTGAGCCTTTTTTGCTTTGGTTTGTTTCACATCCCTAGACTGGCCTTAGATTACCATCTTCCTATAGCCACCTCATACACAGCTGTGATTACAGATGATCTACCATCTTCAGTTTTTTGTTTTTTTGGTGCCAGTCTTGAGGCTATATAACTGAGAGCCTGGACACTATCCTTGAGCTTTTTTGCTCAAGACTAGCACTCCCACTTGAGCCACAGCTTCATAGTTAACTGGAGATAACAGTCCTGTGGATATTCCTTTTCAGGCTGGATTTGAACCGCCAACCTCAGATTTCAGCCTACCTAGTAGGCATGAGGCATCAGTACTTGGTCAGCTTGTTTTTTGATATAGGGTCTCATTAACTTACTCTCTGGTTATTGGCCAATATTTTCTTAGAGAAATGAACAAAGAAAGTCTCTTATTTTAAGGCAAATTTTTAAACAAAACCCCCAGAATTTTGAGAAAGTTCACTATAGTGAGTCTGAGCATTTCCTAAAGAGATTGAGTGATGTTAACAAGTTTGATGCTAATTATTTGCAGGTTATATGATTAAATGTGTCCATATAGAAGGTCTGTATAATTTAGCAAGCCATTATTTTCCAGATACCAAAGCATTATGTTATAAAGCCATACGTGGATACATAAACCATTCAAAGGTAGAGGGCTGGGCATTGGAACTTAGGTTTGTAATCCCAGCTACTGTGGTGGCAGAGATAAGGGGGATCAACAGTTCATGGCCAGCCCAGACCCAAAAAAAAAAAAAAATTAGTGATAGCAAGAAAAAAAAAATAACACTTGTGTCCCTGTCTTGGGGTTCATTTCACTTAACATCATCTTATATGGTAATATATACATAGCTTTTGACATTTTCTGCTTGTCCTAGACATGTACTAGTTATTGCAAATAAGGGAAACCATGGGCTTGGCTTACTTCACTTAGTATAATTTTTTCCAAGTCTTTCCATTTCCTAACAAAAGGGGTGATATCATTCTTTCTAATGGAGGCAGAAAGAACCGTATAACCCCTGTTTTCACTGTATTTGATTCCGGTGTCCTGCATCTTGTATGTACATTTTTATGATTTGGGGAGGGAAAGGGATATAACAAAATGTTTAAATAAGGATACAGGTTGACCTATTGTAACAGTGACACTATGTTGAAGTGAACTTTACAATTTCAGGTTGGGGGAGGTGGGGAGGGAGGAGTTGGGGAAGGGATGGTAGGGAAAAAACAGGAGGAGGTAACAGTGCTCGATAGGAAATGTACTTATTACCCTACTCATGTAACTGTAACCTCTCTTTACAGTATTTTTACAATAAAAAATACATATAAAAAGAAAAAAATTAATGAGATCCCTCATTAATCCCTCATTAGTCAACAAATAAGCCATTAGGAATGGTGGTATATACTTGTAAACCAAACTGTGTGAGAGGTTATAATTAGAAGGATCACAGTTTGAGGTCAGCCCCAGGCAAAAAATGCATGATTATCCAAAAACGACTAAAGCAAAACAGAGCAGCAAGTGTGGCTCAAGTGTACTGCTCTTGCCTACCAGTGGGAAGTCTTCAGTTCAAACTTCAGTACCAGCCTCCCACGAAAAAAAAAAAGATAGAAGGGAAAGGGTAAAAAGGGAACAGAGTACACAAAGTTTATTGCCATGGTTTCAGATTCTACATTGCAACTTAAACAATTATCACTTGTCATATTTTGATGTTTCAAAGAGACTATGCACAGTTATTTGAAGAATTTATTAGAACATTTGTCCCTTTTGTATCAGGTTTGTTTTCTGTGCTTCCATTCAAACTGTAAAGTACAGCAGACTATTGTCGAAGCAGCTTTAAGAATCTATTTTATTGTAAGCTACCATTGAGATAAAAATGAGAATACCACTCTTTGTTTTTATTTATTTGTTTACATATTTATATATTTATGTTACATATTTATATATGCCTATATATACTTATATGTAAGCATATATTTTTATATATATTTGTTATGTATATATTTCCTTTTGCTTTGTTACATGTGTTAACATGTAATTGAGTTTGCTGTTTTCATATTATTTAGTAAGTATATGAATCTAATTCTTTTATTATTATTTTGTGTCAGTCCTGGAGCTTGAATTCAGGGCCTGGGCACTGACCCTTGAGCTTCTTTTGATCAAAACTAGCACTCTATCACTTGAGCCACAGCTCTATTTCCAGCTTTTTTTTTTTTTTTTTTTGGTCAGTCGTGGGGTTTGAACTCTGGGCCTGAGCACTGTCCCTCAGCTCTTCAGCTCAAGGCAAGCGCTCTACCACTTGAGCCAAAACACCACTTCTTGTTTTCTGGTGGTTTATTGGAGATAAGAGTTTCACAGATTTTGCTGCCTGGCTGGCTTTGAACCGTGATCCTCAGATCTCAGTCTCCTGAGTAGCTAGGATTATAGGCGTGAGCCACCAGTGCCCAGCATTTCCAGCTTTTTTGGTAGTTTTTAGTGGAGATAAGAGTCTCGTGGACTTTATTGCTGGGCTGGTTTGAAACTGTGATCCTCAAATGCTTAGTCTCCTGAGTTGCTAAGATTATTTGTGTGAGCCAATAATCTCCCTTTTTCCTTTTTTTTTTTTTTGTCCTGTCCTGGGGCTTGAACTCAGGGCCTGGGCGCTGTCCCTGAGACTCTTTGTGCTCAAGACTAGCACTCTACCACTTGAGCCACAGCATCACTTCTGGCTTTTCCTGAGTAGTTTATTGGAAATAAGTCTCAGGCTTATCTGCTCATACTGAATTGGAAACACGATCTTCAAATCTCAATCTCAGCCACCTTAGTAGCTAGGATTATAGGAGTTAGCTACAGGAGGCTGGCCTCTCTCCTCTCCTCTCTTCTCCTCTCCTCTCCTCTCCCCTCCCCTCCCCTTCCCTTCCCTTCCCTCCCCTCCCCTTCCCTCTTCTCCCCTCCCCTCCTCTCCCCTCCCCTCCTCTCCCCTCCCCTCCCCTCCCCTCCTCTCCCCTCCCCTCCCCTCCCCTCCTCTCCTCTCCCCTCCCCTCTGCTCTTTTTTCCGGTATGGGGCCTGAACTCTGGGCCTGAGCGCTGTCCCTTAGCTCTTCAGCTCAAGGCTAGCGTTCTGCCACTTGGGCCACAACTTGCAGCTTTTTCTGTTTATGTGGTGCTGAGGAATAGAACCCAGGGCCTCATGCATGCAAGGCAAGCACTCTACCACTGAGCCACCTTCCTAGCCCTTTTTCCTTAATTTTTAACATTAAAATGATATGTGAGATCAGAGTTTGAGAACTGCTGTTTTGTACTTTGATCCTTGATAGTAATAAAATGGATATGCCCATTTTGTAATAGTGTAATTGTGCATTTTATTTTCCTGTGTTAATTTTAGCAAGAAGGTAAAGGTCCTCTTAAAACTAAGAGGAGTTGGGCTGGGAAGGTGGCTCAGTGGTAGAGCACTTGCCTTGTATGCCTGAGGCCCTGGGTTCGATTCCTAAGCACCACATAAGCAAAAAGAAAAAAAAAAAGCCAGAAGTGGCGCTGTGGCTCAAGTGGTAGAATGCTAGCCTTGAGCTGAAGAGCTGAGGGACAGCGCCCAGGCCCAGAGCTGAGGCCCCATGACCGGACCCAAAAATAAATTAAAAAAAAAACTTAAGAGGAGTTGTTGAAAATGATGACTAATAGTTCTGGCCTTGAGTAATTGGCAACTGAACATGGACAGGAAAGAGTGAACAATTCAGAAAGTGACCACTGGATACTGATAATTCATTGGTTTTGTTTTAAAGCTTTATTCATTGAGGCCCATAAAGTATATTTTAGGACATTTATATGGAAATAGAAATGTTTATATAGAAGATAGTTAAACTCAGGGGTTGGGGTGCTGTGCTGTCCCTGAGCTTTTTTACTCACGTCTAGTATTCTGCCACTTGAGCCACAGTTGAGCTTCTGGTTTTTTGGTGATTAATTGAAGATAGAGTATTTTAGAATTTTCTTCCCTGGGCTGGCTTTAAATAGCAATCCTTAGATCTCAGCATCCTGAGTATCTTAAGATTATAGGCATGAGCCACTGGTGCCAAGCCCTTCTGATTTCTTATAACTTCTTCCCTTGTATATCTACTAGTCATTTATTTCAAACTAATGTGAATGTGAGATAATTTAGTTTTACCTTAAGTTTTGTATATATTGCCTAGTTTTCTGTGTATTTTAGCATAGCTAGAAGAACAATTATTATTAAATTCAGCAACACTTTCTGACTATATCCTGAGCAGAATGTTACTTACTAGAAACTCAAGATGATGATAGTCTAGATAAAAATTTGCCACAAATTAGACCTTAAACCAGATTTATTAGTAATTCTTGTAAGATAGGAAAGAAAAGTTGATGGGAACACTTCATCAAATCATTTAAATATAGTTAAAAACTAGGTTTCTGTTAAAAATACATTTTTGTTTCCATTTAAAAAATTATGTTTATTACAGATGAAAACACTATAACAAATAAAAATCCCTTATCAGTGGTAAAGTCTCCAGGACTGCTACAGCCTTTGCTAGTTAATTATTGTCAACAGTTTGACATATAGTCCTTGCTAATAAGTATTTTAGCCTATTTGTTTTAAAAATTAGATTATACCTATGATTTTATGAATATGTTGGGCAGTTACGTTTCTAGTTTTCAGTATCATGAACACTATAATGCTGTAAATTTCTTTCTTAAGGTCTAGGTTATGTGTTTTGTTTTGGTTTTTTAGCTTGGTGTCAGAGTTTGAACTCTGGCTTTTACACTTGCCGAACTTGGTTCGTAGGCTGGCATTACCAGTTGAGCCACCTTTCCAGATCTGCTTTTTGTTGGATGTTTTGGAGATGGAATCTTGCTAACTTCTATTTGGGCTGACTTTAAACCCTGATCCTTCAGATCTCAGTCTCCTGAGTATCTAGGACTATAGGCATGAGTCACCAATACCTGTGTTGTATGCTTTTTTGATGCCTTAGATTTTGATAGTAACAATAGTTTTGCTTAAGGATTAAACAAAAATATTTTTTTGTATTATAGCAATATTTAACAGTAAAACTCTGTAATCTTTGTTAAATTTTTACTTAATTGTACCTGGTTGTTTGAATTTATGTACTTCTAGATAGACATGTTCTTTACTTTGAGAGCATTGAGAATATTATTTCACAGGGAACATAGAATTAGCATTGAGGAACATGGAGAAAAACTAGAGGTTGGGGAGCCGGATGTCGGTGGCTCACATCTGTAATCCTAATCCTAGTTATTCAGGAGGCTGTGATCAGAGAATCATGGTTCAGAGCCAGCCTGGGCAGGAAAGTCCATGAGACTCTTTATCTACAACTAACCACTAGAAAACCAGAAGTGGAGCTGTGGTTCAACGTGGTAGAACTCTAGCCTTGAGCAAAAAAAAAAAAAAAAAATCTCAGGGACAGTGACCAGGCCCTGAGTTCAAGCTCCATGACTGACCAAAAAGAAAAAAAAGACAAAAAACCACTGGCAGTTTGTTTTCCTATCATATGCCTGTTTAGTTATGTTTTTGTAGAGTTGCTTAAAAGTACCCTTTACTCAGTTTATTTTTTTCACTCTAGGTAACATTGTACAATACTGATCAGGATGGTAGTGACAGCCCACGAAGTAGCCTTAACAACAGTCTCTCAGACCAGAGTTTGGCATCTGTTAATTTGAACAGTGTTGGGAGTGTGCATAGTTACACACAGGTAAGAAAGTTAGCTTGTTTTCAGTGTTCATTTAGTGCTAAAACTAACCAAACATAGTGAAAGTAATAAAAAAAAAATGTATATTTCTCACTAATTAGTTCATTAACTTCATAACTAGTACTACCTTGCTAATACTTTATTTTGGTATCTGTTTTCCTTGATAGTTAACAAATTGCCAGCTGATGAGAATGTGAGACACTTTACTTTTACTTTAAATATATGGATACAAATACATGGTTTGTTGTGTTACATATTTTGATCTATTTTATCTGTTCTTAACATCTAGAGAGCCATAGTTGATGATAATTTATACTTCTTGGAAAAACTTTAAAGATATACCAATTTGTTTTCCAGATTTAGGTCTGAGAAAGGGATTCTGTAAGCCCCATATCCTGGTACATAATTATTAACTGTTTAATTTTGATCTGGAAAATAAAACATGCTTTAATGGGAGCTATCTATAAATATTCTTGCTTCTTTTGGTAATTTGATGCCTTTTACAAGAATATGATCCTTAGTTTATCTGATTCTTTTCTTTTCAAACTATCTGGCTTTTATCCTTATCTTTGAGTAGAGAACAAAGGCCAAAAGGTGAACACCACACTGTTCATTGATGTAAATTTGATCTCACCAGATCACTTCCTATTCCAGGATAATTAAATAGGAAAAATACTCACACTGGACTAGGATAAAAAGGGAGAGATTAGTGGCTGGGAAGGTGGCTCAGTCAGTGGTAGAGTGCTTGCCTTGCATGCATGAGGTCCTGGGTTCAATTCTTCAGCACCACATAAGCAGAAAAAGCTGGAAGTGGCGCTGTGGCTCAAGTGGTAGAGTGCTAGCCTTGAGCTGAAGAGCTAAGGGACAGTGCCCAGGCTCAGAGTTCAGGCCTCACAACTGACAAAAAAAAAAAAGCAGAAGTGGGGGGCGGGGGAGGGACTAGAGATAAGAAAACAACACCAGAGAAACAAAAACTCAGAACAGAATTAAAGTTTACATTTGAAAGTAAGGAGGAAAAGAAGTTGACTCTACCAAACTACTCTCGGTGCTCTGGGGGGAAATGTTGCTCAAAATGCAGAAGAAACAGGAAAAGCAATAAAAATTTCATGAAAAAGGACAACAAGGTATTTCTGTAGAAAAAAATGAGTATAGAACCAATTTGTGAGCCAGGCGCTTGTGGCTCACACCCTAATCCTAGCAACTCAGGAGGCTGAGATCTGAGGATTGTGGTTTGAAGCCAGCCCGGGCAGGAAAGTCCGTGAGACTCTTATCTCCACCAGGAAACCTGAACTGGCTCTGTGGTTCGAGTGGTAGAGCACAAGCCTTGCACTGAAGAGCTCAGGCCCAGAGTTCAAGCTCCACAACCAACCAAAAAAAAAGAACCAATATGTATTAATAGAGATTGAAAAGATGACTGAGTTCTAGAGGAAAAAAAAAATCAATATAGTATTATAAAGAGACATTATAGCAATTTTTAAAATTTCAGAAGTAATCACCCATATATATTCTGTGGTACAAGAAGTAAGTTGCATGTAAAGGAACACAAATCTGACTTTAGTAATACTAAAAGTCTGAAGATAATCTGACACAATGGAGAATTGTGAGGTTTGTGATAAGAAATGTTAAACTTAGTCAAACTTTCATTCATATTTGGAGAGAACTGATGCCTATAATCCCAATACTCTCAAGGTCAAGGCAAGATGATCACAAGTTCAAGGCTGATTGGGACTATTTAGTAAGATCATGCCTCAAAAATGGCAATAAAAAATGAGAAAGATTCTTTGCTATATGTCCTGCCCTTATTTTTATGTTTCTTTCCTGAAAAATATTCCAGTAAGCCCACTTTATTAGTGCATTTATTATTACATGGAGTTTTAACCAAGTGTGGTCAAATAAATAAAAATCAAAAAATAACAAAAAAACTAAAATCTTGGGAATGTTAGAAGTTTCATAGTATAGTACAGTTAGAGATGAACTTCTACAGAAAACAAGGTGACCACAGAAAATGGAAGGATTCTAGCCCTAACTCATCACTTAATTGGATCATCTTTAAAAACACTTTTTAATTGTTATTATAAAGGTGATGTACAAGCCAGCCCACACAGGAAAGTCCAGGAGACTCTAATCACCAGTTAACTACTAGAAAACTGGAAGTAGAGTTGTGGTTCAAAGTGGTAGAGCACTAGCCTTGAGCAAAAAGAGCTCAGGGACAGTGCCTAGGCACAGTGCCTAGGCCTTAAGTTCAAGCCCCATGACCAAGTAAAAATAATAAATTAATTAATAAAGGTGATGTCTGGAGGGGTTATAGTTGCATAAGTCAATAAAGAGTATATTTCTTTTTGGACAGTGTGCCCCTTCCCTTACTCTTTCCCAGTTTTTCCCTCCCATTCCCACCCACAAGTTGTATAGTTCATTCTCAACGTAGTGTTCAGTGAGTACCATTGCTGCATTTGTTCACCCTTTGTTCTTCCATTCAGTGCCTCCTCTTACATTCCCAAAGACATAAAAAGAAACAAATAGAACAAAAAGGAAATAAAATCAGCAAAAAAGAAAAAACTACTCATTTCCATTTCCTGGAGTTCATTTCAGTAAATAATATTTTGTATGCTCAGATGTACATAGGCACTGTGCCTTTCTGTTCTTTTCCTAAGATTATCCTTCTTTGTTCTCACTGTGTGTGAATGCCTACAGACCTGTATAATTTATTATGTCCTGGTGTATTTTAGATCTTGTTTCCACATATGAGAGAAAACACACACTATTTGTCTGTATCTGAGTGTGGCTTAACTCAACATGATTTCTTCTAGGTTCATTAATTGAATCATATTCAGCAAGTCATTGAACTTTTTAAAATTCTTATGTGAATCTAGAAGTTGGGTTAGATTGCTGTGGTTCTTCAAGATCCATATTAATGATTTTGCTTCCTGCACACATAAATGTATACTCAGCTAGAGAATGGAAAGCCATAAATAGGTTTGTTTTTTCCAACATGGGCATTAATGCTTTCAGGTATGTATGTCATGTAATAAACCATTTGTCATACACACCCACTGAATTCATTGTGTTTTCTTTTGTTAGGTGACAAACCATCCAGAACCAGTCTCTCAATCATTAACTCCACAGCAACAGCCACAATACAACCTTCCAGAACGAGACAAGCAACTACTTTTCACAGAATATAATTTTGAAGATCTTAGTGCCTCATTTCGGAGTCTTTATAAATCAGTTTTTGAGCAGTCACTTAGTCAGCAAGGTGAGTTTTTTTTCCTTCCCATTTATTCACATTGAAGGATTATTACACTCCTCAATAGGATCATTCAAAAACTAACACAAACTGAGATTTTATTGGTGGACAATTCAAGTTGTTTTAGTTTGAGAAAGCAATTTCCTATTTAAAGTAAAAAGCAAACAATTTATTCATTTGATTATGGAGAAGTTTTACACTTCCCTTACAATTGCATCTGCATGGAATGGACAGTAAGATGAGCTTTTTTTTTTTTAAGATACCTTTGTTTGTAAAAACATTTTATTGAAAAACATTCTTTTAGTTTCACACAACAGCTGTTATACTTTCTTAATTTTTAGAGCCTTATCATCATGATTAGAATTGAATAATTATGTTCTTTGTGCTTTAACTGTGCTCTGTGTATATTTATGTTATGTGTAGCCTAGCATCGTGCCTACTTTACTTAATTACTAGGGCACCCTGTGCACTGTGTTAAAGAAGAGTGTGTGTGTGTGTGTGTGTGTGTGTGTGTGTGTGTGTGTGTGTGTGTGTGTGTGTGTGTGTGTGTGTGTGTGTGTGTGTGTGTGTGTGTGTGTGTGTGTGTGTGTGTGTGTGTGTGTGTGTGTGTGTGTGTGTGTGTGTGTGTGTGTGTGTGTGTGTGTGTGTGTGTGTGTGTTGGTTCAGGGCCTGGGCACTATCCCTTAGTTTTTTTGCTCCAGGCTAGTCTTTTTGGTGGTTAATTGGAGATAGTCTCATGGACTTTTCCTACCCAGGCTGGCTTCCAACTGTAATCTTTAGCACTCAGCTTCCTAAGTAGCTAGGATTACAGATGTGAGCCACTGGAGCCTGGCAGATAGCTGTCTTTTCAAGGAAGGCTTCACTGGGTGTCTGGTTCCTTTTTGTTTTGCTTTAGTGTGTAGACATTATGTTAGGCATAATTTTGTTAAATGTGTCCACTAGAAGGTCTTAACACCTAATATTAGAGAATGATGTTTCTTTTCCATTATCAGAGAGCCCAGTATGTATTGGATGTTCCATAAACTCTTGTTAAAGAGAACCAATGCCTTGCATCCTGATAGATACTTTTGATCTGTATATAGTATTGCAAATCATGGACAAAATACATGTCTGGAATCTAACCAGAAATGATCTTTACATCTCTGTTTTTAGGTTTGATGAACATCCCCTCTGAATCTTCCCAACAGTCCCACACTTCGTGTTCCTATCAGCACTCACCTAGCAGTACAGTGAGTTCTCACCCACACAGCAACCAAAGTAGCCTGTCCAACAACCATGGCAGCAGCCTCAACACCACAGGCAGTAATTCGGTTGCACAAGTCTCACTGTCCCACCCGCAGATGCACACACAGCCGTCTCCACATACACCCCATCGACCTCACAGTTTACCACAGCATCCACAGCGTCCTCAGCACCCAGCACCACACCCACAGCAGCACAGCCAGCTCCAGCCCCCTCACTCCCAGCATTCTTCTCCACATCAGCACATACAGCATCATCCCAACCATCAGCATCAGACGTTAACACATCAGCCACCTCCACCTCCACAACAGGTATCCTGTAATTCAGGTAAGTTTTCATCTTCTGGCTTATATTTGACTAACAATGAATTGTGATCTGTCCATTGTTAATTTAGGTATCATGTAGTGTTTACTATTGTAACCCTTTTCAACTGCCTCCTTTTATATTTCCTTATTATAATTTATTATAACTTATAACTCTAGAGTTACATAGTTACATAGGTAACTATGTAAGCTAATTCTACAATTCTTACAAGTTTCAGGTTTAACTCTTGTCCTTCTGGTGGCTACTTTCATTGATCATTTAAAAGGAGAATTAGATGGGTGCCAGTGACTCACGCCTGTAGTCTTAGCTACTCAGGAGGCTGACAATCCAGCTCGGGCAGGAAAGTCCATGAAACTCTTATCTCCAATTAACCACCAGAAAACTGGAAGTGGTGCTGTGGCTCAAAGTGGTAGAGCACTAGCTTTGAACTGAAGAGCTGAGGGACAGTGCTCAGGCCCAGAGTTCAAGCCCCATGACTGACATACATACATACATATATATTTAAAAAAATAAAAGGAGAATGAATATAAAGTCTGCATTGATTTCCCTCATGTGACATCTAATAAAAGTAAACACAGGTTTATTTCAGAAATACTCATGGCTCTTTAGGACCTTGAATAAATTAATGATACTGGGATTTGAACACAGGGCCTTGTGTTTGCGAGGCAGGCACTCATGCTATCACTTGAGTCATATCCTTAGGCCTTTCACTTAAGTTTATTTTGGAGGTAGGATCTTGTGCTTTTGCCTGAGCCAGATTCAGACTGCAGTCTCTCTACCTCCATGTATCTGGGATTACAGACATATTCTGCACCAGCAGTTTTGCGTGTTATTTTTTTTCTTTTCCTTTCTTTTTTGAGACAGCATCTCACTATTTAACAACCGAGGTTAGCTTCAAACTTCTGATAGTCCTACTTCTGCTTCTTAAATACTGGGATTGAACCACACTTAGCTCACAATTATTTACCTTTTTTTAATAGCTTTGTTATTATCCCATCTATAAAAATGGAACCCAAACCTGTATCCACTGTTGTTATAAGGATCCAATATAAATATACTGAGAATGCAAATATGAGATTCTTGGATTAACACTTTAAATATTCATGAATGTTCCCTCTCATTGCTTATTCCTGCCAAGCATCTTATCTTAAAAATAGTAGGTTGCAAAGAGAAAAGAAATCTTTCTTTGTAGCCCACTTAAAAAACTGAGCCTGGTGAATAGCTCAGTAGTAGAGTGTACCTAGCATGTGCCAATCATATATTTAATTTCAGCATGCATGTATGTATGCATACATACATACACACACACATACTCCTGTTGCTTTAAAGATAGGTCTTAATGGTTTCTGGGAAGGTGGTTGACCACCATTGCTCATGAGACGGCAGTATTTGCACTGTGAAACCCAAAGTGTATGACATAGAAGACTGCAAGGTGGGGTTATAGATCCTTCTTTTATCTTGCTTGGTGACCACTTACCACTGATAAGATTTTTATTCTAAAAGGAACTTGTAGATAATACCACTACTAGATAACATTAACTCTGGGTACTTTTCAAGAAAATAAACAATGTATTCTTTTACATTGAACTTTACTATAAAAACTTTTTCTGGAGCTTTTTATGTTTACAAAAAAGGAAGAATATATTTTAGGGGGAAACTTAAATGAGATAAATTGAAGAAGAGCAGAGCAATGTACCTGTAACATAGTAGGTATTTGATAAATACTATCACACCATTTTGGCCGGTTTTTATCCATGGAGTTATCTAGATTCTTAAAATCTGAGATTAAAGCTATCTTCATAGTATTTTATTAGTGTTTATCTTCTTCAAAACAATAAACAAATATTAAGTATTTTAATTCTTTTGTTTGACTTTAACAGTCAAATTTGTTTTCATGATTACTTATTCTAAGTAGGCTCTAGGATAAAATTAAAAATTGTAATTATTTCCTGACTTGATGGAATGTTTTCTAAACATCTTGAAATAGTTTCTAGATACATACCTACACAAGAAGTTATATAATACCAGAATTAAATTGTTGAATGGACAAATCAACTACTAGTCCCTGCCTTTAATATCAATACATTCTTCAGAAATCTAAGCCTATCCTTAATGTGATTTGGAAGATTGCCTTAACGAATAGTGATCATGTATTGGTAGAAGTCTGTGGTACTCTTGCCTTACCTACATTTTCATAAAGTATAATGCCAGGGAAGAAAAAAATAGTATTATTCCTGAAGACATTGATGATGTGCCCTTGCTGCTGTCTAGCAGCTTACAAGGAAAACCAATTTCCACCTGGAAGGGAAAGGGGTGCTAGAGTAAGGATAATCACTGTGGTTGTGATAATAACTCATCTCCATTTACATTTGTAAGATGGAAATGATCAGGTTGTCTTTGATTGGGAAGGAATGGAAGGAACAAGAAAGAAATAGAAATTTGTCTGATATGTGCTAAGGAATTTAGTTACCTTATCCTCCCAAATCAAGTATAAATTACTACATTTTACAGATAGGAAAATTACAGCTTAAAAGAGTAAAGCAATTTGTTCAAGATTCTAAGTATTAGAACTAGGATTAATATCCTGACCTGACTTTGAAGCCTGTAACACAAGTTATTCTAAGAGGGCTAAAATCCACAGACGTTTCTTGAGTAGGTAGAGTTCAGTCACCTACTCTCTCCATTAGAAGTTGCTTTATTATGATTTCCCAAATGAACATTTACAAATTTTTTTCTACCATTCCTAAGGAAAAAGATTAGTCACGTTAAGAATGCTTTGTGTCCTTGGCATACTTGTTTTCTGTAGGCCTTTGTGCCACCCTGGCCTTTTGACTGCTAGTCCTCTTTGTTGACACACACTACAGACTTAAGCTCTCCCATGCCTGTGACATCAGAGGATAATGTCTGACCATTTCTCACAGAAGGCTCAGCCCTCTCTTCTATTACCTTCCCAGGAGAACTATGTTACAGTATTTCCTTCTCCTCTACTCTTACCATATGTTCTGGCAGTATATTAAATTATACTCTGTGATGCTTCTAAATGTGATTCTTTTAGAAGTTAGGAAGGATGTATTTTTTAAGGTTATAACAACACAAGGAAATGAAACTTTAAATAAAGGGAAATACTGATGTGCATGATTTTTCTGCTTGGTCATTTTTATTTGTACAATATAAATGAGAAGAGCAGCATCAAGCTTGACTTGATAAGGCAGTTTGTAAACTGCCAGCTGGAGGTTGGAGGTTAGAAGACCTGTGCTTTCACTTGAGTCAAGGTTCAAGTCTTAGATTCATCTCAGGGATCATATTGAGTTATGCCACTTCTCTGAGCTGACTTTTATTTATAAAATGGAGAAAAATTGTATCCTTCCTTGCCTGTGTCACAGAACAGATTGACCCAATACCAGATAGAATTGGTACAAGTCCCACCAGATACCTGTGGCTCACACCTGTAATCCTAGCTACTCAGCAGGCTAAGATCTGAGGAACATGGTTTGAAGCCAGCCTAGGCAGGAAAGTCCATGAGACTCTTATCTCCAATTAATCACAGAAAAAGCTGGAATTGGCACTGTGGCTCAAGTGGTAGTAGAATGCTACCCTGGAACAAAAGGAGCTCAGGGACAGCACCCAAGCCTAGAGTTAAAGCTTCAGAACTGGAAAAAAAAAAAAAATAGTACAAGTCCCTTTCTAAGACTGGACAGGATCAGCTAGCTTATTGTCTTCCCTTAACATACTCTTCAAACTTTCACTGTTCAAGAATTTTAAGATTATTGTTACTACCTTGTAGGTGTTTCAAACGATTGGTATGCAACACTTGATATGCTAAAAGAAAGTTGTCGAATTGCCAGCAGTGTTAACTGGTCAGATGTAGACCTTTCACAGTTCCAAGGTGAGTACTGGTTCTTTTTGACATAACTAAATATGGTATTTTCTCTGGAAGATTATATGTTTCTTTGTAGTAGAAATAAATACCTCTTTTAAATAAAGAAAGTGAGATATATGCTTTAAAAGAACACTTTTAAACACTTAAGTAAAATATTTTGGTCAGTTGATAGAGCAGAGGGTTATGGAAAAGAACTCTAAAAGTAATTTGGCCATATTTAAAAGAATTGGGTTTTGAGTAATCATGAAATGCTCGACTATGTGGCATGAGCAAATCACTACTATAATCTGAAATGAGCCAGTGGGTATTTTGAGGGCTGGCAATAAAAAATATGTATCCTGGTCTTTTTTTGTGCAGTGTTTGCAAAACTGTGCTAACTGTATTTCAAATGTTTTCCTCATAGGTCTGATGGAAAGTATGAGACAGGCAGATCTCAAGAACTGGTCTTTAGATCAGGTTCAGTTTGCTGATCTCTGTTCTTCTCTTAATCAGTTCTTTACACAAACTGGCCTTATCCACTCACAGAGTAATGTTCAGCAAAATGTTTGTCATGGTGCCATGCATCCAACAAAACCTTCCCAGCACATTGGAACAGGTATGGGCTTTTTCTCACTTACTGCTTTAGGCAACTTGATTTGTTGCTAAAGTGACAGTGGTTTGTTTAGGTGTTTTGTTTGTAAGAAATGAGTGGTAGCAAGTAATTTATACAGAAGGCTTATCTTTTAAGAATTGAGTCAAGGGACTGGGAAGGTGGCTCAATGGTAGAGTGCTTGCCTTGCATGCGTGAGGCCCTGGGTTCGATTCCTCAGCACCACATAAGCAGAAAAAGCCAGAAGTGGTGCTGCAGCTCAAGTGGTAGAGTGCTGGACTTGAGCTGAAGAGCTGAGGGACAGCGCCCAGGCCCAGAGTTCAGGCCCCATGGCCGGCAAAAAATTTATTTTTTAAATGAAAGGGCTGTTCTGTTCAGATTTATATGATTTTTCTATTAAGTATCTTTAAGACATTTATACAAAGAAAAATTATGTGTTTTCTGAGAACATAGTTATAAAGACATATCAGTTTGAATTTATATAGATTGGCAGGGGAAAATCAACATTTTATATCTTCCAAAGGTGTTAGAATTACAAGTTCAGAGTTATACTTGATTACATGTAGTGGCAAATTCACATTTTTTTAGGCTCTATAATGAGAACATGGATAAAGAGAATTTCTATGTGAAAATAAAAAGATTAGGAATGTGACTATTTGTAAAAGTTAAGGATGCTTAATATAGGTATATGTATGTTCCTATTCCAGAGAAATGATAAAAGAAATAATAATTTAAAAAAAAGCTGGGTGCTATTGGCTCATGCCTGTAATCCCAGCTATTAAGGAGGCTGAGATCTGAGGATCGTGGTTCAAAGCCAGTCCAGGCAGGAAAGTCCATGAGACTCTAATCTCCAGTTAACCACCAGAAAACCAGAAGTGGAGCTGTGGTTCAAAATGGTAGAGCACTAGCCTTGAGCACAAAAGCCCAGGGAAAGCACCCAGCCCCTGAGTTCATGCCCCATAATTGTCCCCCCGCCCCCCAACAAAAGATCCCTAGTAAAAAAAATCACTTTGTTGTGACTTGAATCCTAATAATCTGTAGAAAGAATAGCACAGAGTCTGAAAAGTTGTTAGTATATGAGTAACCAGGCCTTTTTAGCTGAGTCCAGTCTTAAAAAGTACATTAGCCATATATCTGATAGCTGATGGGGACAGTACATATACACACACATAGCACTGAGTATACTAGCGCTATAGTTTAATTTAACTTTTCCTTCTTTCCAAGTCAGAGTGCAGTTCTTACTATAAAAGGCATGTAACCTTGAGAGGGAACAACTAGAGGTCAAAAGTTTTGGTTCTGTCTCACTTCCTCTCTGATCCTGTTTTCCCATCTATATAAACAGAGGTATGATTGGACTAGATATTTCTCAGGACATCTGGTTTTCCCATAGCAGATGAATGATTTTAAGCAGCCAAATCCACTGCACCATACCTGAATAAAAGGGAAAGAGTTTTCTTACCTTCTCTATCATTGCAACATGGCTAGATTTCAATTTGTGGCAAATACTAGAAACTCTTGGGGAATTAGCCTTTCCAAAATTCCAGATGTTCCTTGCAATGTGAACCAGTTTTATGGTCCTCATTCCCTGTGAGTTACTGAGGAAGAGTTCATGATGTTTATTTCCCTCCTGTTTTATATCATTAAACAATGTCATTGACATTTTAAAGCTATTAAACTGGATGGCTCCTATGGATAAAAATATATTAAGAACCATCTGAAGTACTATTTGAATGAAATCCATGATCCATTTGAATGGTATACGTTTTTAAATCACTTTGGTTCCTTGTATAGTTAGTTACTATTACATTGTGCCTCCCACTCACTTTGTTAACTGACTAGAGCACACATGATTAGGCTACTTTCAGAGTGAGAGGATCAGTGCAATAGAGATATAAGCAGTAGTAAAAGGCTTATGATCTAGGAGATCTGGATTCTAAACCTTATTCTGTCAAAATTGCATATATTTGGACGTTAGGTGAGCTTTGCTGACTTCAGTTCCCTGTAGAGTAGGGATTGTTCTTCTTTCATCCTCCTGTGGGCTTAGTGTGAGGTCAGATGAAGTTATATATATGGAATTACTTTTAAATACTTTTGAAATGTAATGCTTCATGTGACAACAGTAGACATAACTTACCTGTTAGCTAGAGAATTAATGGCAGCGCCGCAGTTAATACCAGTATGCTCACCTTGTTCAAAAAGCCAGCCCTTCCACCTCACCTGCTTAGTTTTATTTTAGGCAACAGTTCTGTTAATGGTTTTTTTGTTTGTTTGTTTTTGTGGTCTTTGGACCATACTTTTTTTTATTATAAAGGGGATTCTGTTAGTGTTTTAACACTTCATTTATTTTATTTATGGTGACATGTTTTCTTTCTTTTTGCTTTTAAATCTGATTAGGAAATTTGTACATAGACTCTAGGCAAAATCTTCCTCCTTCAGTGATGCCACCCCCTGGTTATCCTCACATCCCACAGGCACTCAGCACTCCGGGAACAACAATGGCAGGTAGAGTGAATGAGTGAGTGTGTGTATGTATTGCTGTTGGTACCAAGTTTAATACCGAAAAGCTTGAGAGGCCTGCATGGTAAGGCTGTTAGAGGTCTGGGGTATAAGGGATATTTGAGGTCATTTGACAATGACAGGACTCTAGCATGCCAGGATCCTAATTTGATTAGCACCATGGATTCTGCTTGTATTCATTCAAGTAGAATAGCTCCAGTAGGACTGGAGCTATGGCTTCTAGAGAGGTTCCTTACAGAGACAGTAAGTTTTAAGAATTAACTAGTTTGTGAACTTTTTTCCCCTAGGTTCCTGAATATATAAGTCTTACATTTAGCCAGGAGACAACGGCTCATTGTTAGAACTGGGAGGGGGTCTCAAGGATCACCTGGATGAGGAAATAGAGGATCAGAAAGAAAGACACTGCCTAGACCATCCAGTTTGACAAGTGGCTAATTCAAGATTTATGTCCTGGTCTAGATTCAGTTTATTTTTCTCATATACCACATATCAGGGCTGGGAAGGTGGCTCAGTGGTGGATTGCTTGCCTCCTATACCACATATCCTTCCTTTGAGCTATCTGAGGAAAAGACAGAAAGTAATGTACAGTGGTAGAGGTACTAAAAACCCTGAAAGAACTGTGTACCCACAGTAGAGAAGGAGTTGGAACAATGTGGCCTGTTTCTAGATAACAGGGAATAGATGTATCTGTTATCTACACTCACTAGTAATTTGTAGATAGCATAATATATGATGGTTAATTCAAATTGCCAGGTTTGAATCTTGTTGTTTTATCACTTAATAGTTAATGAAACTAGGCAGGCTACCAGTTACCCAATTTCTGACTCCAGTGTTATTTCTGTCAGTAAAAGGAGCTAGGGATACCATCCAAATCTTGAAGTTAGGAGGACCAAATTGGGGTTATATTGGGAATCACAAAAATGAGGAAGTTGTAAGTTTTTGTTAAATTGGAGATGTGCAGGATTTCTGCTGCACTGTGATATTGTGAAAGCCTTGCATTTCATGCAATTGTACACTAAAGTGTTTATGAGAAAAAAATAATTAGATGAGACTACTTGAAATTTTCTGTTCGTATACTAACAAAACAGTAAATACAGTAAAAATTCCTCAACAGTTAAAGCTTAAGTTCTAGGAAAAGAATGAATGCTATGAGTAAATACTGATTTTAAAAAAAAATTGTTTAGAAGGGGTCTCTGAAGTGTGGAGACAAAGGCAGAATGCCTTGAGACTGTGAAGCACCTACAGAGCCAGAGTGAATCAAGAAGAATGTGGGAAAATGAGCATCTTGGACTAGATACTCTTCATAGTTCACTGTGATATACTGTGTTGATGTTTTCTGTTCACTTGCTTTTACATGGTGGCCCAAAAATTAACTTATGGGGAAGAATTAGTATGGTCCAGTCTGACTTTGGTGACAAATAGCCATCATTCTCCTGTTCACCATTTTTATGTGAGCTACTTGAAGTTACTAAAGCATATGTTGGAGTCCAGTAGATCCTGAGGGAAATAGTTGCATCAACACTTTACTCATGCAGCCCAGTATAGTGAAAAGAGCATGGTTTTTGGAGTCGGGTTAAACTAGGTTCAGACCTTATCTTGTACCTTCACTAGTTTTATGACTTGCTCATGTTTTTGTGTGTGGGACGATAAGGTCTTGCTTTGTAGCTCAGCCTGACCTCAAACTCAGAATCCTTCTACCCCAGCCTCCCCAGTGCTAGGTTTGGGATTTTAGGTGTGTACTATCACAACCAGCTTTTTGTTCATCCTCTTAAGGATCCCCCTTACCTTCAGGGTAAGGCTCAGAACTGCTTCATAGCACATATTATCCCATGAACCCATACATAATATGTGCTATGTATTGGCACATAGGAAATGCTTAGTAGGGGTTAGTTCATTTCTAACTTTTGTTTCTACCCAATCACTATTGGTGTTTCCCTATTCTTCCCAGGCCACCACGGAGCCATGAGCCAGCAGCACATGATGCCTTCCCAAGCCTTTCAGATGCGGCGCTCCCTGCCTCCAGATGACATCCAAGACGACTTTGATTGGGATTCAATTGTGTAGAGCTTGTTTCTGCAAGGCAACAGACCCCAACATCACCTTTCTGTGCAGTGCAGTGAAGGGAAAAGTTTAAGAAATCCAGTTGAGTAAACAAAGTTGATAATCACTTTGCTAATGTTACCAAGATTTCTTTTGAAGACAATCAAAAAGATTTTAGCTGGATAACTTACTGCTTTTATCTGACCCAAACAAGTACTACATGTTTGTCTCCCTGCCAACTGCCCTATGTAGCTCCTAACTGTTGTGTGATTTGAACGGCTTTTTGCATATTTGTGTCAGTTTAATGTTAACCACAAGTGCCAGACTGATTTTTCAGACAGAACCTATTTTGCTGCAACCAGTTTATAGATGCATATGTGTAAATATGTGTACAAACATTACTGAAAGGTTTCAGTTTTTTTTCTAATTGGATTGTCATGTCTTGAAAAGAACGCTATTATCAGTTTTTGTTCCTTTTTAGGCTATTTTCTGCAGGATGCTTTTAACTGATGCTTAGAACTGAAAAGAAATAGATTTTCTCCAGAGCCTAGTTCCCTTTTAATCTCTTTCAGAAATGTAATAATGAATTCTACCCAGTAAGTCTAGGAACCCAGAGTTTGATACTCTCCAAACAATCCAGAGGGGCATGTTGTTCCTGAGCTGTATGAAGAAGAACTGACCAAATTTGTTTTGCTGCTTGGGGAAATTATAGAAATGTTGTACCTTGTCAATGTCTGTTTCTTAAATCTGAATTATGACAGTTCTGAAATGTTTGGCTGATTAGAAGCTGAGTATTGCTTGGCTCATAAACAAATCAATGCTTCCACATTTGCTTATATATTTATTGTCCAAAAGTGTTATTTTAATATTTATTACTACCTTCTGTGAATGCTCAGCTCCTATTGGGTTCAGTAAGAAGTGTGGTGTCTGAAAGCATAGAGTAATTTTTCTTGATAAGAGTTTACAGACAAGACAATCAGAGGGACATTGTATCAGTCTTTGTATCACCACTTCTTTACCAGGTGAGTATATTTCTCTCTTTCCCTCCCTCCCTCCTTCCCTGACTCTCCCCCTCCCTCCCCCTCCCCTTTCTCTTAGCATTCCTGCAGATTGGGACTTAGATTCAAAGGATTTTTTTTTTCTGGAATTGAATCAATCCATCTGAGTAAGAGAACATCAGGACAGGTTTATAAAGGAACTTTCCGCACTTAGCCTCTTTCTGTTTAAATAGCACTGAAAGAAGAGTAGAGCTATATACCCAGATTTGATTTGCCTCAGTCTGTGGTGCAATTATTAAGTGGCCTGCTATTCCTTTCTGTGTGTCTGTGTGTATGTGACATTTGGCCACTTCATTTGGAATGAAGCCTACCTTTTGGGGGTGGTTTTTAGTTGTTTTATTTCATGTCATATCACAGTTATTCTACATGGATTGATTTTCTTAATTCTACAGTAAAGCTAGAATGAATGAGATTATTTCCCTAATGAATAGGTTTTGAATTGATTCTCAAGAGAAAATCTTTCTGTTTTAATGGATTAATAGGTTCTATCAAATCAAAGAGGAATAACTACTCACTGGTTGTTTATTACCAGCTCTGGTCTCTCTTATCAGCCATGCTAAATCATTTTACTTAGCCTTAGTGATTCTGTGGTTGAGTAATCTCTACTTGAAATAGTCATCTTTGTGTATGTGAGTGTGTGTGTATATGTATGTGTGTGTGCATATGTGTACCCATATGTTTTTGTATGTGTCTGAATGGAGTGTTTCCTTGAATGAATCACTGGGAAGCCAGCCATAGTAAAGGCTGGTGAGATTTGGGAGGAGGGAAGAGCTTTATGTTTCTTTGTTGCTTGGACCCTGCTTGGTATGAAAAGCTCAGTTGCAGCCCTTTGGATTAGTGAAAATGAGAGGATTCTGGGAAGGCAACCAACAGATGCCTCTAAGAAGGATCCAGGCAAGATGAGAGGACAGCCTGCAGAGTAAAAGCTTGAAGGGGGTGTTCAGTAGTCTACTCAAGTCACTGTTTTCTAGATATTGAAATTGCTACTTTGAAGCTTTCTGAATTGCTTGGGTAGCAATGTGCACTTTAAAGAATTGGGGTATTGGAATGCAGTCTCTTAAACTGAGTTGAGTAGAACTACTGATCTTACAAATTGTATGATGCTGATTTCTCATTTGTCAATCATTTACTGATTTGCAGTAATCAATATTTTTTTAAGTATTTCAACTTACCAAGAATGGCACTGGAGGCAAAGTCTCCATCCAAACCCATCTGCTGACTTTGGCCTCCAATGGTCCCAGGACCTTCTCTGTGAGCCTTGACCAGACAGGGTTGGCTGATAAAACGCAGAGAGTCCCTCTAGTGGCCATTTCTATTGTTAGTTTACTAATGCAGAGCAAGTTAGTTCTGTCTTGGACTTAAATTGACTAGAGAATAATAAATGCATGTAATTAAATGGGGCACTCTGTCCAGGAGAATAATCCGACTGGCATTTGTGGAAGTTTTTGAAATGTAAATGTATTCATGTGTGTTTCTGTAAATACGTCTGTCTCAAATGTCCTTTGAAATGGGAGGGAATCGATCTGGGGATACTTTCAAATGGAAAAGAGTATTTTGATATTGTTCATTCAGAGGGTGATGTGTACATATCTATATTGTATATATGTGATGAAAATGCATTGGCTTTTTGTGCAAACACAACCTGCTTTCTGTACTGCTATTGGACAGTCAGTGTTTTAATGTTTCTACAGTTTTGCTATTGCACGATTTCATATTCTGCCTCTATGATGAACGGCACCCATTCTTTGTAACTGTTTAGTGCTGTAAAGAAATATTCCAAGTGTCATTAGGATTGTTGCTGCCAGAACCGATATGCATGAATGGCACTTAAAATAAATATATTAAATCTATTTGCAACTCTGGTTGTTCTGCATCATTCGCTGCATTTCATTTGAGGGAATCAGACTGGAGCTAGTTCAGATTCAGAAACCCATGGTCAGCCCCAGAGCCCTCAAGCAGTGGACAGTTGTGTCTCACAAAATACTGCCTCAGAACAGTGTCTGTGGTTATTCACTTTACATCTCATTACTTCTGTGAACTTGAGGAAGATATTTAACCTCTGAGTTCATTTTCTTCATTTCCAGTGCCTATAAAGTGAGAGTAACACTTCCTAGAATTGGAATGGGGTTGCACTGATCAGTCTGTTTAAACATTTACAACAGCACCTATAGCATATTCAGTGTGTTCCAGGTACTTTTCTGAGTAGATATTGTGGCCGTCACTCTGCAGGTGTGAGACAGAGGTGTAGTCATCTGTCCAGATTCTTTGATTGACAAGTGAGAAGACTTAGGTTTGACTCCAGGCATCATGTGTTTGTTTGTTTTTTTTACAGGATCCTGTTATCAAGGGAATCCCTATCATGCCGCTTACACTTGCTTCTAGCCTTGTCCCAACACTGCCTTCCCAGAGAGCTGTTTCTAAATGGTGACTGTAGAGCTTAACATTTGCAAAACAAATATGCTGTGACAAGGCCTTCTGTGAGAATCCCAGAAAGGAGGAAGCCACAATTCTGCCCTTAGGGGTGCAGATTTTCCCAGAACAGGGAGAAAATGCCAATCCAGAGAAGGTGGTTAGGGAATCTACTCCGGAAACACTCCCTGGCAAGGTGGGATTCTTTTTTGTGTGTGTGTGTGTGTGTCGGTTGTGGGGCTTGAACTCTGGGCCTGAGCGCTGTCCCTCAGCTCTTCAGCTCAAGGCGAGCGCTCTACCACTTGAGCTACAGCGCCACTTCCGGTTTTCTGGTGGTTTATTGGAGATAGGAGTCTCACGGTCTCTCCTGCCCGGGCTGGCTTTGAACCGCGATCCTCAGATCTCAGCCTCCTGAGTAGCTAGGATTATAGGCGTGAGCCACCAGCACCCAGCTGGTGGGATTCTTTTGATAAGGGGTTAGATTGTGTTGAGAACATGGACATTGGTTTAGGAAAGCTTTGGGGTGTGAATAAACTATTTGGACTCTTGGAGGTGCCTGGCACTGATAGTGGGAAGGTCTTTCCATTGATACTAATGCTTTGAGCCAGAGCTAGAAGGTGATAGCAAAGGAACTGGATTAGCAAAGGGATTGTGGCTTGCAGTGGGAGAAGCACAAGCCTTCCCTGAGTGGTGGAGACTAATGATGCCAAGCCTGGTCTTACTGTTGTGGGAACAAGTTTTGTGCAGCTCAGCAATGGAAGACTGGCACACAGGGGAGGTGGAATTTAACCCAGAATCTGTCTCACCCAAAAGGGGAGTTTTCCACCAGGCTCAGAATCTGAGATTGGGAAATCCCAAGAGCATTAACTTAACTGCATTTACAGTTCAACACAGCTAGTAGTGGATCTGTAATAATGAAGTCTGGGTCTGACTCTGGAGCTCATTGCCTTTTACCTCCTAAAAGGAAGGTTTCCCAAGTGAGTAATGATTACTCACAGAAAGGGAGGTAGGGAGTCCCTCTTGGGAGCTAAAGCTTGCATTACTCCCATCACAGGTCAGTTTTCATGATTACTAGTCACTTGGAAGGCCTGTAGTAGAAGACAAATGTGGTCACCTTGTGCTGATTCTCATTTATCTGTAGCACATACCTCCCCAGATCAAAGAAAATGGTGAAATCATTAAGCTTAATGTGTATTTCTCAAAGCTTTAACATGACACTTGAAAAATGTCACATTTATAAATGTGACCCGTGGCAAATCCTGCAAATGCCATGGTAGCATCAGCACTCAGGTGGGTACCTGAATGGAAATGCCCTAGAAGTGCAGAACTGTCTTGAAAGTTTCAAGCTTGCAGAGGCCCTAGGAAGCTGCTCACATAACCTCACATTGTGTTGTTGAGAACATTGAGACCCAAAGAAGTGACTTGTTTCAAGTCACACAGCTACTTAGGGAAAACTTAGAGACAAATGGAAAGCCATTTACATGTCAGCAACTTAAAATTTCCAGTGCACATTTTCATTTCATCTACACAGTGGCCTGATGATGTAGTACTGTTCTTGCTTCATTTTATGGAAGAGGAAGAACAACTTAGAAGAAGTAAGAGACAATGGGATTTTTTTTTTTTTTGGTCAGTTGTAGGACTTGACCTCTGGGCCTGGGTGCAAGCACTCTACTGCTTGAGCCATAGCGCCACTTCCGGTTTTCTGGTGGTTAATTGGAGATGAGTCTCATGGACTTTCCTGCCCCGGCTGGCTTTGAACTGCAATC
Source organism: Dipodomys spectabilis (assembly GCF_019054845.1). Taxonomy (NCBI): domain Eukaryota; kingdom Metazoa; phylum Chordata; class Mammalia; order Rodentia; family Heteromyidae; genus Dipodomys; species Dipodomys spectabilis. The sequence goes on along the minus strand of NW_024870679.1, from coordinate 49,016,076 downwards.
CTCAGATCTCAGCCTCCTGAGTAGCTAGGATTACAGGCGTGAGCCACCAGTGCCTGGCAAAAAAATATGGAAATTTTAAATGTATGTTTGGGAAACATTTCCCTTAGGTGGAGGCAGACGGCAACCAAAAGCTACAAAAAGCAGCCATGGTGGCATTCTGACATGCTTTTCCATGCCTGTGCCTTCCTAGAGGTATTTCAAAAGCAATTTTGAGCTTTCTCCCTGCAGTCTCCATTTGAGATGGAGAGGTGATTAGTCATTTGGCTTCATCAAAACCAGGGCTGTTTCCAGCTTTGAGCTCTCAAGCAATGGCCTAAGCCAAGGGGCCTTGGATGTCAGAATCAGCACCCACCATTTATTAGGCACCTGATGTTACTTTTCCCAAGCACGTGATGTAAGTCACTGTATTTACTCTTTCATATAACTGCTTGGGGCTGTCGCTATTATTACCAGCCTCACCTTACAAATAGTCTGAACTATAGAGCAATGAATTGACTTGCCCAGTACCATCTGGTTGGTTCCTGACAGAGGTAATAGCAAAAGGAGAGCTTGCATTTCAGACCCAGGTCAGGCAGCTCCACAGTTCTGCCCCATCTGCCCAGCAAAGGGCCTATAAAGTGAAAGCTGCAGGGAGCGCCTGTAGCCACCAGGGGGCAAGCTGCCAACTCTGCCCTCCCTCTTAAGGAAGTATTCTTTTACTTTGGGGCCATGCTTTGTTTCTATAGGCCTCAAGGAAAAGCAGAGTCACAGGGTGCCAGCCCTCAGAATCTCTCCAATATAAAATTTCTCCAGTGTCAGAGCTCTACTGTCTGAAGAAGCCAAGGAGCCGTTCTAGTTCTTAACCCTACCTACAGCTGCTTGGCTAGGGCTCCTCCTAGCCCTTCTGACACCCACTGTGCACCCCCCCCACACACACACACACTAAAGCTTAGGCTGAGGAGATCACTCAACCAGTCCTAGATCTCATCTTTTCAGGACCAGCAGATATAGAGGCTGGCACTGTTTCTGCAGGTGTGGTTTGAAACAGCCACCTACCTTTCTTTCCCTCCCCTGCCTTGCCTCTGAGCCTGAGTGGACCTAAGTGTCTCCACATACTCACAGCGTCTGCCACAAACATTATGATTATTGCCACCATTTGCCAGGTCCCTGCCCCATACTTGACAGCCATTATCTGACTTAGCACTCCTAACTGCCTGGTGAGATCGGTGTTGTTATCTGCCTTTTACTGCTGGGCATTGCTATTTGGAGAGGTGAAGTATTTGCCCAAAGGTCATTGCCAGTGTAAGGGAAAGGACAGAACTCAGACCTGCCTCATTCTGGTCAGCTTTTCCCAGGGGCAGATTGCCCCTTTCTCTTCCTCCCTGCCCTGTCCGTGCATTACAGACACCTAGGAGTGTCTGGCTTCATGGGTTGAATGTAGCCTTCACAGTGCAGTCCCCAGGTTGGGAGACACTTTCTTGTCCCATATACAAAGGCAATAAATACAGGACAATTGTTATCTTCAGTGATGCTCCCAGAGACAAGTGTGACCCTCTGGTTCCATGAGAGTCTGTGGGTATAAGCTTGTGTGAGACTGTGAATAGAACCTTGTGTGTGCTCCTGACTGTGCAGTTGTGTCTAGGACTTGTGTACTTGTATGCTGTTGAGCTAGAGAGGCAGGGTGATGACTCTCAGAGGCCAAGGCTCCTCATTCAAATTTGGTGGCATATTAGCCTCTTCCTCCACTTCCAGGTCCTTTTTTTATTGGTGACACTTGATCAGGATCAAACTTTGTTCCCAGGCATGTCAGAGTTGGGTCCTGCAAAGTCTGGCACAAATTCTTCCTTTTTCTTACCTCACCCTGATCTTGTCACTACTCAAGTAGCACCCTCCGAGCTAGATCACAATCATGTATTCTTCTTCCTTCTCCATATCCAGTCCTATTCTAGCTTTCTCACCCTCCCTCCACCCCCAGAAACTGGCCCAGGGTGACTGATACTGTGGTGGAGATGTGCCCTACAAGCCCCAAGGGCCAACACAGTCAATGCTTGAAGCATAGAAAAGAATGTGGGCTTAGGAGGCAAAGGAGCTAGAATTCCATATGAGCAAGACATTGAGCCTCAGTTTCCTTATCTGTAAGATGGAGATGAAAACCTCTTACCTCAAAGTGTTAAGCCATTTGAAGAGCAGCTAGCCTGGTGCTACATATTAATCCCAAGGAATGGCCTTCCTTCTCCTCTATTTGGAACCAAGTTGCCAAGGTCACCTGATACTCCTGCCTCTTATCTTCCCCTGCATCCTTTGCCCTCCTGGGGCACCCCTTCCCTCCTGGACATGTACAGCCCATGGCTGAGAGTGCACTTGACCCCACTGCTACACGGTCATTACATCACAACTCTGCCATAGGTCATTTCACTCTGAAGCCTTCAGTCCCAAGCTCTCATTGGCCAAGGCCCCCTCACATGGTAAGCAGCTGGTACCCTGGCCCTGGGACCTGTTATCCCAGGCTTGTCCACTCATGGCCTCCTTGGAGTCAGTGTTCACCTCCTATTCCCCGTCTAACCCAGGGCTCCAGGAGGAGCTCCTGGGGCACATGGCAGGTGCTCCAGCTATGACTACTTCTCTGTACTTAGGATGTGAAGTTGCTTCAGTGGCTGTGCCTCAGAGTTAGGGAGGAGGAGGAAGCTGCTGTTCTGTGGAGTGGGAGCAGATGGTGAATGAGCTCTCCATCTCATCCATGCCAGACTGTGGGGATGGTACTGTTGAGCAAACAAGTAGGCACACCTGCTATCCACTCCACAGCTGCCCCTAGAGCATCAAGGGCAGGAACCGACCCATCTGGGGCCTGGGGTAGGGAAGGGATCTCAGCATAAGAAGCCTGAATTGGACTCAGGTCATCAGTCTTCAAGTCCCAAGTCAGCACCTGCTGTGTGTGACGCTGATCACTCAGAGCCTTGGTTTTCTTCTCTAAAATGGGCATCATAGGCCTACCTCACAGGATCTGACTCCATGGCCACCCCTTTCTTTTCCTTTTCTGGAAAAAAAGAGGAATAAAGAGTTTGGTACCAGGAAGATAAAATAGGAGGTAGGGTAGTAGACTGGGTTGAAAACTTAGAATTTTCTTTGGCATTGGAGAGAACTGGATTCTATTCTGGACTGAGATAGCCTCACGTTTGTATCTATACTTATGCTGTCTATTGATCAAGTGCCTTTTTACAGTACACAATGAATACAACAGGTGCAACCCTGAGAAAGTCATGGTCCCTTAGACCTCTCTGAGCCTCTAAGCTTCAGTTTACCCATGTATAAAATGGGTTGTAGTTATTTCTTACATATTCTTAGAGCTGCTAGGTTCAAATTCATTCTAATGTCTACTGTAAGCATTTGTGGGTTTCTAGAGGTTCCTATAGAAACCAGCGATTATTATAACCTCTAAAAAAACATTTACAAGTTTTAGAGGTGAGGCTTTGGAGTGTGGGCCACACCCCTTTCAAGGTCACACAGAACCGTAAGTCTGCAAGCTCCTACCTGGCTCTATTCCAGGCCTTACTGCTAACGTTAGCTTGGGCCTATGACATGCAGGCAAATGGAGTTAGGCCTGAGGGGACTAAGCTTTAGTGGACCCAACTAATGGGCACATGAGAGCCACAATAAGGGACCCACACAAGGATGTTAACCTCCTGGCCCAGGTCAGGCACTGGAGTGAGTGTTAGCTATGAATTGGGGATGAGTCCAGTTTCCACAACTGAAAATTTCTCAACCCAGAGCTTGGCATAAGCTCTGTATCATCATGGCAAAAAACCCTGCCATGTTGCTGACCCCACGAACACTCAGCATTCTGGTCGCTGGGTGAGGCCTGGGGTCTCCACACACTTTGCTCCAAGCAGTTCACAGGATGCTGAGCAAGGCAGACAGTCTGGATAGGTGTTTGATAGAAGAGAACAGGATCTGAAGTCAGGCTTGCAGGGACCAGTTCGATGAGGAATATTTTCTAGAAAATCTAAAATGTTCGGGGAAGCTGATACTGTCTGTTAATTTTCAGAAGCTGAAGCTGCATCTTAGGGTCCTCTCAGAACCTTGAGTTTACCAGGCTCACACCCTGGATCCTGAGACTACCAGGAATCAGACTGGGCAAGGAGCTGAGGGGAATGGGGAAGAAGAGTGGGTTCCTATTTCCCGGAGCCAATGTCAGAGGTAAAGTTGGGAAGGGCTAAGGCCTTGGAGCCACTTCCTCTTTCCCACAGCATGATGTGATGTCACTTCTGCAGTCCTGGTTCCCTGCATCCCTGCTTCTTACCAGGAAACCCTGGTCAGGAGGTGTGGGAAGGAGAAGCAACAGGAGCCAAAGCCCTTGTATAACCCCCCACTCAGCCACACCTGGGGAGAGGGCGCTGAAGAACCATAGTGGGTGAGTATGGGAAGGGTTCCTTCAGACCTTAGTGGCTCACTCAGCCCCATCCTTAATGCCAAATCAAAGCCCAGCTTTAGCCTCCCACGTCATCTGTGTTCCAACCCTGATCATAAACCCCACCCCACCATACTTCCTCTTCAACTGCACACCCTACAAGGAGCCCTAATCCAGACCAAATCAACCTCGGCATCCATTAGTCCTCACATCAAGCCGCCCCCACTGGATGCTGCCCCTCCCTGGATTCCAGACTAATCCTGTGTTTTCACATCAGCTCCATTCTAACCCAGATCTTAATCAGAACCACAACTCAAACTCACTCCAAACTCCCATCGCTAGCTGCTACCTCAGTGCCACCCTAACTCACCTCCAATCCCAGTCCTTGAACCTATGCTGGTGCCCATCGCAGTCCACCCAGCCCCACCTTGGCTCACTCTTGAGCCAAGTCTTACCCTCTTTCCACCCACCCTCATTAGTGGACCCCTTTGCTACACCACTGCCTCACCTTCACCCCACATCCTTGCACCTGCACCTGTATTGCACATCCTCACCCAACTCTGCCCTTGCCCACGCTCAAACCCACTGTGCACTCAGCTAATGGAGGCCAGGGTAGAATGGACACACTGCAGACAGAGACTTCTGCAGGTACATGTACACACACATACACACATAAAAAATATGCCTCGTAAGCATTCACATGCATACCTTGTCACGCATGGATACACACATCCCTCAATGTATATATACATCGTCATACACAGACAAACACTTCAGTGTGTACACAGCACACACTTCAGCTCCATATGCATGCATTTTGATGGACACAGGCATTTGTACACAGGCGCACACCAGCAAGGAGAGCAAGTCCAATCTGGCACTGAGGACAGTGCAGGAAAACCTCATGCTACCTGATCCTGCCTGACTGGGCCCTTTGTTCCCTTATCATCAGCTCTACTCCCTCCCATGCCTTCTCCAGTATTGACTCTCCTGTCCAAGTATTGCTGCCTGCTTTGTCTTTGAACATCTGCCTGGTTTATGGAATAGTAAGATGGCAGTCCCATTGCTGTTCTTCCTCCTGGGTCCAGGGGCTCCGCTCACATGCCCAGTGCCCACTAGTGATCCCAGACAGAGGCCTGTGGGCTCGCAGGATGAGGATGGAGCATGGCTCAGACAGCCAGCTGGCTCTCAGAGCCATGCCAGGAGCTCCTGTGAAGGGAAATGTAACAAAGGGATCCTTTACTGAGGGCTTCCTGGATGACAGACATTGAGCTAAACTCATGAAAACTACATTTAACTCTCAGAACAATAGCACTGGCCCACAGGCAAGGTACTTACCTGGACTTTCACAGGGACACTGGGGATCACAGATGGGAAAATGTCTGCCCAAGTCACATACCTCAAAATGGGACAGTAGGTGGGATTTGAGGGCAGGCCCGGGAATGACCAAGATAAACCCCTCCCTAAAATCACAACCTGAAACCTCCTGGGTCTGCAGCTTTGTCTATATCCCAAACTCCCTTCCCCTGGGCTGACTTACACTCTCTTCACAAAATGGTCTGCCACTCTACCTATCTTCCTTAAAGGAATTTCCCCTCACTCCTTAGAGGAAATTCCCCCGTGCCTGCCTGAGTGCCCTGCCCTCTCCTACCCTCAACCTGATTGCCCTGTTGTCACTGTCCTGGGCTAGGTTTGGGCCTTTCTCAAGTGCAGGGTTGGGTCTTCAAGGCCTGGCCCAGAGTATGCTGACCCAGCCCAGCTGTGGGTCAAAGTGGTTCCAAGGGAGGGGCAGGACTCTGCCAGTCTCAACTGATCTCTTATCTCCTGGGGCCTTGGTCTTATCTGATGAGGTCTGACAGGCAGCAGATGCACCTCTGACAAGCTCAAGGTTACTGAGTAACCCAGGCCTCTTTAAAAGCCCCATTGTTTGCCCCCAATGTCCAGTACTGGCGAATTCTCTCCTCTGAGCACTGCTGCCATGAACACCTGCCTGCTCTCTGCGCTGTGTCTCCTAGGGACCTGGGCCACCCTGGCAGGAAGTGTGACCGTGAAGGTATGTCCCCATTCCTATGTGGTCCAGCCCACTCTCCCAAGAGAGCTCATCAGTTTTGACCGAGGTATGATGGGTAGTTGGTAGCTTCAGCTTCCAGGCAAGATCCCCTTTTCAGTCCTGCCAGCCACAGTTACCTTTCCCTCCAAAACCAGAGAGGAGAGAATCCAGGTAGACAGGAGAGAAACATCTGTTGGGCAAAGAGAATGACATTGCCTGCAGTGACCATCTGCTCCTGCCCTTGAATCTCACTGCAACACGCCAGCAATCTGGGTGCAGGAGACTAATCATTATTCTTTCTATTTTACAACGGGAGGAAATAGTCTCAGAAAGGTTCCACAACAGGCCATGGCCTAAAGCAACTCGGTGTAAATCCAGGCATTGTTCCTGAGACCTGTGCTCAGCATGAGCATTTGTCTGGGTTCCAAGAATCACATGGACATTTGGAGGTCCTGATAGATGAGTCTTATCTATCTACTTTGCAAGGCTCCCCCCCCCTCCCCACACTCCTCCCTCCCCCTCCTCCCCTCCCCACTGGCCATGGCCCAAGCTGGCACCCAGCATGGGTCTTGCTCTTTACGAGAGCCCTCTGGAAGCCCTTCATTGCTTCTCACACAAAAACTAGGCCAGAGGCTGGAAGTGAGGGCATAACACCCAACCACACGGCATTCATGTGGGCAGTCCATATGGAGCTATGATGCCTGGATCCTGGCCTCTGCATCACCCTCCTCAAAAAATAAAAATAGCATACCAGCTCTTGGTGAGGTACGTACTGTGTCCTTGGAACACCATGCCCATGTCTCCATTCTGCAGAGGGCAGTATGCAGAACCTAAGGTCTCCACTGTGCTTAATGTTAGCTCTGACTCACACTGACATCAACCCCCCACCTTCCCCCCACCCCCTGCCAAGCAGAAACTCTCCTTTCACTGCATGCACAGATACCAATCTGTTTTCTGGGGATGCAGGCAGCCTCAGCCTGGCCTCATATTCTGCTCTGACTGTCTCTTCCAGGATGGAGAGTTCTCCTTTCCTCTGGAGTCAGTGAAGAAGCTTAAAGACCTTGAGGAGCTCCCAGAGCCCAGGCTTGGCAGCCGCAGGAAGCTTTTACCCATGCTAAGGGAGCCTGTTGCTCCCAGGCTCTGCAGTTATGCTAATTTTCCAGAAGCACTCAGGCCACTGTGCAAGGAACCCAATGCAGAACAGATTCTGCAGAGACTGGGTGAGTAGCTTTCTCTCTGCTGGCAGCACTGGGAAGTTCTCTGACTGGTGCTCTTGAGAAAGAGCTGTGCTCTAATTTGGGGGTGGGGTGGGGGACTCAGAGGAGAAGCTTAGCTCTGATTGGTGGGTCCAGCACACTGCTTCAGCTTTTGGCACCAAGGAGAAAGTGATTGGGAGCATGCACTCCACTGGGCTTATGTATCTCCTTGCTGGCTTAGAAGCTCCTCTTGGATTAGCTGGCTTCAGTGGTCTTTGTAAGCTTGTTTGAGGCAGAGAGCTCAGCTCCACTTGATTCTCCTGGGGGCTGGTTGCCAAGAGGTTTGGGAGATGGGAAGCTGGTTGGTTCTCACCAGACCTCATTTCTCTTGTCTAGAGGCCATCGCTTATGACCCAGGCATGTGTGAGATCTGTGCCTATGCTGCCTGTACTGGATGCTAGGTTTCTGCCTCTTCCCCAGCCCACAAAGAAGCCCTTTCTTCTACTGGAAGGTCAGCCTGTGATACTCCAGGTATTAGCATTTCAACATACCCTACTGGGAGTACGGAGAAGTGAAGAGAGAACAGCTCAGAAAGTAGCTGAGGAAGTGGAGGACCTGGGCGAAGCTTTCGAAGATCTGTGCCAGCCCCCAGTGAATAAATTAGTTTCAAGTACTCCCAATGTTGCTTCCATTTCTTTCTTCATCCATAAGTCCAGCATCGTCCAATATTGTGGATACTGCTCTGGGAAACTCAAGGTTTAGTGTGCAAAGTAGAAAGACCCTAATTCCCTTCTCTAGCATCCCACTCACTTGGGGCTACCACCATACACAGGTATAGAGGGAAACCTGTATCTCTAAACCACGACCCAAATGGGTGGATTCTCTGCTTTTCTTCCAAGTCTGCCATGATCACTGAAGTCACCAACCCACCTGTGAGCACAGGAATCCATCAGGTCTGGTCTGGATGGCCAGCACAGACACTTGATGCTCTTGTTTTCAAGGTACACAGAATCTAGCTTCTTCTAACCATCCAGGTTTGCCTGCTCCTGCTACCCTGTGCACTGACTTTTCTCCACAATCTTGATCAGGTAGACTACTCAAGCTTCAAGTCTTCATTTCATTGCCTTTCCTCAAGGCCTTTTCCCTGGCTACTTGATCAAAATGTTCAAGTACTCTGTCCTTGGAGCTCCCAGAGTATCCTGATTGCCCACACCCTTTGCACAGCTCTGTCTACCCTATGGTATAATGGCTTCTGTGCCTGGGAAATCTCTCTGCCCCCAGACAGATGACATAAGGATATAATAGGGGGAAAAAAACAAACCTAGGTCCGAGCTCCAGGCCTTCCACATCCTATAGGATGTTAGGGAAGTCACTGTTTTCTGTGTCCCAGTCTTCTCTGTAAAACCAGAATACTAATAGTGTGCACCTCTGGTCTGGGTGAAATAATGCATTTAAAGCTCCCATTTCAGGCCTGACACAAACATAAATGGAATTCAATACATGTTAAAAACAAACAAACCAAAGAAAGGGGGATCAAGGGTCAGGCTGTGAATGGTTCAGACAAGAGTGAACAGGTGTGGTGTGGAAATAAGGCCAGTTAGCCAAGGGAAAAGAAAACAGGTGGCAGCCAGGGGGTACGTCTTGGGGAGTGGAGTAAAAGGGAAATGCCACTTGGGGGTTCAAGCAGAGTTTCTGCAGGCTGTGAAATTTGGAGAATAACCTCTTCTGGCTGAAGTCTTGGAAGACTTGATGAAGAAGGAGATGAAGTATATTTTCCTTAACATTTGGAGCTTGCTTTAGGGTGGATGGATCTCAAAACCAGGGTGAATGAGGGAAGAAAAACTTTCAGAAGGTGAGGATGGGAGGAACACATAAAGGCGCTGGGCTAGTTCAGCCTGGACAGTGTAGAGTCAGGGAAGGAGACAGGACTGACCCTGATTTAGAAGTTGTATGCCCCTCTCTGATCAGAAATGAGAATAACAAAATCCGCCTCCCAAGGTTGTTGAGGGATCTGATGAGCTGTATTGTGGGTAAAATCATTTAATGCTTAAACTCTTAAGCCAGACTCTCTGGCAATGAATTCTGTCTCTGCCTGCTATAGTTTTGTGACTCCCGGGAGGTTACTTCTCACTTTCCTCGTCTAAAAAATGTAGATGATAAGAGCCATAATCTGTAGAGTCAAATAAAGATGAAGTGAGGTAATAGTGGAAAAATTCTTAGTATCCCACTAATCCTGGGCAACCAGTGGATCAGAGAAGAAATGCAAAGAAAAATTAAAAGGTATTTATAGACTTACAAACAACACAACACAGCAACTATACCAACACTTACCAGATACTGAAAAAGCAGTTCAAAGAGGGAAGTTTATAGTCATACATGCTGACACGGAAAAGGAAAGTCTACACTAAGCAAGGCCAACATTACACCTCAAGGAACTAGAAAAAGAATAAAATATGGCCAAAGTTAATAAAAGGAAGGAAACAACAAAGACTGATGCAGAAATAGATGAAGCAAAGACTCCAAAAACAATGGGAGAGATCAGCAAAAGTAGGAGTTGGATTTTTAAAAGATAAACAAAATGAACAAACCTTTAGTTAGACTGAGAACAAAAGAGCAGATACAAATAATAGCACCGGGGACTCCCAGGGCTGTGTCCTCTTGCTATAGAAACTCTGTTTTGCTGTTTTCCTGTTGCTTTCAAATAAACTTGATCTGTCTGCTTGAACCAGACACACAAAATAATAATAGTAATAATAATAGTAATGATAATAATAAATTAACTTTAAAATAACAGCACTGAGCTTTCCTTCTAAAATCAGGAGTAAGGTGGGATGCCTCACTTTTCCTACTTTTAGTCAATGTAGTGCTAGAAAATCCTAGGCACAGCAACTAGTCAAGAAAAATAAAGGCATCTAACACAGAAAGATAGAAGGTGAATTGTCTCTGCAGATTATACGCTCATACACGGAAGACTCCACCAAAAATAAAAGCCTTGTTAGAGCTAATAAATCTGGTAAAGTTACAGGATATAAACAGAATAGAGAGACTAGAAATCAATTTACAAATGATGCTTCACAAAAATGACAAAAATCACACAAGGAAAGAACAGACTTGAATAAATGGTGACAGGGAAATAGGATGTCTAGATGCAAAAGAATGAAATTAAAATCTTATACAAAATTCAATTCAAAATGGATTAAAGGCTTGAATGTTAGCGCTGAAACTACAGAACTACTAGGGAAAAAAGAAGAGTACATTTCCTGGCACTGGTCTTGGCAAGTGTTTCTTGGATGTGACCCCCAAAAATACAAGTAACAAAAATAGACAAGGGGGAATGCATCAAACTGGAAAACATTTGCATGGCTAAGGAAATAATCAGCAGAATAAAGAAACAACCTATAGAATGAGAGAAATATTAATGAAGCATACATATCTGATGAAGGTTTAATATTCAGCATATTTAAGAACCTGAGTAACTCAGCAGTAAGAAAACAATCCAATGTTAAAGCAGGCAAAGGACCTGAGAAGTTTTTCTTTTGACACACACTGGGAAAATGCATATTAAAACCATGATGACATGTCACTTTACATCTCTTCTAAGGGGTCTCTTAGAAGAAGAAGAATATTAGCAAGGATGTAAAGAAAGGGGAATAGTACGTGCTTTTGGTAGAATATAAATTATTGCAGCCACTGTGGAGCACAGCATAGACAAGCCTCCCTCTAATTAAAATTAGATCTACCATATGATCCAACAAGTCCACCTCTGGACTTGTTGGATCTTCATATCATCCAAATGATATGAAGTGTATTGAGAGATAGGTTCCCTGCCATGCTCATTGCAGTATTACTAAGGCATCCATGTATAACTAAAGCATGGAATGAAGAAGATAACCTTAATTATACAAGAGAATACTCTCCTCTTCAAAAGAGGGGAATCCTGTCATCTTTGATCAGGTGGATGAACTAGGAGGACATTTTGCTAGGTGAATAAGCCAGGTACAGGAAGACAACCCTAGTTATTGGTGGAATCTAAACCATCTAACTTCTGTTCAGATAATAGAAGGTAGCAACTGGAGGTGGGGAGCAAATGGAGAGAAAAGAGGAAGGGCTGGGAAGGTGGCTCAGTGGTAGAGTGATTGCCTTGCATGCATGAGGCCCTGGGTTTGATTCCTCAGCACCACATAAGCAGAAAAAAAGCCAGAAGTGGCACTGTGGCTTAAGTGGTAGGGTGCTCACCTTGAGCTGAAGAACTGAGGGACAGTGCCCAGGCCCAGAATTCAGGCCCCACGACCGACCCCCCCCCCCAGAAAAAAGAGGAAGAAGGCAGGGCACCTCTGGTTTATGTCTGTAATCCTAGCTGAGATCATAGTTCAAAGCCGGCCTGGGAGGAAAAGTCCATGATACTCTTATCTCCAATTAACTAAAAAAGGAGGAGAAAAAGAAGAAGGAGAAGTTGGAGAAGGAGGAGAACAAGAAGGAGGAGGAGGAGGAGGGAGAAGGAGGAAGAGGAAGGATGGAAGGAAGGAAGGAAGGAAGGAAGGAAGGAAGGAAGGAAGGAAGGAAGGAAGGAAGAGAAAGAGGAAAGGAGGGAAAGAAGGAAAGAAAGAAAGCAGCTGAAAGTGGCTCAAGTGGTAGAGCACTAGGTTTGAGCAAAATATCTCAGGGACAATGCCCAGACTCTGAGTTCAAGCTCCAGGACTAGCACAAGAAAAGAAAAGAAAAGAAAAGAAAATGGCGCTGGGAAGATGGCTCAGTGGTAGAGTGCTTGCCTTGCATGCATGAGGCCCTGGGTTCGATTCCTCAGCACCACATAAACAAAAAGAAAAAAGCCAGAAGTGGCACTGTGGCTCAAGTGGTAGAGCACTAGCCTTGAGCTGAAGAGCTGAGGGACAGTGCCCAGGCCCAGAGTTCAGGCTCCACAACCGGACCCCCCCCCCAAAAAAAAAAAAGAGAAAGAAAAGAAAAGAAAGAAGGAAGGAGGGAGGAAAGAAGAAAGGAAGGAAGGAAGGAAGGAAGGGAGAGAAGGGAGGGAGGGAGGGAAGGAAGGAAGAGAAGAAGGAAGAAGAAGAGAGGAAGAGCAACTGGAAGAGAAGGAAGAAAAGTGAGGACAAAGAGGAAGTAAAAAAAAAAAAACCACAATAAAGCTGCCATGAAGCCTGTAGGGCCACTGCTCCTCCTCTGTTTGGGGACAATGGCACAGCCGCCTGGCTGCATGTGGTCAGTGCTCCTGCAATGTCAGTTCCCCATGCTATCTCTACCAAGAGGCTGCACAGTGCAGCTGTAAGGGGCAGTGAGTGATGCATCAGGTTGGTGCTTGGGGTCAGGTTAGACTTGAGAGATAGATGGCACTGGGGAGTCACAACAGGGCAATGAGCCCTGTCAGAGAAGTGCCCATGAAGAAAGCTCTAGTCTGGCCTCAGTAGCGGTAGAAAGTGAGCAGTAGCATCCAAGAGAGCTATAGCAGGCCTGGCAGAATCCCAGCCAGCATCTTGAGGGAGGGGGAGGAAGAGGCTGTGAGCCTCACTAGCTAAACTGGGCAGTCAGTCCAGGCAGCTGCCCAGGATCCACTATGGCCCTAGGGAACTTTCAGATGCAAGGACCTCTTGCGTCCTGCTCTCCTCATTCTGGTTGCCCAGCATGATGGCCCAGGAGGAGCTCGCTCTGTGGAAAGACAGTGTTCTCAAAAACTCCAAGCCTGGCTGGGGCACTGGTGGCTCACGCCTGTAATCCTAGCCACTCGGGAGGCTGAAATCTGAGGATCGAGGTTCAAAGCCAGCCTGGGCAGGAAAGTCTGTGAGACTCTTCTCTCCAATAAACCTGGAAATGGGAAGTGACGCTGTGGCTCAAGTGGTAGAGTGCTAGCCTTGAACTGAAGAGCTGAGGGACAGTGCCCAGGCCCAGAGTTCAAGCCCCACGACTGACAAAAACAAAAAAGAAACTCCAAGGCTGAAGGCTGCTCCAAGGACGTGGTGGCTGCCCTGAGCCCTGCCATCAGGGCCACTGACACAGAATGGCAGGGATGGGATGATTGGACATGGACTATCGTCTGGACATCCTGGGGGAACCCACTTGACTGTCCGAGTTAAGTGTTTCTCTCTCTTATGGATTCTCTTTATTTGTAAAGGAGATAAGAATAACCATAATACCAACTTCTTCGGGTGGTCATGACTTGGGTAATTTCCTCTGTCACATGTTTAGAATGGTGCCTGGGCTATACAGCAAGTGCTCAGAAAGGTTGGTTGTGCTTCAAACTCCCCAAGACCACCAGGCAGGAGAGAAGGAGGGATGGAAAGACTCCAGAATGGAGCCTTAGGAGGCTGAGGGCACAGCAAGAGCTCAGGGAGAGAGGAAGAACACAAAGGGATGGAGACAGTTAACCTTGATGTTTGCCAAGGAAAGGTAGCAGGAGATTCCATCCCCTAGCCTGTCCCCCGCCCCTGCTCCTCACCTCCCCTGCCAGCTCCAAGCTAAGTAAGGGTCCTGGAGCTCACAAGTCTGGATTTTTCTGTGGTTTGGATGATTCTCTTGCCAGAACCCCAGCTCTCTCATCTACAAAATTGGAGTGTCATGAACCAGGTCTCCAGATCTTGGAAACTTCAGGGGAATTCCAGCCTTCCTTCTCAACCCACCCAGCTTCCCAAGATACTCTGCCCCCGGTGCCTGTGAATGGACAAGTAGACACTTGACTCTGGATAGAAGCTTTATTCTGGAGCAGGACTGTCTGGGGGCTCCTCCACCTTTGTTTCTCATCGCCTTGCCCCAGATCCAGCCACCCTGGGGAGGTGGTGATGAACATGGTGGCCAGGAGCTTTTGGCTGTGCATGGATGGGATGGAGAGCAACGCAGGAGATGAGGTGCAGGGTCTGAGGAGCAGGCACGCAGGGCAGGTGAGGGACACCCAGGGTCATCTCAGCAGCCAGTACAGGCGACATTCACACACAGCTCACAGTCATCGAAAGCGATGGTTTCTGGGTAGGAGAAAGATGGTCAGTGGAATCCAAACCTGGGAGATCTATACTCACAGCTTGCTGCTGGTCGGGCCACAGGGGGGTGCTGACCAGGAGGAACCGGTGTTTTCCTCGCAGGTATGAGGCAGGAAGATTTAGACAGAAGAGTAAAAGGGCATGGCCCCCCTTTCCTAGAGAGGATGGGGCACCCCCATCCCCAGCTCTGTGCTATGTGGACAGATCAACAGGGACCCTGCTGGAGGCATAGACAAAGGATAATGCCTGCTAGGGCCTGCATTATGCTTCCAGGCTCTGTCACATGGTCTAGTCTCACCTCAGCCGTCACTTCCCCTGTGAAAGCCTTTGGGGCCCTCACTTCATTAGATGGCAGCTGTGAGGCCTGTGTCCCATGTGTTCTGTGGTTCCCTGTTTGTTTATGGACCTGTTTCCCTCCCACCTGTGAGGTTGTTGAGAGATTTCCCCAGATGAAGAGGTTCCTGTCTGATGACTGTGCTCAAACCAGAGCAACTCTGGGGTGAGAAAGGCCGGGGGACTTTTGAACCTCCCTATGCACAGCCACTGGGCACAGCACATACTCAAGGCCTTGAAGATGCTGTCAGCTTCCTGGGAGGCACAGACGGGGAGGAGGTCTGAGGGCAGGGCTGGGTGGTAGCATATAGAAGGCAGGGGTCTCTGGGCCTGCTGGTGGAGACTGGCCTGCTGCCCCTCCAGGTGGCTCAGCTTCTTCACTGATTCCAACTGGACCTGAAAGCCTTGGTACTGCAGGAAGCAGAGGAGATAGAGGCTATTAGGCCATAGGCCAGAAGCAGGTGCTGTCATGAAACCCAGGGGTTCTGGGCCCCATGTCCTCTGCACCTTTCCTGTCTAGGCCATAGAAAGAGTGACGTGCAGGGAAGAAGGGCCATCAATCTCTTCCCACCAACTCCCTAGGCAGCCCACATGGGGTAGGGAGACATCTTTGTGTGCTATGGAGCCCTGCAGATCAAGGCCCTAGTGTCAATGATGCATGCTCTCTGCCAACAACAGGACAATGGGCTGTGCCCTTAGCCAACATGGTGGCTCCAAGCTGGCCAGGTTGACTCTCAACCTACTGCTGGAACCCCTTCTTCCCCTCTCCCTCCATCCCCGCCTCTGGGGACCCTGCCGGTTCAGGGATGAAACCACTGGGCCACAGCTGGGCTTCCCAGGACACACTGAGTTTGGGGCGGCTGACAGTGTCCAGACAATATGGTAGGCAGGCCTTCTTTCATGGCTCCTTCCTGCCTCTGGGCCTCAAGAAGGACACTGGGCCTTTGCATATGCCGTGACCTCTGTCTGGAACCAGTTCTTTTGTGTATCCTGCAATGTTTCCCACCATTCCCTGCCAGGGAAGTTGTTCTGAGATTATTCTTCCTCCATGTGTAGGTAGGTGAGCACAGAGCTGGGAGCATGAAAGGGGTTTTTCCCAGGGCCCACAGCTTGTTCCACAGTCTAAGCCTCGTGCCCAGTGTCAGCTTTGGAGAGCAGAGCAGAATAAACAGCAGATCTTTCTCATCCTCTCCATCACCAGAGCCTTCGCCCACTGGCTGTCTCCTACTTGAGCTGTGACTAGCTGTTGAGCTGATCTCAGGGCTCTCCAGAAGGGTCAGGGAGGCGGGGGGAGTAGGGGAGGAGGGCTGGCCGGAGGGACTCACCTTGATGTGGACTGACTGTGTGCTCTGCAGCAGCAACAGGAGGACCACAGCCACCTCCCACAGGCATCCTGACACAGTCCTGCTCACCATCATGGCTCCTTGTGTGTCCCTGCAGCCACTGTCCACCTGACTTCCCAGCCAGCAGCTTCTTATAGGCCAGGCCCCAGAGCCTGGGTCACTCATTAACTGGCCAGCTGGGTGGAGCTGACAGAAGTCTGAAACCCAGAGCTGGTTCCCATGAAGGGGAGAGGAGGAGGAGGAGGAGGAGGAGGAGGGAGGAGAAGGCGGAGGGAGGCCAGCACCCTGGACATAGTAGTGATTGTCAAGTTCAAAGGGCTGGGACCACTCTACTTCCACTTTGCTTCACAACTCCTCCAGGAGTAGAAAAGCAGGGAGAGTATTTTGCAGTTTTACCAGGTAAAATGACTTTCTGGGCCCAGGTCAGTTTGTGCTTTTATTTTTTTCTCTAAGTGAGAGATGAGATACAGACAGAGGGCTGATGACAGAGTTCTGTAGAACCAACTCCCAAGACCATTCCACTTACGATTTAAGGGACTAGGAAGTGGCGCTGTGGCTCAAGTGGTAGAGCGCTTGCCTTGAGCTGAAGAGCTGAGGGACAGTGCCCGAGCCCAGAGTTCAAGCCCCATGACTGACAAAAAGGAAAAAGAAAAAAAAACGATTTAAGGGACTACCTTTCTTCCTTCTGCTGGGGTTTGAACTTAGAGCCTTATGTGGCTAGGCATAAGCTCTTACTACTTGAACCATATCTCCAGCCCTTTGGGGAATTATTTTTCAGATAAGATCTGGAAAGCCTAGACCTTGATCTTCACCCTCTCATATAGCTAGGATGCCAGGTAAAATCCACCACACCCAGATTTTTGTTTTGTTTTGTTTTGTTTGTTGAGATAGGGTCTAAATTTTTATCTATACTGGCCTCAAACTGCAATCCCAATCTCTACCTCCTGAGTAGCTGGGCTTATAGGCAGGAACCACCCTCCCTGGTCCTGAAAGGACGATCCTACTGACCAGACCTGGCTCAGGCTTTTGCCTGTCATCTCCCAGCCATACTTAGGTAACCTCACTATGTATAGCCCGTCTATTCTCTGTGTGTCTTTCAGAAGCCGTCATGAAAGGAGAAAAAAAAAAGCACTAGTCTTGAAGAGAATGAGGTGGGTTCAAATTCTAGTTTTGCTGCAGTGGTGTCACCTTGGACATGCCACACCAAGACAATCTTCCTTCGTCACAGATACACAGCCTAAGGTTGCAGCGGAAGCAATGGGGCCCTGGCCCACCCGCGCTCCCATGAGCAGAGTGCACCACCTCCAGGGTTGAGGGACAGGTCAGAGAGAAGAGAGCAAAGTCTAGAAGGTGCTATCACCACAGCCTAGCAAGGTGGTTATAAATGGTGCTTGTGCCAGGTCTTAACACTGTTATGCAAAGACTCAAGTATGTGACAAGCAGGAACATACCTTCTGCATAACGTTGAGTGGAAGTTCACATGGCTCATCTGGACATCTAGGGTGCTGCTCCAGTTCAGATGTCTTCCTGCTGCATTGCACCCACCTCCTCTTCACCTGCCTGATCCCATTTCCTGTTTTCACGGATGCAGTTCATTTGCTGGAAGTGCCCGCTCCCCCTTTGCTCCCTCTCCCCACCCCTGCCATCTTCTCTCTTCTCTCTTATCTAGCAATGAAATGGAAAAAAGCTCCAGTGAACTTTGGCATTTCCTAGATCTTCAGCCTTTACTTTTTGGACCTGAAGATATTGATGGACTCTTGTTTACCTCTCATTGGGAGGCTGATCGTAAACATCCTGTTATGCTCACGCTCATGTCTTGAATTCTACCAGCTGACACAATGCTTTCACTCCATCCCACGGGATGGGGATAGTGCTTGCTCTGCTGTAAGGACGAGGAGCCCCAGGCCCAGAGAGGCCCTATAGGAGTAGGAGTGGGGCCACTGCCAGGGTTCCACTCAAAATTCTCACCCCTGCTCAGCCTGCTATGGGAAAAGGACACAGGTCCCAAACATGAGGAGTGCTCAGTTCACACCCAGTGCCCACAGCCACCTCTGTGTGACCTTGAATACATGACTCTGACTTGGCTGAGCCTCTGTTTCTTCATCAGTGAAATGGAAAGCATAACTAACAGCCTCATGATGGATACAGTGAGGAAGAGCTGAGCAACCTTTCTGTTTTAGGGCTCGGTAACTCCCTGTCTCTAGATGGAGCGATTGCCCAGCATAGCCCAGAGGACCTGCAGTCCAGGGGCTTCCCTGCCTGTGGGACATTCCCACACAAGCCCTGTCCCTGCACCTACAGCTGGAACAGCTCTGACTTCCAGGCTGCTCGGGCTGGCCTCACTGCCATTCTGTCCAGAGCTGGATTTGGTGATCTCTAGGACGTCGGGCAGGTGATGTAGGCTCCGTCATTGTAGGAAGGTGACTGGTCTCCACGACTCTGCTCTGTGTCTCAGAACAAGCTCAGCCCACTGACCCCCCGCCCCCCAGGCTGAGGGACAAGGATCAAGCCTGAGGGGTTTGGAGCCCATGGCTATGGTTTCCACCCCTTCTCTGCAATCTGGCTCCTCCAGCCAGGGCCCCTCACGTGTCAGCCTTCCCCTGGGAATGAGACGCAACTTCCTCATCTGCCTGATAAGACTCAAATTAATATGTCTAACCTATCTCCCTCTAATCTCTTATGAATGACCCATCATCCATCAAAAACAGCCAGCTGCACCCCTCCAGCCCGCTGACCTCTACAAGTGCTATCAGGTGACTTGCTTCTTTACACACGTAGGTGGGGAGGGGCTGTCAGGCCAAGATGGGAGCTTCTCACCTGAGAAGGTGGTAAGGGGGGTTACACATGGCCTCTGTGGGACTCTGGGAGTGATTCTTTTTTTTGGGGGGGGGGTTCTGGTCATGGGACCTGAACTCTGGGCCTGGGCGCTGTCCCTCAGCTCTTCAGCTCAAGGCTAGCACTCTACCACTTGAGCCACAGCGCCACTTCCGGCTTTTTTCTTTTTTCTTATGTGGTGCTGAGGAATCGAACCCAGGGCCTCAGGCATGCAAGGCAAGCGCTCTACCATGAGCCACCTTCCCAGCCCCAAGTCAGTCATTCTTGATGCAGCTCTTTCTTTTGTCAAATTCAGTTCACTAGTGGGTTCAGTGGGCTCTACTAAAACATATCTGGATTCCAACCCTCCATGTGCCACCCTCTCCATCATGGCCCAAACTCTCACCATCAGTGAGATGGATGGCTGCGATGGCCTATACTACATAGAGTTCTCCAGAGATTTCTCACCAATCAATCAATGTATGTATGTATGTATGTATGTATCTATCTATCCTTCCATCTATCCATCTATCTATCCATCCATCCTTCCATCTATCCATCAATCTAACTACCTATCCAGCAACTTATCTATCATCCCTCAACTTGTGTAGTTTGACTTGGAGCAATTAGCTGGCATGTTGTTACCTCCAAAATCCATAGGGTTGATTGACAGGCTGGAAGTTCAGGTAAGAGTTGATATTGCCATCTGTAGTGAATTTGTATCATTTTATGTTGCCTTCACATCCATTTTAAATTCATGTCGGATTTTCTTACATCAGAGGCAGCCTGGATACTTCAATGTAATGAATCCAGACTACCTACATTATATAACAGCTCCCTATGCGTGGCTAGATACAACATACCCACTCAACCTCTGTATAGATGATGCAGAAGTGTCACAGTAGCCATTTTGTCATAGTGTGACCTCCTGGAACTTGTGCTGGCTTACTTTAAACACATTAACTAAAATCTTAGTGAGATATGACAGTATACACCTGTAAGCACAGCTACTTAGAAGGCAGAGGGAGGAAGACCGCAAGTTGTGGGCCATCCTGGATAGTTAATTAGTTCTTATCTCTGAAACAAAATGGCTCAAGTGGTAGAGTGCTTTTCAGAAGTCCTGGGTTCAAAGAACACCAACACAAGATTCATGGGAAACTTGTCTGGATAATACCCAGGACCCAATGAAGACATTGGCCTCCTGCTCTGGGAATAACCTGGCCTCCCTGTGAGTAGCCTCTGGGACTTCCATGTACCCCAAGAACCCATAAATCGTCAAATCTCCATTTCCATCTTACACTATCTCTCCTAAGCATTGGAGAAGTCTTCTCCACCTTAAGGATCCTACATGAAGCACAGTGTTGATTCACACATCTGCAGGCCAGGGCAGCAGGTGGGAACCTCCGAGAGTTTCTAAGTTGTAGTCTTGAGGCAAAGCCCTCCTTTAGCAAACCTCAGTCCTTGCTCTTAAGTCCACTAACTGGATGAGGCCCACCTACACACTCCACAGGGAAATCTGCTTTACTTGAACCCTACTGAGTACGCATGGTAGTCACATCTAAAAAGCTATTTTCATAGCCATATCAGGTATTTGACTAAGCAACCAGGCCAGATGACACATTAAAGTAACCATCTCAAGTATCCAACAGATTCCCTTTATCCTTCTTGCCCTTTTCAGGCCTTTTTTCCCCGCAGCAGCCAAACAAGCCAAATCAGATCAGTTCTCTCTGTTCTAATCCACAAATCATTTTTTTCCTCCCAGCTACCAATGGCTCCTTACCTCTTAGTCTGAGTAAAATTCAAAGATCTCCAACCACAAGTCCTGCAGACATTCTTTTTCCTCTTTGACCTCAGTTCTGAAACCTCTCCTCTTAATTCTCTAGGTTTCAGACCCCTGACTTTCTTACTCTTTCCCCAGACATAGCAGGCTTATTCCCTTGAGGTCTTGATTCTTCTATGTTTTGATAAAAGTCTCTCTTCACTTCACCCAGGTCACTGCTTCCTCCAACCTCAGAGGGCTTTCTGCTGCTTCTTTTTTTTTTTTGGGTCCGGTTGTGGGGCCTGAACTCTGGGCCTGGGGGCTGTCCCTCAGCTCTTCAGCTCAAGGCTAGCACTCTACCACTTGAGCTACAGCACCACTTCCGGCTTTTTTCTTATGTGGTGCTGAGGAATCGAACCCAGGGCCTCGAGCATGCAAGGCAAGTGCTCTACCACTGAGCTACCTTCCCAGCCCCTCTGCTGCTTCTTATTCTAGGAACTAGCTTTCTTGTCACATGCTTGTGTGTTTGTGTGTGTGTATGTGTGTGTGTGTGTGTGCATGGTGTGCACACATGTGCATACCTACATGTATTTCATTTCTTGCATCTTTCTACTGTGAAATTTACCTGCTTTGCTCTCCCAAAGCAATAGCTGGCACATTCCGTTCATCCACTACTTGATAAATTGGAGTAGTGGACAGGATCTGAGTGTCTGGCTCACTAACATTAGATAGAGTTCAGTCTTGGACAGTTTCCCTTCTCTGCATGGTACTTTCCCACTTACAATTTCCTGGAATGTTCTGGATATTCACAGAGTCTGTGTTTATCATTTCCATAGCTGTGAAATGATTTTGAGAAGTTGATTTGTGTCTTGTGTACATAAAAGCCCCTAGAGCACTCAATGACTTAATCAAGCCAGGCAAGGAGATACAAACTTATAATCCCAGCACTGGGGTGGGGGCCGAGGCATGAGGCTCTTGAGTTCAAAGCCAGTCTTGCTACATAGCAAGATTCTGCCTCAAAAAACAAAAAAAAAAGAAAGAAAGAAAGAAAGAAAAAAAAAGTAATGCCTGGTGTGGTGGCTTATGTATATAACCCTAGCTATTTACGAGATAGAGATCAAAAGAATCACAGTTCGTGATCAGCTTGGGTAAGAAGTTGTTAGATCTTAATTCAAGGGAGAAAGCTGGGTATAATGGTATGTACTTGTCATTCCAGTGTAAATAGAAGGATTGTGATTCAGGCTAGTCCAGGCATAAATTCAAGGCCCTATTATAAAAACAGCAAAAATGAAAAGGGTTGGGGGTGTGGCTTGTATAATAGAGCGCCTGCCTGGCAAATCAAAGCCCTGAGCGTATCCCCTCATCCAAATTAATAATAATAATAATAAATCAACAAATATTTTCTGATGGTCTGTTATGCATGGAGCTCTCATTTAGACACTGGAGATGCAGCAACTCATAAAACTAGTGAAGCTCTTCCCACAGAGCAATGCGGTGTCTGGCCCTGGGGAGAGAATGGGGTGGTAAGTTCTAGTGATGCCTTGAACCCAGAGCCCACAGGCTTCTCTTGACCCTGGGCTATAAAGGTTGAGTGAAGAGAGGCACTCAGGACCATGCTGAGGCTGAGGTTTCCCTGAGTCAAGGGTTGCTGCCATTGATGGAGTCTGGTACAGGGAAGAACAGGGTAGCTGGGGTATCAGGAGTTGGTTTTCACACATGAAGTCTGAGCGGCCCCCTCTGGCATCTGTGTGGAGCTGTGGGCCATAGATGTAAATGCTGTCATCAGGGAAGATCTGCTTCTTGGAGTCCTCAGTCTAGATAGAGGTGTGAGTGACCAAAGGTTGTACTTGGCTCTAGTAGAGAGAAGTTGCAGATTACTCTAGGGTTTGCAGGTATCAAGGTCACTGGGGACCCAAATGGGAGCAGCTCCAAGAACAGTGAGTGGAAAGTCCCCAACTCAAATGAGCCCAACCTATTCCATTCGGTACAGGCCTCCATCCTGCCTGGCAGACACCCGTTGTACTTTGTTTCACAGACACTGTTTTTCTGTACACAAGCAGAACCTTACCTGCATCCTGTTATGACAGTAAGTTCCTGGAAAGGATGGTACATGTGACACACAACCATCTGCCACAGACAGAGAAACGGACAACCCAGCAGCTGCCTAGAACAGCGAGTTAAACAAACTACAAAGGAAAATGTTAGGCTTGGTCCTGTTAGCTCATGCTTGTAATCCTAGCTCCTTGAGAGGATGAGAGCTGAGGTTTCAGTGTGAAGCCAGCTCCAGCAGACAATTCCAACTCTTCAGTTAGTATAAAGCCAGGAAGTTGAGGTGTGGCTCAAGAAGCTTATGTAACCACAATTCCAGTCTGCGGAGGGTGACATTGCCTGTAGTCTCTGCCATTTCCTCTCTTGGAAAGTGAATTCATCTTAGGAGGTTAGCTTGCCCTCCCACCACAACTAATACACGCACATAAGTATATTTTATATAACACACATATATAAATACTTTATTTATTTATTTATTGCCAGTCCTGGAGTTTGAACTCAAGACCTGAGTGCTGTTCCTGAACTTCTTTGTGCTCAAGGTTAGCACTCTACTACTTGAGCCACAGTGCCATTTCTGGCCTTTTCTTAGAGATGAGAGACTTATGGACTTTCTGGCCTTTTCTTAAAGATGAGAGACTCCTGGACTTTCCTGTCTGGGCTGGCTTTGAACTGCGATCCTCAAATCTCAGCCACGTAATTAGCAAGGAATACAGGCTTGAGCCACTGGTGCCTGGCAGCCCATCTAATTTTTTCTTTTTTCCAGTCCTGGGACTTGAACTCAGGGTCTGGGCACTGTCTCCGAGTTTCTTTTGCTCAAGTCTAGCACTCCACTCTACTTGAAGCTCCACTTCAGCTTTTTCTGTTTATGTGGTACTAAGCAATCGAACCCAGGATTTCATGCATGCTAGGCAAGCACTCTACCACTGAGCCACATTCCCAGCCCTACATCTAATATTTTGAATGAAGGATTCAGAACAATGTGTTCAAGAGAAGATGAGACTGAAAGTGGAGCTAGAATACTTAGCAATCACTTGCAATCAAAGGGTAAAACAGAGAGGTGAAATTAATTTAAAGAAGGGTCACAAGTCCAACGCATGAACAAAGTTGACATGGAAGACCCTGTAGGGGGAGCTGTGTGTGGTGTAGTTTCCAGTAACCTTGCAAATAAAATTTTGGCTTTCTTCTGGACAGGTGGATGACCTAATAAATGGCTCTATTTTTGCTCTGGCCACCAGGAAACTCAGAACCAAATTGTTGCCTGACATTAGCAATTACACTGAAACTCATTTTTTTGACTCATTTTTCCAGGCTAGTGATATATTGTATTGATTTTGTTTTACAGGTAACCTTCCTCTTTTCCCTTCCATTCCCCTCCGCTTCCTCCTCTCCCTTTTCCTCCTCTCCCATCCCTTCCTCTCTCCTCCTTCTCACTTCTATATACTTTCAGGTTTCTCTGTTTTCCTCAGCTCCAATGCCTTTGGGTTGGGTAATTAATAAGCAGAAATAAGTGTGTCAAGGCTGCCCCCTGCTGATCACCAGAGAGCACTGCAGGCAGGGGATGATTGCTTTGTGAGGCTAGTTAGGTTAAGAGTTAAAGGGTGAGCAGTCACATGTCCTGAGTTGAGGGGAAGTGGAAAGCTTCTCAATCCCCATCTCTGTTCCCCCAGTCACCCTTCCAATGCAACCAGGAAAGCTGTCAATAGTGCTGCTTGTTGGAGAGAAAGCTGAAGAAATGGGTGGGTCACTGGAAAAATCGCTAATGATGTTCCAGCCCTGGGCTTTCTGGGAGATGAAGGCTCAGGTGAACAAAGCTGAGATGGGGAGGATAGTGCAGAAGAACTCAGATCACAGTGGCACCTGGCACTGAAATTGGGTCTTGGGTGGGTGCGGATGTCACTGGACCCTCTGGGGTCCAGATCTGCTCTATTAGGTGGCGTATCTTCTGTCCACTTCAGCCAGTATTTCCGCCTCCTATCAAATGGCAGTGGTGACAAGAACATTTCTGCCAGGCATTCTGTCTGAGTCTTTCTCAAAGATACAATACAGATATGGTTTGGTATAACTCTACCACCACTAGCAGCAATAAATAATAGCAACAATGTATCGAGTTGCAATTCATTCAGCCAGCAAACAATATATTGGGTTCCAGGTTCTGTGCTGGGCTCAGAATTGCCCAAGTCAGTCGCTGCCGGCAAATGGCTTGTGGTTGAGAGAGACAGATGTGGACAATGTGGCATGGCAGATGTAGAGGCAAGGACCAGGAGGACCATGTAGGCACCACCGGAGGGGATGCTCAGGAAGTGGTGGAGACCTGGAAGAGGTGCCACCCACCTTGAGGAGGGGTGTGTGTGTGTGTGTGTGTGTGTGTGTGTGTGTGTGTGTGTGTGTGTTGCTCTGTCAGGAAGACTCCTCCTCAGGCCTGGGTGCCCCCTACCTCTGATACATTCAGAATTTGGTTCTGCCCATCCCTCTTTTCCTTGGGGATACCCAGTATGGAATCCAACACCTGCTAGCTCTATTAGGACTGTTTTTGGTACATGGGTCCCCCAAACCTCCACAGTGCGGTTGACAGCCTCTGTCTTCCATTCATCAGAGATAGGACCCAGGCAGCTTCAGCCACTACTGGGACCTGCAACATCTTTGCTGATGCTCAAGGCTGGGGTTCTTTGTCTAACCCTTCTCCCATTCAGCCACTGAAGAAATCCTGTCTGCTGAGTCAGGCCCCACGTGCCTGCCAGGCAGGCTAGGGTTCCAGTATTCCTACCGGCCAAGGCCCAGCTGCCATTTATGCCAAATTTGCAGTTGGAATCATTGTGAAACTTGATTGCTCTGACTTGGGGACTTCTTAGAGTCCAACTTCACAATAAAGCTAATCAGACACAATCATCAAATGTCAAATAGGAGCTAATGAACCATTCAGAGGCTTGGGAGAGAAATCAAGCAATCTCTTATTTCAGGATTATCCCTTCCAAATATTGAATCTGAACTGTAAGCAGAATTTTCTATAATTGTGCCCTCCTTCTAGGGGTGGGGGTGGGGACTGTTGGCATTCACTTCACGGCTCAGCTTTTGGAGAGCCGCTTGACTAGGGGACCTGCTGCTTCCCAGAGGCCTGGCGGGGAGAGGGGGCGTTGTGCTCAGAGGGAGGTGGGTGGAGCTTGCTGGGATCCCTTTCCCTTGCCTCTCACACAAACCTGTGAAGCTCAGCGTGACTGCTGTTTCGTGGCAGGTGGGGGAGTAGACTGCAGGCAAGGGGCACATCGGTCTCACTGATGTGAGAGGTGGAGCCCAGAGACTTGTAATGTGACCACCCTTGCTCTCTCTGCTGCATTGAAATTGTAATGAAGACCATCTTTTTACTTGCCTGTACGTGTGTGTGCTGGTCCTGGGGCTGAAACTCAGAGTCCTGGGAGCTGTTCCTTAGCTTTTTTTGCTCAAGGCTGGTGCTCTATCAGTTTAGCCATAGCTCCACTTCTGGCTTTTGGGTGGTTAGTTGGAGGTAAGAGTCTCACGGGCTTTCTTACTTGGCTTGGTTTTGAAACTTTATCTTAAATCTCAGCCTTCCGTGGAGAGTGACTCATACCACCACTGCCCAGCCCCAGAGAGTACTATCTTTGCAGTAAGCTCATGTCTTGTGCACCTGGGACATATATGAATGGAGATTGAGCCACGTCTCCAGCCCCTAGGAAAACAATGTTTATAATAGGATGTGGTTGAACTAAAATAGCTTCTGTGAGATGGTTACCCTTAACATGGCAGTGCTATCAAGCAACCACTTTGACAGAACAGATTCTAGCGTCTCCATCTAGGAGTGAATTTATATTAAATATGTAAAGAAAAGTGGTCTGTGAAGCTATGCCTTGGCTCCATCCCTTAACCTCTCTGTGCTCAAGGCTAGTGCTCTCTCATTTGAGCCACAGCACCATTTCTGGCTTTTTCTGAGTAGTTTATTGGAGATAAGAGTCTTACAGACTTTCCTGCTTCGGCTGGCTTCAAACCATGATCCTCAGATCTCAGCCTCCTGAGTAGCTAAGATTACAGGTGTGAGCCACCAGTGCCCAGTCTGGAACTGGCATATTGTTAAAAGAATAAAAGAAGGGCGGGGAAGGTGGCTCAGTGGTAGAGTGCTTACCTTGCATGCATGAGGCCCTGGGTTCGATTCCTCAGCACCACATAAGCAAAAAGAAAAAAGCTGGAAGTGGCGCTGTGGCTCAAGTGGTAGAGCACTAGCCTTGAGCTGAAGAGCTGAGAGACAGCGCCCAGGCCCAGAGTTCAGGCCCCACAACTGGACCCCCCCCCCCAAAAAAAAAAAAGAATAAAAGAAAAGGTGATAGTGTCCAAAAAGAAATGTATTCATTACCTGATTTATGTAACTGTAACCCCTCTGTATATCACCTTTATAATAACAACAAAAATAAAAAGAAAGACAGAAAACTGGTAAAATATGAGTAATCTTGAATTTGAAGAAATTCAAATAAACTAGAATTCTTTAAGAGTACTAAAACAATGTAAAATATCTGGTTTGGATCATTGTATTATGGTTACACAAATTGTTAATGTAGGAGAAGCTGAGTGAAGGGTTAATGTAAACTTCCTGCACAACCTTTGCAAACATTCCTTAAGTCTAAATTTACTTAAAAATAAAAAAGTAAAAAAAAGTCAAAAACAAAAGAATCTGCACATTTATCAATCTAGTGATTTGGGACGCTATTATTTTAGAGCATTTTTGGAAGTATATCCTTTTATTTATAATAGCGAATGATGCTTTATAGAAAAAATGCTTGGCTCAAGTGGCAGAGTCTTCCCTAGCAAGCCCACAGCCTGCGACCAAACCTCAGTACTGCCTAAATAAATGAACAAATACATAAACAAGCTAACACTTGCCTCGATATTATCTGAACAAAAAGGGTAAGAGATGAGATGGATTGCTAAGGGGTCCCGCTCCTAGGGCCTGGAAGGTTCTGCATATGCCCCCTCTCCCACCCCCACCTCACCTCCAGGCAGCTGAGGTAAAAGGGAAATCAGAAGGTTACGCAATGTCATAGCTCGCACATTTCCAGAAAGCTTTGAGTTCCAGCCTATGCATGACAGGCTTCAGAGTTAGAAAAGCTCTTCTAAGCAAGCAGTGGGGTGGACCAGAAAATTCTGTTTTTAACATCTACTTTCCTCAGTGGAATGGGAAAGGAGTCCCATTGGAGCTGAGAGATGGAATCTTTTGGGGTGGAAGGTAGAAAGAGATGAGGAATCATGTGTGTAGATTTCTTTCACGTGGTGGATGTCTCCAGTATCTATTCTTCCAGCCTCTGTGTTTGGTTTTGTTGATTTATGGAGGATGGTAGCTCTGTGCTTCTCAGAGTTGTACACCATTGTTTGGTGGAGATTTAACCGATGTGGGCCACATTCTAGACCAAGTACTTGGCCTGCTTGCTTTTTTGGTTGGTTTTGGTTTACCTTTTTGTGGTGTTGAGAATTGATTGAACTCTGGACCGGGCTTACTAGGCAAGCACTCTGAGCTCTGTTCTTGGTGCCTATTTATCTTTAGGTAGCTAGCAGTGATTACATTGTTTTCCCACTTAGTGTCCTGTCCCCACTAAACTTGTCACAGGAGTGTCCCATGTGGGATGCAGGGCTGAGGCCCCACTGCAGTTCTGCTCCCCACCCTGGGCCTTGTCAAGGAAGCATCCTGGGGCAGCTAGATTTACCACCTAGGTGGCCAGTGCTCTCTGCACTGACCCCAGATTTCTAACTCCCAACCCATACTGGAGATGGAACCCAGGACCATAGAAACAGCCACTGAGCTCTATCCCTAGCATTGGAGGAAGATTTTGGAGGATGCTTGTGATTCCCTGTCAAGAGTGTCCAGCCTTGGATTTTTGTTAAGATGGAAATTTCAATTCTGTCTAAAGGAAAGAAAGCACGGGGTAATGACATTTCTAGAACACGAGTTCTGTTACTACTTCAAAAGTAGCTAATAATATAAATAGACCTGAAGGGAAGCCACCACAGCTGTGGTGTTCTCAGGTGCAGCTGTGGGGCCATTATTTAAAGCTTTAGTTCAGACCTCCTGTGTGTGTGTGTGTGTGTGTGTGTGTGTGTGTGTGTGTGTGTTTGTGCATGCATGTGGGTGTACCTACATATGTGCATGCATGCGTGTGAATGTGCATGTGTGTGAGTGTGCACTGTGAGTGCATGTAAGAACATGCTAAACTGGGCTTGAACTCAGGGACTCAAACTCTCCATCAGCCTTTTTGCTCAAGGTGGGTGCTTTACAACTTGTGGCTCCTCCATTGTTTCAAGACAAATGTGTAATTGTTCTGGGAGATTAGGTTAAGAAAACCTGCTTCATTATGGCTGATGAGGCAGTGTGGCTCAAAGGATTCTTGGTGGACCTGAAGGTTCCAATTTAAGTCTCAGTGCTGGCATTGACTAGTACCATGACCTTAGATAGATACTTCCCTGAGCCTCAGTTTACTGATCTATAAAATGAAGGTCACCAGCCTCCTCCGTACCTTATAGGTGGTGAGGGTATCTGTATAGAATCAGTGTTTTCTTCCAGAGATGGTGAGGGTGGCACCCCAGGTATGGTATATACTTTATAGTGGCACATCTGGCTTCTAATTTCACATGGTGATTACCAATGGGCCTCCTGTCCTGTCCTTGAATCTTGAGGTCCCAGCTGCTTTACTTCACTTGAACCAGTTGGAGGGTGGGAGGCTCCTCCTGCTGGTTCTGCCACCAACTAAAAGCATCTCTTATTCACCCCTGGCCAGCCACACCTGAGGTCCCCCTTGCCTTCAGGTCAGGCAGATTTGCATTGTTGATAGAAATCTCCCTTTGCTGTCAACATCTCCCTTCTTGGGCTTCACGTGTTTCCTCTGGGGGGTGAGTGTGAACTGCTATGAAAGGGGACTTTAAAACACTGAATTTAAAACACTGAACCTGTAAGCTCAAGAGAGGAAGTTTCCAGAGCCATCTCAATCTCTGTCCTGCCTGCCTGTTTCTCTCTGACTGTGCTGGCTTCAGATGCTCTGTTGCACAGGGCAGGGAGGGTAGGGGGGGAGGAACGGGGGTGTAATGGGGGGAAGGGGGCAGCAGCTGTGTGTGGAGGCTCCTTCACCCATTCCCAGGTTTATAGGACAGGATTGCAATTTATTTTGGCTGAAACCGTGAGTTCTATCTTGTTTTTCGTATTAAATGTCCTTCACTGGCTGGTCTGTGAGGAAAAAAATGGGCTTTGCTGTCAGAATTTCTGTTTGGTTTTCCATTTAGAATTTCTACAAGTGAAGTGTTCGAAGTATAAAAACAATGGAAGTGATGTTTCTTGATATTATAAAATAATTTTAGTTATAGATTATTTGGAATTTTCTTGGAAGGCAAAAGGAAGAAAATTGAATCATCTGTGCTATTTGTATTGGAGAGCATTTGTTGGAATTAGCACACTCATGTTGAAGATCAATTTAGTCATAGAATAAAGGCACAATTAGAACAATATAAACATATTTCACATTTTGTTTCAATCTTCCTCTTCCTTTCCATGTATGATGAGTATTTTCTCTAAGTCTTTTGTTTGTTTGTTTCTTGTCTTTTTTTTTAATATCTTAGAGAATTGTAGCTGTTTGGCTATTAAAAAGAGAGTTAATTTGTGAAGTAGTAAAAAAAAAGAAATAAACACTTAAAAAGTTGTTTAAACACTTGGTTAACACTTGTTTTTAAGTTCAAAGGGTTTTTTTCTTAGAAAGCCAAATCACCAACCAGAGTTTCTTGTCTAGAAAATATCCATAATATTCCACATGGAGAATGTAGAAGATTTTTAAAGATGTTGAATGTATCCTTTGTTGTTCTAGTGGTTGTCTAGGCTTTTAATAATGAAAGCAACTGGGCCAGTGGCTAATGGCTCACACCTGTAATCCTAGCTACTCAGGAGGATGGAGATCTGATGATTGTGGTTCTAAGCCAGCTCCGGCAGGAAATGTCTAAGAGACTCTTATCTCCAACTATGTACCAGAAGTGCAGTTGTAGCTCAAGTGGTAGAGCACTAGCCTTGAGCAAAAAAGCTCAGGGACAGTGCCCAGGCCCTGAGTTCAAGCCAGGATCAGTATACATAGAAAAAGAAAGGCAACCGGTATACAAAGATGTTTCTGATGACACCTGAGTTGTAAGTCTTGGACAGCAAATTCTTATACTTTCTAGATTTTCAGAGCTACATAGTGAGCTACATAAGAGAGGGAAGATGTTGTTAATTTTACAAATCCCTGTGTAGCTATGGCCTAGAGAGTCACCCAGATCTCTGTTGTTGAGGGGTCTAGAGGTTTCCAAGTTAACTGCCTCAAATTGGCAGAGGACTTGCAGATGGATACTTGAAGATGTTATTAGGCATTTGTGCATGAACTTGTTTTCATATGTGTGTGTTTCACAAATATGTACCATGGCTGAGAAATATTTTCAATTGCTTTCCACTGATTGTTTGAACTGTTTAAGTTTAGATTATATGATAATGACCAATGTTCCCTTTTCACCTAATAGAGTGAAAACAGATGATGTAAAACCCCATAAAACTTGCCTGGTTTGATAAATGAAAAATGTTAATTTTATCTTTTAAAAGTTAGCATGTTTGCCAGGTGCCAGTGACTCGTGCCTGTCATCTTAGCTACTCAGGAGGCTTAAATCTGAGGACTGTGGTGCAAAGCCAGCTTGGGCAAGAAAGTCCATGAGACTCTGATCTCCAGTTAACCAACAAAAAACTAAAAGTGGAGCTGTGCCTAAAGTGGTAGAGTGCTAGACTTGAACAACAAAGATCAGGGATAATTCACAGGCCTTAAATTCAAGAACTGGGACCAACCCCAACCCCTTACCAACACCAAAAAAACCCAAAACCAAAAACACCCAATAGAAAAACACCTTTCAATGGAGTTATAATAACAAGCTTATTAGCAAAGGAACAAGGAATCATCAGTATAAAGGATGATGTCTTTAACAGTGATGAGTGGCATTAATATGTCTTCTTTGAGCTTCCATGTTTAACACCATCACCATCCCTCTCTTTCTATTTCCTCCCTTCCTCCCTTCCTTGCCTTCTTTCTGTCTTCTTCTTTCCCTTCCTTCTTTCCCTCTCTCACTCCCCCCACCCCCACTCTTTGTCCTTTCTTTCTTCTGTGCTGGTACTGATGTTGAATTCAGGACTTGGGTGTTGTCCCTTCGGTTTGTTTGTTTGTTTGCTTGTTTTTTACTCAAAACCAGAGCTCTCCAGTTGAACCACATCTCTACATTTTGCTTTTTGGTAGTTGGAGGTAAGAGTCTCACAGACTTTCTTGCCCAGGCTGGCTTTGAACTGCAATCTTAAGATCTCAACATCTTGAGTAGCTAGGATTACAGTGGTGACCCACCTGTACCAAGAGTATATGTTACTTTTCAAAGTTAGCTAACAACTCAGTACAATGTGTAGAGAATTGTCTCTCATTGCTTTCAACAGTTGGCTCTGGGGCCAGGCCACTCTACTCCAAGCTTTCTGGTCAAGTCTTGTCCACCTTCTGTTGTTTTTCTGGGGAAACACATTTAGCATGAAATAAACATGGCTTGTTTTGGAGGAGGCTGCATGCTGGGGGTGAGGTGGGGAGAGGGTACACATCTAGGTTTAAGGCTCAGCCAGCCGGTGCTGTGGTCTCAGGAATTCTATTTATTTATTTATTTTGTCTTTAGGTATTCATGGTGAGCCCCAGTTTACTGCTGGGGTATTGAATAAGGCATGGTAGAGTCTCTTTAGGTGCTATAGCTTGTCATGGGCAATCGATAGAGCAATGAAATGCAGCAATTGTTTTGCAGAAATAAAAGAAAAAGAAAGGTGATGAAGGCTCTTTATGTTCTTGCTAGTGTCTGGATCTTTGTTCTTTGTGAGAATGAGTTAGTGATAAATCTTGGGGTGACCATCCAGCCCATTCATTTGTACAAATTGCCCAAGCAAAATAAAATCCTCTTACAACAAATGGCACATTTGTTTCCTTTTCATGAAGGGCCTCATGCTCCGCTAAACTCCTGATATACATTTTTTGGGTCTTATCAGGACAACAGCTCTGGGAGATGTTCATCATTCACTGAGTACAACCTGTGTAATCTTTAAGACGCAGACACCAGCATGAGTGCATGCCTGCAGGAAGCTTACATCTTGGTAAAAAACAAAACAACAACAACAAAAACCCACCTTAACTTACACAGACAAAGGAAGAGATTTTGGAAAGTGCAGTCATTTGCCCGGTCCTATGTCTAGACTTTGTACAGGCCAGGGTTGCTGCAGACATCTGAGTCTTGTCTCCTGTATGGCCAGTTTGCTCTGTTGGCTGTTTCCTGTCTGCCTATTCTTTCAAGCTCCTGTCCATAAGACTGTCTGTGGGAGGTAAAGGATTTGACCACAATGGGGTATGCGTGTGCACACATGAGCACACACACATATACCCCACTCCCCACAGTTTTTGTTGTTGTGGTTTTTCTTTTAGGACAGGGAAGGCTCATAGGAGACCTGTAAATGGAGGTGGGGTTGAGCTGTGTACACATTGTCTTTCCTGCCCCATGTGTTCTGTTTTCCTGGTTGGTACCAGGCAGGAAACTTGGTGACTGGCTATCGCCCAGTTGGACCTGTCTCCAGACTCACTGGACACTGGGACAAGGTCCTGAATTGGAGGGGCCTTTTCTATGGACTGCTCACGGAGGTAGGAGTATTCTTTTTGGTAATTGTGTTTTTTAGATATGATATGCCTTATGAGCTATACATAAACACTCATAAATACTCACGGGGTACAGACATTTCCCTGTTCCCATGACCTTCAGTTTCCAGTTTTTCTTCTTGGGGCTCCCTGCATCTGTAGAAAGAAAACATTTAGACTGAGGGAGTGGGAGGGCTCATCCCTGGGCTAAGACTCTGGATGTGGGCCGCTGAAATTACCTGTCCATAAGCCATGTTCTGTTATAACAGTCTGCTTTCCAGAATCTCTTTGAAGCCTGTTTAGAGATCGGAAAACACTGCTGCCACAGGAGGTGAGTACATGATGTTCTGGGTCATGCTCTTGGATCTTGTGAGTGCATTTACTAAAAGCTCACCTTAGAGTTGATGCTCGGACAAAACTGTCCCCAGAGAGGAAGATAACACAGATGGAGTGACATCTTAAAAGCACTGTCTGTCTGCTCTGTGTGCATTGCCCCCATTGGTTCCTCTCTGAGCCTCTCTTAGTGTGCCTACCCCCGTAGTGTGGCTTGAACTCATTGTCTCACACTTCCTTAGCTCTTTCCCTTATAGATGGTATTTTACTACCTGAGATATACTTCAGTAGGTATTTTGCTGATTAATATAAGATGGAGTCTCACAAACATTCTGCTTGGACTGGCTTTAAGCCACAGTCTTCCAGATCTCAGGCCCCCAAGTAGCTAGGATTACAGGTGTCAGCTAGTAGTGCCTGGCTTGTTAAAGTCTCTTGAACTTTTATCTCCAATACTGGTTTTGGAGAAAGCCAGGGGTATCACCTTCTGAACCGTAGGTGATAGCACACATGATTGATTTAACTGAGTACTTGCTTCAAGGAAGTAGGAACTCTTCCTAGTCCAAAGATAACAAAAGCAAGGAGAGAATATTTCCTCAGAAAACTAGAGTCCAGATCTAACACATGGTATTAACTTACAGCAGAGGTCAAATAATACAGTGCGGTCCATAGTTTTCTGTTCTCAAGTTTTTGTTGTTGTTGTTGTTGTTTAAACATTTCTCAGAGCTAGGGGGTAGTGGTGACTCAAGCAATACAGTGCTGGCCTAGCAGTGGAGGCCCTGTGTTTAGTCTCTCTTTGCTCTGTAGAGGGATGGAGCAGTGGAACAAACACCTACGTGGCGTCCCATAGCACTAATGGTCACTAATGGGACAACTGCTGGCTCTGTATGGGAAGGGCTTTTGCTTCTCACTTCTGTAACCTGCTTGCTGCCATACTTAAGGCAAATCCCCTTAGTTCAGGGGACTCAGCATTTTGGACATTAGTCTGCTAGGTCCATGAAGGCATGTCAATAAAAGTTTTGCTTCCTGAAAAGCCTAGTTGTGCCCATCTCTATCTCAGTTTCCCACATCTCTGGTGCATTGGCCAGGATTTGGAGACAGCATTGTCTCCAGCTTCTCTAGGGCTCAGCCCTTTAGGACATCTGAAGGTCTGTTCCATATGGACCAACAGCTCTCTCTATACCGCCTGACAGGGTATAGAGCAGGTCTCAGCAGCATGGAGGAACCCAGAGAAGGCTCTGGAGCCAAGCAGGAACCTCGCATTTCAGAATGGTCAGAACCTGGGTTCAACTATCTAGGTTGCCTGTCCTTAGGGGCAGAGAAGGGGAGATGGATCACCTCCCAGAGACACCAGAGTTCCCTTGCCTGGAGTCAGGTTCTAGATGGAGGGCGAGTATGAGTAATGACTCTGTGTGTGTGTGTGTGTGTGTGTGTGTGTGTGTGTGTGTGTGTGTGTCTTGAGATCATCCCAGATGTGAAGTGAAGCAAGTGTAACATCTCGATCTACAGGTCGCCTATGGTCTAGGGTGAGCCCTGATAGGCTTCTAGCTGGGATTATACAGACCTGCTTCAGCTAAGAGAGGCTCCCAGGAGGGAAGCAGCTACAGACATGAACTGAACTCTAAAACTACAGTCAGGAAGATTGTGCTAGAAATCCCACTTGTACTGGATCAGCTACTACCCATAACATCATTGAAAATCAGGTCTAGTCATATGAAGTCAATAAGTTGCTCTTTGAAGTCCTCTGTGGATGCCTGAACCTCTTAATCAAAGGCATATGGGGGGACCTAAAGGAGGTAGGTAACCTTACCCTGAGACAGCAGATGCAGGTCTTAGGGTCTAAGAGACTTCTTGTTTGCCCAACAACTGCCATATACACTCATATAAACCTGGATAAAACAATAGAATGAGCCAGGTACCAGTGACTCACACCTGTAATCTTAGCTACTCAGGAGGCTGAGATCAGAAGAACTAAGTTTGAAGCCAGCCCAGGCAAGAAAGTCTGTGGGACTCTTATCTCCAATTAACAGCCAGAAAAACTGGCAATAGCGCTGTGGCTCAAAGTGATAGGGCTCTAGCCTTTAGTGAAAAAGCACAAGGACAGGGCCTAGCCCCTAAGTTCAAGCTCCAATACCACCAAAAAAAAAAAAAAAAAAAAGGAATGTTCGACCACTAAAACCTCATTGAAGGGCCCTTTTGTTGTTATTTTGTCCACCTCACCACAATCAAGGTAACAGAGCTTGGTCCCTGGATTTACCATAGCTGAGTGAAGCCAGCACTCTTCGAGTGGAAGTGCATCCCCAATCCAGCGTCGTCATGCAAAGTTATCGTCTGAAATTCCCGCATCCAGACTCTCCAGCTGCCTCTGAGCAGGGAGACGGCAGCCCTGCTTTAGCCACTCCGGAGGGTGACTAATCTATGCATCGTGTTGTTGCCTGGGGAATCGACAACAGGCCGCCAAGATGAATCCTTTACTTCCTTTCTTGGCACTGTGACTTTTCTTACGTTGGCTTCTTCCACAAGCCAGGGTCTTTGTGACAGATGTATTCTCACCGCATGATCAGGTACCTTTGTCACCCAGACTCTGCTGTTCTGTACTCCTTACTCCAGTACAGGCGCTGTCATCAGATCATGCCTTCACAATCGTACCATCTCTTCAGTGAGCTCCTAGGTAATCAGCATATATGTTTCAACCCCACCTCTCACCCTCAAGAGCAATGGTAGAAATTCCACA
Source organism: Dipodomys spectabilis (assembly GCF_019054845.1). Lineage (NCBI taxonomy): Eukaryota > Metazoa > Chordata > Mammalia > Rodentia > Heteromyidae > Dipodomys > Dipodomys spectabilis. Next base: position 48,979,407 of record NW_024870679.1, on the reverse strand, counting down.
ACTTTCCTGGGGGGGTAATTGATGAACTAATGTCCATGTTTTTTGATGTGGGTATGGCCATAGGCGTGGTCAAGGCATAGGCCTAAGTGTGAGAGGGGGATGTGGATGCCTTGCCTGGGAGAGAGCTTACGTGTTAGATGGTAAATACATTTGTCTTAGGAGTCGCTGGCCCCTAGGGTGAACTTCACTCGCAGTCTTGTCCCTACTGGAGTTGTGTTTCATGGGCTTCCTGGCAAGGGGCAGAGCCCTCAGCCTTCCCTCTCAAGGGGAGGGCTTCCCTGGATTGTGCCCTTCACACCTGTAACTCCACCAATTTCACTATACTTAAGCTCTCAGATTGGGAGCAGAGATGTACAGTTGATATAAAGATAAATGGAAAGAGATTTGGCCCAGCACCTTGCTACATTTCAGTCTTGTCACTATCACCCCCGAGACTACCTCATACCAGGTCTTTCATTCCTTTTATGAGGAAATGGAGAGTGAATTTCCAACCTCCATCAAGGCTAAAAAAATCTGCTTCTCCTCCCACTGGCTGAGTCCATAGCCCAGACACAGAAGGTTACCTCATGTTATATTTGTGGGGGAACTAACTTGGGAGACCATGGAAGACCATGGAAAGACAAGGACCTAAGCCCACAGGAGCCCTTCAGTGAAACCCCCTTCTCGGAAGTATTCTATTTTCCATCCAGAAGGCTGGTTTACTATCCTGATGGGAGAATTAACTTGCCTGGGACAAAAGTTTTACAATGACACTGCCTAGGAGACCCAATGGTGTGTGTGTGGTCAGGGAGCGAGGAGGGGATTCCAAACCACATGGAACCTCAACCTAACCCTCTAACTCATCTTCCAAACCTCCAGGGAGCCCGGAACAATTTAACAGTGGGCACAAGAATTATTTAACAGTGCCCAAAGAATTGTATAGAAATTGTAAGATGCAGGCTTATACACTGCTACCCAGTGGCTGGTTCAGGTCATGTGTACTGGGCACTATCAGGCCATCTTTCTTCTTATTCTCCCTCAAACAAAGTGAATACTTGGGAGTTCCCACATACAAAGGAAAATTGAGTAAACAAAAATGGGGTGCTTTACAAATTAGGAACTGTCAGGATGATGAATGGCTTCTCAAGTGAATCATTTAGTACTATGGTCCTGTCACCTGGGCAGAAGATGGGTCCTGGGGCTATTGTACAACTACATTATTTGTTTCCAAGTAGTAGTTGAGATTATAACCAATAAAACTGCAAAAGCCTTTGACATACTGGCCAAGTAACAGAGAGAGGTACACAATGCAGTATGTAAAAACCACTTGGCCTTGGACTGTTTACTGGCTTCTGAAGGTGGGACATGTAGAAAATTCAATTTAAGTAACTGTTCACTACAAATTGATGAAAAAAGGTGATCAAAGACATTACAGATAGGATGAGGATGGGTATTCACGTACCTGTCCAGACTTGGAGGGGATGGAGCCCCAGTGATCTGTTTGGTGGTTGGTTTTCTATCTTTGATGGTCTAAAAACCCTAACAGGGGCAATAATACTTACCTTGGGAACATGTCTGGTACTGCCTAGTTCTCCTATCCTAGTGATAAAGTCTGTTGGAACTATCATTGAGGTTCCTGTGGAAAGGAAGACAGCCACCCATGTTTTGATATTATGGAAACACAAACCCCTAAATTAAGATGATGCTCTTTGACTCAGACTGTGTCTGAGAACCAATGGGGGAACATGCAGTAGAAAGGGGGTGTGACAAAGAAGAAACGCTCTTAAGTTTATAGTTGCCCCTGCTACATGAAGGGCTTTTCTAGCTGTAATTACTCTTTGTTCTGGAGTGGGAAACTGAAACTGATTGGTGGGAAACTGAAACTCATAGAAACAAAGACGTAAGAGAACTCTTGTAGCACTAGAGACAAGGCCGTCAATGAGACCACTGCTGATCCTGTATGGGAAGGACTTTTGCTTCTTGCTTCTGTAATCTGCTTGGTAGGGTACTTAAGTTGCCCCTTTGTTCTGGGGACTCAGCTTTTTGGACATTAGTCCACTGAGTTTGTGCAGGCATGTCAATAAAAATCTTGCTGCACGCAAAGCTTTGGTCTTCTAATTTCCTATTTGAGTTCCCTGCAACACCAACTATCTAAAGAAAATATATTGCCATATTTATGGCAACAATGCTGTTAATGCCACCTAATAAAGGAAATTTTATTTCTGATAAAAGAATGTTAAAAAAGCACAGATTGGTGCTGGGCCATCAATCAACTTGGATGTGCTGTTGTGCTCCCTGAATTAGCATTTTGATCAGCCTACTTGGCAGGATAAAACAATTAATATTTGTAATGTCACTTTGGTGAAAGCCAATAAGCTCTGGGATACATAGTAGAAATGGATTTCCTTGACCATTCTTTTAAGATCACACAGAGTATTTTAACTCAAAAGTAAAATGAAATAACAAGATATATAACAATGAAGTTGGCATGCTGTTTTATCTGTAATGTAAGTGGATGTTTTCTTTTGCAGTGCAAGCTCTGCTGTTAGTGACCATTTGGTCCCATTCCCATGCATCTACCAGTTCCTATAGACCTCACTAGCCCACTAGAGGAACTGGGACTCAAAGAAAAAAGGCTCCTCTCCTCATTGTGCCAATTCCTCCACACTCCCTGTCACTTGACTATGGTTGTGAACTATTAAGAGGCAGCATCAGAGATGGACACTTGTGGTTCACATCTGTAATGGTGGTTCAAAGTTAGCCTGGGTAGGAAAGACTGTGGGATTCTTTTCTACAGTTAACAATCTCCAAAACCAGAAGTAGAGCTGTAGTTCAGAGTGGTAGAGTGCTAGCCTTGAGCAAAAGAGCTCAGGGATATTGCCCAGGCCCTAAGTTCAAGCCCCTTGACTGTCCAAAAAAAAAAAGTCAGCGTCAGGCTTTGCATACGATAAGTGTGGGTAACAGGCCAGGCATTGACCTGTCCTGACATTCACCGCACAGGGACCAACATCTCAGGTTAGAATTACTTAGAGACTGTCTGGAGATGTGTGACCGCCACAGGTCTGGGTGTGGACTGTTGCAGTGGTCTGAGGATGAAGGGAAGAAACACAAAGATGACCAAGACATGGTCCCACTCGGGGGAGATCCACATCTCAAGTGGAAGATGACATTCCAGAAACCAATTACACAGTTGCAGGCACTGGGAAAACAGAGATAATAAGTTGGGGTCTCCGTTGGCTTGTAGCTCATAACTTGATAATGAGAGAGACATGTGAATAGAGAATTGTGATCACAAATGAGAAACGAATGCCAAGTGTTCCTAGGAGGATGGGGTGGAGCATGAAGATCAGAAGAAGTTTTTGTAGAAGGGTGGACACAAAGGACTTTTGAGGTGGGGTTGGTTGAGAGGGCTAGTGTAATGATGGCAACTGCCATTCTTAAGTTTTGGCATACTGGCTCTCTTAATCCTGATGACAGCCTTATTCGCAAGTAACATTGGGTCACTTGCTTGTGATTATCGAGTTTATTAGTCAGGGGCAGAACTGGTTTCAAATTCTGAAGTCTGTCTCTGGGTTTGGGCATCTGCATCACACTGCCACCATGTACCACAAGTGCGTGGTATAGGAGAGGAGGGGGCCAGGTAAGATTAGAGCTGATATGTAAGTGTGGTAGATGGTGCAGAGATTTTTCTGCCTCCTGCCTGAGCTGAGACTTTCCCTGGTAGACACAGAAAGATAATGCAGAGGAGAGCTTGCATGCAAGATGAAGAAAACCACCTTGGCAGTGTGATCATGAACTAGATGCAAAAGAACCTGGAGGCTGTCTTAAGGCAGTTGCTCCACCTGGGGAGAGCAGAAGGGCAGAGGGGCAATGGGCTGGAGAGGAGGGACACAAGTAAGAATGATTTAAGAAGTAACAGTGCCCAGAATGAGAGGAGCAATTGGATATAGAAGGACGCAGGAATTGTCAGGGCCAACACTTGTGGCTTGAGCATCATTTGCAGCTATCATCTCTGAATGGTATTCTGGGCTGCTGAATGCTGCTATTGTCCCCTGCTAGCTCAGTGGAGGGATGGCAGAGAGAAGGTCACAGTCCCCCAACCAGGCTGTCCCAGCCTGACTTGCAGGGCCATCTCTTTGTTCTCAGACACCAAAAACAAACAAAAGAGCGGAGAGACACAGCGTGGACAGTTGTGCCTCTCGCAGGGGAGTCTTAAGTCCCTGCTACTGGAAACCCAGATCCTTTTTGGCTAAGTCCCAGGATTCTAAATACCCTATCTCCTCCCTTACCCAAGAAAGCAAACTTTTGGTTTGCATCATTCCAACCTCTGCACCTGGGAAGGCAACTCACTCACATTTGTTATTGGTGCTGGTGGTGGTCATAGGGCTTGAACTTGGATCATAGGCACTGTCCTTGAGCTTTTGTGCTCAAGGCTGGTGCTCTACCACTTGGAGCCACAGTCCTACTTCCAGTTTTCTGGTAATAAATTGGAGATAAGAGTCTCATAGACTCCCCTGACAAGGCTGGCTTCCAACTGCAATCCTCAGATTTCAGCCTCCTGAGTAGCTAGAACTACAGGAATGAGCTGGCTCCATCTCACATTTTCTAGCAATGTGGTGCTTTTCTCTGCATTGTTTCCACCTTGCCATCTAGACTAATTTCTCCGTCTCACCTTTGCATACTCAAGAGGCTTATTAAAGCATTTTCCCAAACAAAAGCACAGTCTTCTCCTAAAGATGGATTTTGTTGTCATCTCTGGAATACAAAAATGGCTGCAGGCAGCTTTGAAAATTGCAAGGTTTTCATTTCTTCCATAATGTTCAATATGGAAAAAAAAAAGAAATAAAAAAAGTGAAGAATGGAGATCATTAGATTTAGTGGCTTTTTTTTTTTTTTTTTTGCTGGTCCTGGGGCTTGAACTCAGGGCCTGGGCACTGTCCTTGAGCCTCTCTGTGTTCAAGGCAAGTGCTCTACCACTTGAGCCACAGCACCACTTCTGGCTTTTTCCGTTTATGTGGTACTAAGGAATCAAACCCAGGGCTTCATACATGCTAGGTAAGCACTCTACCACTAAGCCACATTATTCCCAGCCCATTGCAGCCACCTTATTGAACAAACATTAATTGAAGGAGATTTTCTACTTCTAGCAATAAAGGATCATATCGGAGAACTAAACTAGTCCTTACCCATACTGGGCCATGGGTCATCTCTGGCCCAAAAAGGAACAAAAAAAAAATCTCAGTTTCTTCCATTGAATTAACATGGTCCTCCTGACTACCTCCCACTCCATACCTGGTTAAAGCAGATATAATCCTTCTCCAGTAGAAGATATAGTCATCCACAATCTCAAGTTATATCTGTGAACAAATTTTCCAATGCAAAATCTGACATCAAATCAAACTAGGTGCTCTAGTTTGGCTCTTAAATATCCCCAAAATGCCTATGTATTGAAGCTTTGGTTCCTAGCCTGTGGCATTATTGGAGATGGTGGAGCCTTTGGGGATGAGGCCTAGAGGGAAGAAGTTTGGTTATTGGGGTTTCCCTCTAAAGAAAATATTGGGATTCTGCCCATTCCTCACTTTCTTGCTCCCATGATATGAGCAGCTTTGCTCTACCACATGCTCCTTCCTTGATATTTGGTCCCATTCCAGGTCCCAAAGTAATGGAGCCAACCAAAGCATTTGAAACTATGAGCTAAAATAGTTCTTTAAAAAATATGTATGTAAGCCGGGCGCTGGTGGCTCACGCCTGTAATCCTAGCTACTTAGGAGGCTGAGATCTGAGGATCGCGGTTCAAAGCCAGCCCAGGCAGGAGAGACCGTGAGACTCCTATCTCCAATAACCACCAGAAAAACCGGAAGTGGCGCTATAGCTCAAGTGGTAGAGCGCTGGCCTTGAGCTGAAGAGCTGAGGGACAGCGCCCAGGCCCAGAGTTCAAGTCCCACGGCCGACCGAAAAAAAAAAAATGTATTTATCTCTGGTATTTTTGCCACTGACAGTGGCAAAAAGGTGAGGGGCCAGGTGATACTAGGTGTAGGAATAAACATGATAACAGGAGTGATATCTAGCCTCAAAAGCAAATAATATAGAGATGCTCAGACATAGATTAAGATGGTTATTGGAGAACTATTATATGTCAAACACCTGCACTAGGCACTGAGGATAAAATAGTGAGCAAACAAATCATGATTTCCACTTTTTTTGTGCTTTTGCAGTCTTCTAAGGGAGACAGATATTCATCAAATCAATTGTAGTAGGTTGATTGCAAAAAGGTCCCAGGTTTCCCCTTCCTTGCACCTGTAAACCCCCCTCCCCGTTAAACCCCCATAATGTGACTTTGCAGCTCTCCTAAAGATAGGTGAAATCTGCTTTGGGCTGGCCTTGCACTTGCTATGGTCTACAGAATGTTGCAAAGAAGGTGGCAATTCAGAGCCCAAATCTCTAGAAGCCTTGTTTCCATTTGCTTGTGCTCTTAGGATACTGACTCTCTGAACAATTCCAGACTCTCCAGTTGGAGAAAGGGAGATAATCCCAGCCATTGCCCCAGACTTGAAAAAGAGTCCAGCCAAGAACCACAAATCTGCTTTGCTGACTTGCAATGGCTACAGGCACCTGAATGAGCCCCCCTGAGCTCAGTGCAGATCAGTAGAACTCTCCAACAGTCCTCCGAGAACAGATACTTATTGCAGGTGCAGTGATAGTTATGTGGCATTATTGTGGACAGATGACTGAAGCAAACACAAATGAGTAACTGTAACCAGATGAATAAAGGAAATGTATTGGGCTCCCATGTTTAAAAGAGGAAGGTGATGTGTCTAGTGTGTTTTCATTTATGGTGTTTATGCTTTTTGTTGGTGGCTTCTTGACTATGTAAGTTATTGATGTCATTTATCAATTCTGGAAAATGACTGCTTCCTGTCAGAATATTTCTTTGACTCACTTTCTTCTTTCTGGAATAGAAATGAAGCATCTTGCTGTGGGTAACTTGTTTTATGTGTCTCCCACATGTTTTTCCTGCCTGTGTTGTAATAAGAAATTTTGTTTGGATTCTGTTTCTACTTGATACATCTCATTTGTATATGCATGACAGATCTTCAGAGGCCTCTGCTCATTCACTAGGATGCTAATTTTAATTATTTATTTATCAAAACTTCTGCTGGATTCTTTTTTTGGGGGGGGGGTTGGGTGGGTTAATTTTGGCGCTCAAATTCAGGGCCTAGGCACTGTCCCTGAGCTTTTTCCACTCAAGGCTTTTGTGCTCTACCACTTTGAGCCACAGCTCCAATCTGGTTTTCTGGTGGTTAATTGGAGAAAAGAGTTTCATGGTCTCTGAAACATGATCCTCAGATCTTAGTCTCCTGAGTAGCTAAGATTACAGGTATGAGTTGTTATTTGTTTGTTTAAAGAAATCACAAGAAACTGCTGGATTCAAGACTTCTGGGGTTGTTTCTTTTGGAAATAGTAGCCAGGATCACCGGTAAGCAGTTCTTGATATGAGCTAGCTTCTCCTCTGGAGACCCTCTAGCACTCCAGTGCCTCTCAGCTCTCATGGGTATTTACATAAGCAAAAGGCCCCAAAATGTAAGTCTCATTAGATGCTAGTAACTCAGCTTCTGCTTATCCCCTTTTGTTTCAAGTCATCCCATACTTTCTACTTGTTAGCACTGAGATCCCTAGGTAGTGAAGCTATCGGGTAGCGATTTCTCTGAATTATTAGATGCTTGTCTTTCTCAGGAGCCTCCCAACCCTGGCCATTCTGCTGTCTTAGAGTATAGTCTTTGGATGCTTTCCAGCATTTCCTGGATGAAGGAAAACAGAAGCATTTGCTAATGAGGCCCATGATTCTCCTGCAAACAGACTCTGGAAAATAGGTAAATTTGACTAATCTATTTTTCTTTCTTGGTACTATTATTATGGGTAATTCAGGACTTATTACAACTGTCAAATCTTGATTTCACAAATGGGGAAAGAGTTGGTCAAAAGGTTGCCCAGCTAATCTCAGATTTTTAAAGTATATATTTTGGTAAAATATGTAGTTGAGCCTTCTCAGTTCCTAAGGTAGGTGTCCCTGGTGAATACATTTCTTCATGGGGCAAATTTTCATGTAATAGCAGTAGTTTTTGTCATTTTTTTGTTGCAAATCTCAGAAATCCATACGCATAACAAACATTTATTATGGAGGCGTCATATTACTTAAGTGGAAAGGGTTTGTGAACATCGCCTTTGTACTGTTAGAAAAAATAGAAATCTCATGTGAAAAGTTCTCTATGTTGTGGAGAGACCCCTTCCATTTCTTCTTCCTTCCCTGTTGAGTTGCTGAGAATGGTGGTGCTAACTAAGTCTTTGCCCAGTTAAGTCAGGAGGATTTCTGTGGACTTCCTGATCCTACTCTTCAAGGGCTGGTAAGTTATCTAGAGGACTCTTTTGGCTGAGTAAGCATAACCAGAAAAGGAGGATTTCATTGTTTATCAGTGGATGTATCATGGAACCCCAGAGTGGAAATGATATAGCCACCTCAGACAAAATTGAAACTAGGAGGTGGGGAGAATCTAGGCTTTCTCATCCTTTTCATCATTCATCTCTGTTCAGTCTGTATCCCTGGAGATAAATGTTCTCTGCTTTTTTTCCATTAGTGAGAAAGAATAGGGTTCCTGATTTATAGCTATAGGCAGAGCTTCAGTTGCTTGTCTTCTCAGTACCAATCAGAGATATTCCAGTTGTCCCAGAGCTGAGAGATCATCCCTGCTCCCACACAGTGTCACATGACACAGATGTGGTGCCTAACAGCCTTCCTTAGCCAGATTGGGAGTTCCAACAGAAGGGAAAGAGGGAGTAGAGAACTGGGCCAAACAATCAAAAAGGGTTGATTATAGCTGAATACTTTATGAGAACATTGAAAGCCTGACTTGATATTATAAGTCTTCACTTTCTTCAAAAGAGAGCAGGAGAGGGGCTGGGAAGGTGGCTCAGTGGTAGAGTGCTTGCCTGGCATGCATGAGGGCCTGGGTTTGATTCCTCAGCACCACATAAGCAAAAAGAAAAAAGCCGGAAGTGGCGCTGTGGCTCAAGTGGTAGAGCGCTAGCCTTGAGCTGAAGAGCTGAGGGACAGCGCCCAGGCCCAGGGTTCAGGCCCCATGACCGGACACCCCCCCCCAAAAAAAAAAGAGAGCAAGAGAATGCCTTAGCCCTTGCCTCACCTGAGGCCTTGCTTAGCCTGGCCTCGGACCCTGCATTTTCTTGCCTCAGGCCAGACCTGGCCTAGCCTCAGGCATGACTTGGGCCCTTATTACATACATCTCAGGTCTACTTTGCCTCCCTTGGCCTAGCCTCCCCTGGCCTCAGGACTTGCCAGGCTGGGACTATTCTAGTTTCTACCTGTTTCAAACCATGCCTTTGCCTAAGGCCATGACTTGCTTTGCTTCAGGCCTTGCCTCCCCTCAGGCCTTGAATAGGCCTTACCTTGCCTGAGGCCTTGTCTCTTGCCTTGCTTCTGGCCTTGCCTCAAGCCTCATCTTACTGCAGGCCTGTCCTCAGGCATTGCCTCAAGCCTAGTCTTGCCTTGCCTCAGGCCTCACCTCAGGCCTTGCTTTGCCTTCCCTTGCCTCAGGCCTTGCTTTGTCACAGGCCTTATCTTCCATCAGGCTTTGCCTCCTCTCTGGCTCTATCTCATCTCAGCCTGAGGCTTCAAACCCCTGGCCACTGTGATATTCATGTCTAGATCTGGCCAGTGGAGGTGCCAATCTTTTCCCTCCCCGATGTGTTATTAGCTATTGCCATGTGGCTGAAGTAAAAGGTTTGCTTCAAAACATTCACCTTTGATGCTCCCTCTTGCCCAGAAGTTGGATCTACACTTTAAAAGTTTTATTTTTTTCTCCAAGAACTTATTTTAATTTCTGAAAGTTTTACAGTTGCATAAGTAATACATTCATTTAAATAACTCTATTTGTATTTATTGTAGGAAAAAATTATATCCCAGACATACCATTTTTCATGGTGGGGAAAACAAGACAATTTACCAGTCTGTTGTAACTGGTAAGGATTCCTGTGTCCTTCTGACAGCATTGTGCCTGACCCAGCAACACCATCTCAGGAAGTCTGTGGTTAAGATGTGAGCTATTATCTTGCCCATGTAATTGTAACCCCTCTGTACAGTATTTTCACACACACACACAAAATGTGAGCTGCAGGGAGAATATGTATGGCCCACCTACCAATGGGAGCCAGTGATGCCATCTGATGAGAAGGTTGGAAATTCCTGGAAGCATTGGTCCTGGCTTTAAGTCCTACTCCCTACCTGTTCTTTGTGTTACTCTGGTCAGCTTTACACAATCTGTTAAGACTCTGACACATGAATAATAAAGTTTTATCAACTTGTACCTTTTTTTTTTAAACCAGTACTGGGGCTTGAACTCAGGATCTGGGCACTATCCCTTAGCTTTTTTAAATTTTCCTTCAAGGCTGGCCCCCTACCAATTGAGCCCCTTCTGACTGTGCTTGATGGTTGGAAATAAGAATCTTTCAGATTTGTTTCTTTCAAACCTTGATCCTCAGATCTCAGCCTCCCGAGTAGCTGATTATATGTGTGATCACTAGTGCCTGGCTCAGTAATGTATTTTAAGATGGAAAATGAATTCAATGGAATTTTAATATTGGTAATTGTAATCAAATTTGCCCCAGCCTCTAGTGGCCAAAATATCACCTTCATCTTTTCCGTAGCTCTGAGTCAAAAACTTGCTCCTGTCTCTCACGTCTCTGACAAGTGAGCATATCAACATTATTCTAGTCTTCCATTTTTGTTAAGAGTTAAGTTTGTTTTGGTAAGGAAGAGACAATTTTGTTTCTTCCCTCCTGAATTTCTGCCCCAAACAGAACAAAAGGTGACTCCAACTAGGGCAGAACAGAGCAGTCTAACTACGCAGTAATGCCATGTCTGTAAATACTGTCCTATCAGACAAGGTCTATGTGACTTAAGTGTCACTGTTAAATAAGGAAGGCTAACTGGCTTGGTCCCTTGGGCTCACAAAACCAAAAACCTAGGGCCTCAGGACAATCCCAGGAGAATTTAAAGGCACCCTTATTTAACTTGCTTTAAAAAAAATAGTGTGCTGAGTTTTTATGTTTGACTTGGCGGACATGCTGGCTGGGGGTGGGGTGGGTCTGCCGCTGAGTTCAGCATCAGCCCGAGATCTTGCCTAGATGGATGGAGGGAGAAAGTCTGCTAAAATGAAGGGTTGGGGGCAGGTGTGAGAGCTCAGCTTTTGTTCAACTCCAAGGAAGGAGAGGCCAGAGAGAAAAATGGTTGTGTCTCTAGGACTGGATTTGTACCATATTTGGAATAGAATGAGCATTAATGTCAGAACATGGGACGCCTCTTTGTTTGGAGCTGGACAGGAGCCTAGACATGCTGGGACTTTGAGGATCCTGTTGGAGGTTTCCAGGCCTGCCTATAATACCAGTCAGTGAGATCAGTAAGCCTTCTCCTGGAGCCTTCAAGGTGAGCTCCACTAATGAGGAAGTGGCCCCCGCATGGAGGGCTGTCTAGCTCTCCCCTCCCTGTCCTGAAGTTTACAGGAACCCTCCTAACTTTGTGGTAACTTGGAGACTAGAGAGTTATCAGCTTCCTGGCTCCATTCATGGCCAAGGAAGAGTGTCAAGAGAGAATTGAGAAGGGAGCCAAGGAAAGAATCTTTGAGAGTTAGGAGAACTCTTATTAGTTTATAAATATGCAAACTCCTTTTTTTCCTTTCCTTTTCTGGCAGTGCTGTGTGAGATTGAACTCAAGACCTCATACTTGCTTTGGCAAAGGCTTGAGTCACTTCCCCCCTCCCCCTGCCATCCTATGCTTTTAGTTTGTTTTGTGCTTTTTGCCTGGTCAGCCTCAGACTATGATCCTCTTATCTCTGCCTTCTGAGTAGCTGGGATTATAGGTAGGTATCATCACATACAGCCTCAAACTCATTTTTTTTTCTGGTGTTCCTAGCTTACATGGCTTTGCTCAGATTTTTTTTAATCTTTGAATTCCCTTATTAATTTTTAATGTAAATTATTAGCAGAAATGAATTGTATAAAGGGGTTTTGTTGTGATATTTACAGGTATGCATATAAAGTACTTTGACCAAATTCTCCATCTATATTACTCTTCCTTAAATTTCTTTCTCCTGCCCCCTCCATTTAAATAGTTTTAGTAGATTTCATTATGCCATTTTCACATATATAATGTATTTTTATCACATTCCTTCTTCATATCTATATGTCTAAATTCTTCTAGAGCCTCAAGTAAGAGTAAACTTTTTCTTCTGTTTACTGGCTCCTCATTTTCTACTTCTGGTTGTTGTTATTTGTTTGACCACCCATGTTTTCTGGTAGGTAGAAAACTCAGTTTCCTACCCTTGTGGTCCAGATTCATGGTGGCGGTGACTGCGAGGAGGGTTATGTCATAATTCAGCCCACCATAGTGGAGTAGGAACACAGCTTTGTGAGCAGATTACCCTTTGGTTGAACTTAACCCTGCCATTCACTAATTGTGTAGCACTGGGCAAATTCCTCAGCTTGGCTGAGTGAAGTTATCTTGAGAATTAAATAAATTAGCCTACATGTGCTGGGTTCACAGTGTTCTAGAGGTATTAAATTCTGTTTTCCATGTTCCCTCTTGTCCAGCTAGTGTAGAAAGAGCTTCCTACCTAGTTTTAGCAACAAACAACCTTCCCCCACAAAGCAATGAATCAATCAACAATATGAAACTTTCAAGATGGAGAATAATAGTGTACACCTGTAATCCCAGCTGCTTGGGAGGCAGAGACAGAAAGACTGTGGCTTGAGGCCAACCTGGCTAAAAAATTAGTGGGACCCCAGGTCAACAACAAACTGGGCATGGCAGAAGTGGCTCAATTGCTTTGTGGAATGTCTAAAACCTTTGCAGGACAGGCAGCTACCTCTATACCTCTTGGGGTTCCCAAGACACTGGATTTGATGGTAGGAGATGGGAATACCTAGTGAGCTAAGAGAAGTGTTAGTAATGTGGGGTTCTCTCAGTGTCCTAGAAGGAAGAGGTGTCACTCTCAGAGGTGGTGAACTGAGAGGGCAAGGCCAGTGAAGGAGTGGTAGAGCTCCCAGAGCTTTTCCTGAAGCAGCTAGGAACTGCTGGACAGTTGTGGCCTGGGAGGACCACAGCAATTGCCTGGCTATGACAAGGCAGGAAGAGCAGGGAGTATAAGAAATAGCCTCTCTGCTCCTTCCCTCCCTCCCTAATCTCTTATGTTAGAGCCTCGCCTCCCATTGGCTGAGAACTTTCCCAGAAGTCAGAGGGTACTGGTGATGCATCCACAGAGCAAGGCCAAAGGCAGGGCGTGGAGAACAGCCAGCAAGGTCTCACTGCTCTGCAAGGTTTGTTGTCTGGCAGTAAAGTGTGTTAGACACTTGGCTTGTGATCAGTGGAATTGAGGGGGAAGGGGAAGCCTAATCAGCGTCTGGCTAAATTCTGATTTATTCTCTTTGCTTTTGGAAATGTAATAATCTTCTCCATCAAAGCTCCATCTATCTGCCAAAATAATGCACGGCCTTTTGTACAAATGAAAGACTTACTGCTATTATGCAAACATAAAGGAGACCTCATTTGCATGTAGCGAGGGTTGGGGAGGGGAAGAAAAAAAATCCTATTTGCAATAAAATTAATTATACCAGTGTGGCAAAGAGACACATGAGTATCCATTTAACACTTGGACAGGAGCAGAACTAAGTTTCCTTGCCAACCCTGATGAAATAATGGAGCCAAAATGAAAATACTCTGAAAAATGGGGACCTGGCGAGAATAAACAGGAATGGGGGGATTTCTGGCCACTAGAAGACCCTCCCCCCACTCTGCAGAAACAAAAGATGGAAATAAAGGTTTTTACAAATAACAACCATGAATATTAATGTTCTAGAGCTCATGCTTGTACCCAGTTTCTCATGAAAATGGCTTTTTTTGCAGAGGGCTGTTAGCTGGTGATTTGGGTCTGTTGTGAAGTAGTAAGGAGGACATGTTTTGAATCTGAAACCTGGAGGCAGGTAGGACCAAGAGAGGTTTGTTATACAGTTTTGCTTGAGTTTCAGGAAATAGGACACTGCAAAAGCAAGCAAAGAAATCACTGGCATGGAGAAGAGAAAATTGGAGTGTCTGTGACTAGAGGATTATTTAGTTCATAAGGTGACCAGGTTCCTCACATTATGTGAACATATAGGGCTGCTTTGTCTGGCTGCCGCAAGCAGAGGGAAGGTGTCTTGGGTATAGGCTCTTGTGTCTATCTAGGTCTTAGTCTATCTCCCATATCTATGCCAAAGAGACACACCCAAGACATGTTAAGAAATGTATTAAGGAGCCAGATAAGGTGTCTCCAGACTTGGTCTCCCATAAAAGCTATACATGGCTGGGCTCTGATGACTCAACTCCTGTAATCCTACCTACTAAGTAGGCTGAGATCTGAGGATTGGGGTTTGAAGCTAGTCTGGGTGGGAATGTCCCTGAGACTATCTTCAATTAACAACCCCCAAAGCAGGAAGTGGAGCTGAGGCTCAAGTAGAGCAGCAACAGCCTTGAGCAAATAAGCTCAGGGACAGCTCCGAGGCCCTAAATTCAAGCCGTAGTATCAGCACAAATGAACCAACACACAACAGATTAGGCATGGTGGTATGTGCCTGTCATCCCAGTGAAGACACATAGGAGGATTGCCATCCAAGCCATCCATCTAGCCTAGGCATAGAGTGAGACCTTATCTCCAACAACTAAAGGGTCTGGTGGAGTGGCTCAAGTGGAAGAGAACCTGTCTAGCAAGCGTGAAGCCCTGAGTTCACACCCCAGTACTGTTCGGAAATGCATATTTCTCCAAGCTCCCCACAGATATCTTGGGCATCAGGATGGGAGAGAATGTTGTGTTTTTGTTGTTTTGAAACAGGGTCTTTCATTGTATTCCAAGTTGGCCTGGAACTGGCTCTTCTTGCCATAGTCTCCTAGGTGCTGAGATTATAGATATGCACTAGCACCTAGTTAGGGAATATTGCATGCTGATTTCCTCCCTTGCCATCTGAGAACCCTGTGCCTACTACCTACTACCACCTACCCTCTAAACCTTCCTGCTTCTGGGACTCAGCTCAGCTCAGTGCCCATTGCACAACAGGTGTTACCCTTTGCTTCTAGGTAAGTGAAAGCCCCAGGGACTATCTGGAAAGAATAGTGATAATTTGCTTCAGGTCATCTGCAGCTAGCTATCAACGAAAGGAAATGCGGGCTGACTCGCTTCAGCCCCTTTCCCTCCACTCCAAAGTCAGGGTCAAAGGTAAAAGCATTGTAAAAGAGAACATAGGTCATTTGTGGTGCTGGAGGTCAAACTTAGGACATTGCACTTGGTGGGCACGCGTTTTGCCACTGAGCTACATTCCAGCCCTGCCTCTGCCTTTTGATCTGTAAAATGGACTAATCATAGATTTTCATGTCGTTATGGTCAGGTAAATGAGGTACTATGCAAATGAGGTATATGCAAAACATCCAGAACAGTGACATATATTGAATTGATATCCAGTATGAGCTGTCACAACAGCAATTATCACATGGCATACTCTAGGGAGGTGTGTCTGGTGTGAAATGTTATTTATCTACTGGGATGTACATTTTTTTTTAACATCTAAGGGGTGATGATAAAGTTGTCTTAGTTGGAGGATACTAAGTGAATCAGACAGAGCCTTTTTGGAAGAAATAATATTTGGAAGAAATAATAGTGTGTTCTCCTAGTCATAGTGCTAATTTTTTTTTGCATTTCTTCAATTACGGTGTGTGTGTGTGTGTGTGTGTGTGTGTGTGTGTGTGTGTGTGTGTGTGTGTGTGTGTGTGTGTGTGTGTGTGTACTGGAGCTTGAACTCAGGGCCTGGGCACTGTCCCTTAGCTCAGTGGTGTGACTTGGGTAGTGACAGGTAAACAGACAGTAAAAGAATAATCTAAACTGATCCTTTTTGGCATATCTGTCCCCTGCCCCTAGGGAGAGGAGAGGAAGCAGGAGGGAGAGCAGAAAGAGCAGTGGATGCTTCCAAAAAGGGACAAAGACTGGGCAGCTGGTTGGTGTGTTGTTTCTGAATTTTCCTGATCTCCATGGAGTTTTTGTTATTTTTGTTCATTTGCTTATTTTGAATTACTTAGCAGATCTAACATTTCCCTATTGGAGGAAAATACAAGTGGGAGGAGTTCTCCTGTACCAATTTTAATGGTAACCTTGTCTCCATGCTCTCAGGTATCTGACCCAACTGAGCTCAGGGATGCTCCTGCCAGGGCTCTAAGCTATACAGACACAGGTGAGACAGAGAGATAGATGAGAGTACTCTGGTTTTCAGGCTACCCAGGTCAGAGCTGGCTGTTGATGGCTTCATCAAGTCTGTGGCTATGACACTATGGGTCCAGGGACAGCTGTCTTTGCAGTAGCTTCATCAAATTGACCTGGGTCAGCACTGGCTCACCTGCCAGGTCCTTTCCAAGCCTGGTTCAACAGCTCCCTTCATTTTTCCAGCTGCCTGATGCCCTGCCAAGACAGAGCTCATTTCTGTTGCTTGCAACCAGGAAGCCTGCTATATCCACATGGCCTAGTTGCCTTCCTTTGAAGCAGAAAGCGAGATCCATCCCAATGAAATACCTCCAGCTCCTTATAAACCTTAAATGCTATCTGCACTTTGATTCCTGTGCGTGTGTGAATTTCACTTTCAACATTACAGATGTACAAACATAATGCATCACCATGCACTGAGATATTGTAACTATGGTGATGGGCAGAAAGAGCACTGCTCCAGCAATTAGACCAGGTCATGGCTATAGTTGTGCAACCTTGAGCAAGAAGTTCCTTTTCTCTTTAAGCTAAGATGAACTTAGAGCTCTTTTCCAGTGCTTAAGATTCTATAATTAATCCTAGCTACTCAGGAGGCTGAGATGTGAGGATCACAGTTTGAAGCAAGCCCACATAGGAAAGTCAGTGAGACTCTTATCTCCAATTAACCAGAGGCAATCTGGAAGTGAGGCTGTGGTTCAGGTGGTAGACTGCAAGCTTTGAGCAAAGAAACCAAGTGAGAACAAGAGGCCCCTAGTTCAAGCCCCCATACCAGTATAAACACATACAAACACACACACACACACACACACACACACACACACACTACCACCACTACCACCACCACCACCACCACCACCACCACCACCACCACCAAGAAAGGCTATTCAGATTGGGGAGCAGACAGCACACAGTCCTTCAAGCCAGTATGATCAGAAACCCAATGGATCTAGAGGGGTGGGAACAACGCCAAACAGGCTCAGGCCATTTCGCTGCCTCTGTGTGTCCCTTCCTCCACTCAGCCTTCTACCATGGAGGGAAGGTACTGAGGAAGAAAGAGAGTAGGGCCTTGTCTCCTGAGGCACAGGGCTGCCACTGAACAGTAAACTGATCTGCTTACACCCAGATGATAGTGCCAGGGGCGCTTCTAGCTCTCCAAACCCCCAACCTCCTAGCATGAGTTAGGGCCAAGCAGTACCCACGACTCTTATGTGGGGACAATATTAGATATGACCACATACAAGTATAGCAATTCCACATCAAGGGTCTCATACTGGTGATCGCTCTGCTCCTCACTGCCATCCAGGCATCAAGTCCACACTTTTGGAGCTGTTTGCAGCGAGCTCAGCAGGCCAGCTGGGAGATGACACAGAGCAGGGATGGACTCACCTGTGGAACAGCCTGTGTGCTCTTCTGCAGTCAGGATTGGGCACTGTCTCCATCATGGCAGGTCTCCTCTAGCCGTTAACAAAGAAGTTCTCAGAAGTCACTCTGGAGTTCCCTGTTTTCTGAATCCCATCTTTCTGGACCTACTGCATAGCAGTAACTCAGTTTCTCCTTTGTAACTGTTACAGGGATCCCTCTCCATTGCCATTGGTCCAATTCTTCAGCCAGGACCACTAAGGGCCCAGCTGTCTAGGGATGAAAGTCTGGTCTTTATCAGTGCTTGCACAGAAAGTGATTGGTGGAAAGTACAGTGAGCTTAGAAAGGACCCTGAAAGAGGGAAGCCACATTAATATACACATATATACACACACATACATATATATGTGTCTATCTAAATATATACATATGTGTATATATATATATATATATATATATATATATATATATATACATTAGTGTGTATGTGTGTGTGCACGCACGCACGCGCGTGTATGTATGTGCATGTACTTAGCTTTTGGTGACTCATCTCTACCACTTGAGTCACACTAAAACTTCCAGCATTTTGGTGGCTAATTGGAAATGAGAATCTCACACATTTCTGTCTGGACTGGCTTTGAACTGTGATTCTCAGATCTCAGCCTCCTGAGTAGCTAGGTTTACAGACGTGAGCCACTGGTTCTTGGCCAAAAGACATATTTTATGCTAAGTGCTTCTACCTCTACTCTTATAGGAAGAGTATGATGGCCAGCCTTGAAATTTAGATTCAAGGGGGGGGGGGACACTTGAAGTGGCAGCATTAATATGATATAAAAGCCAAGGGCATCAATGTCTTCCTGTGCTTACAGTGAGGGTTTCATCTTTTAAATGTTGGACAGTATGGAAACAGGGTGGTAAATGGGGTGGATGAACTGATTGTTCTTCCTTTACACTCTTGTATTTGTTCTCTGTCCTGTGTTTATTCCTGTTTCTTGGCTGCTGACTGCTTAAGGGTATTGAAGAATGGGAGGCAGCTCCCCATCAAACCTACCCTCCAGCAGAGGCTGATCTGACCCCAACTCCTCCATGGTCCTGCTCTTCTGCCACCTCTTCCTGACTCTTCATTTTATGGCTATTGTTGGCTGACTATACTGGGGTCTCAACATTCCTGCCCAGACTTCTATAAGTGATCTCTTCACTGAAGTCCCTTTATTTGAGTCTTAGAAGGCAAGCTTTGCCCTCACTGGGACTTGACCAACGCAGTGATTCTCTCCTCCAGTCTTGAGTACCTCCAAAAATGGATATTGTCTTATTGCATCATCTCTACAAAGGTTATCTGACCATGTAGTATTCAATGAACCAATCAAAACTCTGCTGAGGATCTGTCTTTTCCCATGACTCTTGCAAGGCCAGAACAAAAAACATTTAAAACAGATATGTATGCTCTTAATTTCTATTTCTAAGAAAGTCACCAGGATTCTTTCCATTGTGCCCCTTCTTGAGGTTCCCAATGCTTCCAGGTATGGTCCCAATGCCCTAAAGACAATACCCCATGACCCAACTAAGTCTTTGTCAAGTTCAGATGCAGATCACACCTGCATGTCCCAGAAACCTTTCACACAAATAGCTAGTGGGTATATCGCACAATTTTCTCTAACCTTTAGGCTACCTCAGAGCTTAATCCCTTCTTATTGACTCTCCTCCACTAAACAAGCACCCCCTTCCTTTTTGCCCCATTGACACAGATAAACTTATCTGTTCTTGGGAGTTACCTGGCTTTTTATCACTCCTTACAGTTGACTGTTCCCAGCAACCAGTGCTGGGGACAAAGGCATGAGTGGATGCTGGTGGGTTAAGTGCAGGGCTCATGGGGAAGATTTGGAGAGAAGACAAGGTGGGGGGGGGTCGTGGGGGTGGGGGGCTTAGGGTAGACCCACATCAAAAAATTTGGGTTGAAGAATCCAAGCAAGAGTTTGAAGGCCCACAGGTACCATCAATGTGGCCTGCTGCTATATCTCACATCTTCTAAATTAGAGCCAACCTGTTTATTCTCCATATTCCTGGCTACTAATATTCTCAGAATAGGATGGCATGCTTAGGTTCAAGTTGGAGAGCGGAGGCTAGGCTAACTCCCAGCAGAAATTAAGGATTTCGGTTTGTTCCTAGCCTCAGCCACCTTCTGTTGCATTGAACAAGACCATGCTGCTTTTTCTCAGTGCTTGCTGATCAAAGATGATGCATTTACATGTTAAGAGTACATTTTACCTTCAGAGACCCTGAGAATGTGCAACTGGTAGAATCCTTGGATGTTATTTATATTACCTTCATTTGGATTGTGAGAAAATAGAGGTCCAGAGTGAGTGTTATCATTAGGAATGTATATACACATATATGCATATATATACATATACAAACTATATAATAATATACAGTATATGTACATATAGTATATACATGCAGCTATATATACATATTTGTTCCTATTATGTATATATACACATATGCATGTATACATACATATACATATATATATATATACATATATATATATATATATATATGACTGAAGAGAATTTATTGGCACATATAATCGAAGAGTAAAGTGGTATATCAGATTCAGGTATGGTTTGATGGCTCACTGATCATCTATGTAGCCAAGGTTCTGGTTTTCATCTTAGTCGGTCTTCCTTAGTATCTTCCATTACCTAGCAATTTGTTCTTGTGGCCACCCGTGGCTTTATTAATTCCAGACCTTACGTCACCGAGAGAAGCTGCATCAGGAAAAGGTATCTTTTCTTTGTCAGAGCATTTGAAGTATCATCTTGAATCTCATTGCCCTGAATGGGGTCTTGCCTTCGTTGGAAGTAACTTGTGTATCAGAGGATGGAACAGGAGGGAGCCTTTTGAGCCTGTCATGCCCTACTCTTGGAAATTGGGGTCAGGAGAATAGCAGCAAGACCATGTAGGTTAGACGAGAAAAGAGATATTTTTGCTAAAATTTTGGGCTCCGATGGTGGGAGAATGGAGCAGATGTTCAAGGTCAGGTAGCTGGCCATAACCAAACTCAGTATTTGCATGCGGATGATAGTATAGAGCCATTTAAGTTTTTCTTTGTTTTGTTATAGACATCCAAACAAAACTAGAATAGAAATGTTTGGGTCTCTGGAGAGCACAAAGGCTTTTAGGAGAAATTGAATAGAATCTTAGATAATGGGGCATGTCATTTAAAGGGTTCTCCCCTATTTACTGAGATTTTTAAGTGTTCTGGAATGTCCTTTTAAGCTGGAATAATGTTTTGGGTTTTTGTTGTTGTTGCTGCTGTTACCTTGTCTGTGAACTGCCTTAAGCCTGGAGTTTCACTTTCCATCCGGGTTAAATACCCTCTGGCTCCTCTCTGGCTCCCTTTCTCTTACCTGGGTGTGTTAGTCAGGCCCCCTTCTCTGAGACTAGCAGCAGCAGGAGGAAGATACATTTTGGTTCTGGTTTCAGAGCTTTCAGCCCATGATCATTTGGCTTCATTGCTTTGGGCCTGTGGCAACACACACCATCCTAGTGGAGAATGTGTAGTGGAGGAGGGCTGTCCAACCCCTGATGGTTAGGAAGCAGAGGGAAGGATGAAAGGGAGGGGAGAGAGGGATGGAGAGAAGGGTAATGGGAGGAGGGGAAGGGGAAGGGAGGAAAATCGAGGAAGAGGAAGCAGGGGAGGGGAAAAGGAGAGAGGGAGAGGGGGAAGGAAAAGAGAGGGAAGGGAGAGGGAAAGGGAGGAAAGGAGTGTAGAAGAAAGAGAGAGGAGAAGGGAGAGAGAGAGAAAGAGAGAAGGGGAGTTAGAAGGGGAGGGAAGATGGAGGGGAAGGAGGGGGAAAAGAAGCAGAAAGGGGCTGGAGGATTAGGGAGGCATGAGTTGAGAGGAGGAGGAAAGAGAGAGGGAGAAGGAGGGTAGATTGAGGGACAGGGAGAGAGAGAGGTCAGTTCCAATATTCCATTCCAGGACACACCCCCAGTGACCTAACTTCCTTCCTCTATGTCCTACCTCCACCATCTCCCAATAGTGCTACAGGCTGGCAATCAAGTCTTCAACATATAAGTCTGTGAGAGATGTTCCAGATCCAAAATGCAGCACTCAGGAAATTACCAAGGCAGAGAAGGAAGGAGAGCAGAGCTGAGCACCTGCCACATTCTGGGTGCTGTGTGAAACTCGGGGAATGTAACCAAGAAGGGCTCATCTTCACAGCAGACCCCAGTTTAGGGGGAAAGGCAAGTATTAGGTAGGTAAGTAAAATACCATCACAGCAAGTTCAGTAATAGGTGGAAGGATTAAGTGCTTTCTGAATGCAGAGGAAGGTGGGAGGGTATGAGCAGGAAGAGCTGGGGAAAGTCAGCTGAGAGGCAGAAGGGGTTCTATAGAGGAGACTTGGGAGGCCTGAAGCATGATCACAATGCCCCATGAAACCCTGAAGAGTACCCAGGCATTGGTGGCTCACACCAGTAATCCAAGCTACTATCAGGAAGAGCGCTAAGGATCAGTTTGAAGCCAGCTTGGCAGAAAAGTCCATGAGACTCTTATCTCCAATTAACTAGCACAAAGTTGAAAGTGGAAGTGTGGCTCAAGTGGTAGAGTATCAGACTTGAGTGAAAAAGCCAAGCAAGAGCACAAGTTCAGGCCCCAGTACCAACACATAAACAATAATGAATCCTAAAGAGGAAGAAAGGTGTAGCCGTAAGACCCTCGCCAGGAACACAGCAAGGAGTGGGAGCCAGGTGCCAGTGGCTTATGTCTAGTTACTCAGGAGGCTGAGATCTGAGGATCTGGGTTCAAAGCCAGCCTGGGCAAAGAAAGACTCTTATCTCCAATGAATCACCAGAAAACTGGAAGTGGCACTGAGGCTCATGTGGTAGAGAGCTGAAGAGCTGAAGGACAGTGTCTAGGCCCAGAGTTCAAGCCCTACAACTGACCAAAAAAAAAAAAAAAAAAAGAGCTGGAGAGCAGGCAGGAGCTGTGCCATGGGGGTTTGGGGCTTGTGTTGGGAGCTTAGAGTCTCTTTTAGGCGTAGATGCCTCTGAAGAGTTTGACTAAGGGAGACATGATTTGTGTCAACATATTTCTGTATCCGATTCTATGGTTCCATAGATTCTTAAGTTCTTTTGGACAGAGAGGATCAGTCAGAAAACTAAAGAAAATCTGAAGAACCAAAAGTCTAGAGGGAAATTACATGGAGAGAAAGAGCAAGAATCAGCAGGCAGTTTTCTATTGGGAAGTATCAGGTCCAAACACCTCCAATCTATTTTTCGCGCAAGCGCTGTGTGTGTGTGTGTGTGTGTGTGTGTGTGTGTGTGTGTGTGTGTGTTTGAACTCAAGGCCTGATCACTGTTCAAGGACAGCACTCTACCATTTGAGCCACAACTCCACTTCTGGCTTTTTGGTAGTTAATTGGAGGTAAGAGTTTTCTACGTGTATTGGCTTTGAACCAAGATCCTTAGATCTCAGCCTCCTAAATAGCTAGGATTACAAGCATGAGCCACTGACACCCAGCCACCTCTAGTCTTTAGGTAGTCCTTCCTAGGATACAAATTTTAGCTAAAAGTGCTTCAGCAGCCTATATTGCTGTGACAAAATACTTGGAATAAATAACTTAAAAGGTTAAAAATTTGGTTGTGGCAGCAAATGGATTTGGGCGCTCTTGTTAATGTCCATGCCAGCTGGGGGGGATGGTGCTCTAGAACAGGGTCTTGCTTATAGGGGGCTGGACGGGACTTGGAGTCTGCTGCAGCATTGGGGAACCAGTTTGGGGAGAAACTTTGACTCCGGAAATCACTAGTGGAGGTGATAGATGAGCACCAAATATTAGTAAGACATCTGCAAAAAGAGGCCTAAGCACAACACAATCATTCAGAATTCACAGAACAACGAAAGAAAACCACAGGCAGAATCACAACCTGCTTGGAATTGGCAAGTGCAGCCTTCTAGTCCATTCAGTCCCAGGAAAAATTTAAACTGGAGGACTTGAAGACTCTGGAACCAATACTAAAGAATATTCTTACCTGTAGTAAGAAATTCCCATGTGACGTTCAGCCTGTACCATTAAGAAGAATTTTAGCTCTGGGTGAAGAAGAGAATTGGGAATTTGAAGATGGAGAAAGTGGTAGCGGAGCAGGGTGTCCTGATCCTTTTCCTGCTCAAGTTCCTGATACTTTGTTACCCAGATTGCCATCAGAACCAGAATTGAGAAAATTGGTCTGAAAGATGCTGGACAGTGCATTGATCCCTATATTACAGTTAGCACAAAAGATTGGGATAGCATAGATTTAACTCCTGTGCAAGATATCCATTTGGCTTCAAGAAACCATCTATGCCCATTTTAGTGTGGATACTGAGCTCCAGAAGCATGTTGAAACAATAACCAAAGGTACAGCTATCTTCTTTGAAATTTAACACTACAAGCCTACAAAAGGTTTGCCAGCACCAAGTGTTTTGCTTTCATGGTGATGGATGAAATAAAACCTGGACCAACTGTGATAGAATTGTACATGAAACCTATGGACTTTTAAAGGAAATTGTAACTAGTGGCCAAGAAACCAGTTTATCTTCATTTACCTTAAACATTACACAAGGAATGATCCTGGTATGAATAACCTGGAACATCTGTGGATTTTTGCCAGTCAGTAGACACCATCATAGCTCTGTGTAGCATATTCCCCCTCAACAGGCAGGATGTGAGCCATGCCCAAGGGAGCCCATTGCAAAGCTGTACCATAGAACTAAAAAAATCCAGCATATTACTGGCATATCAGATGCCTTTGGATGCAGGTTTAGTGTAGACTTTGAAATGTGATTTTGCTTTTCTAATAGTCTATTTTCTAATTACCACTGTGCCTAGTCTGCTACCGGGAACAATACTGTTGTGGTAGATGTGCTCATCTTCCAAACTTAACACAGCAATAAGAATATGCTAAGAGTTTATACATTTGTTCCCTTTTTATCCCATTTGCTCTTTTGGTTTAACTTCAGATTCGGGGTTTAGGTGGGTAGGACAGTACCATGCTACTTTGAGAAGAAGTGGACCAGTTATGCTGCCTGGAAAGGTTGGTCTGGAAGTTTATAGGCTGTTTAAATGTGGCCTAACTTTAACCTTGATCAGACAATTCTGACTGAACCTGTATGTCTTGGCCAGATAAGTATCCTATATGGGAGTGTTTCTGTTTTTAGCCATTTTTTCTTTTTCTTTTTCTTTTCCTGGATGACCAGATTGTTTCTCTAAAAGTGAGCATATTTGTAGTCATGCTGATTAACTATTCTTCTCCATCACATTATTTTTTACCTGATAGATTATAGGGTTAACATTGGAACCATCTCAGAGCAATCATACACTTTTAGATGGATTTACAATGTCCAGTAAATAATATAAACTAAATATACAATCAGATGTTAATGAGATACTGCAGGAACAACTGATTTTTTCCTGGCAGTTGATCATAAAATCTTAAATCCTACATACCTCTCCTTAGAACGATAGGTATGCAAAATTGGAAAAGCCAGTCTATTTTTTTAAAATATAGGTAGGATTGCCATTTAGTTCCTATTTAGATACACTGACATCCATCCATATGGAAATGTGCAGCTTATTACTGTTGATTATTTACTTTTGGCTTAATGATGCATATAATTTTCATAGTACACATGAGGTGGATATTTGATACACAGAACATTAAATTTGTGATCTGGGGGTTAATATGGAATCTACATATTTTAATACCTTTAAATGAACAGTGCATGAGGGGAATGCAGTGTCAGTATGTGGACTATTTTTGATCTAGTGGAATAACCCAAGTCAATATGTTAGCTTTTAAAAATAAGTGATCACAGTTGTTTTAACCCTTGCACTTCAAGAGAGCTAGTCTCTATTTTCAATTGTCTGTTAGGTCAATTATTTGCTAGATTAATGTTAATAAAGTTATATGAGCCTGAAAAAAATCTCAAAGAAAGGAAGGAAGGTGTATTTTGGCTATGGTTCTGGAGTCTATGGTCACGGCCTTGTTGCCTTTGGGAACAGTTCATCATTGTGGAAGCACGTGGGAGAGGCACGCTGCTCACATCATGGCAGCCAGGAAGCAGAGGGAGGGATGGGTGGGGAAGGGAGGTAGAGAGAAGGGGCAGGGGGAGGGAGAGTGTATGCAGTCTCCAATACATTGGTTAAGAGCATATTCCAAATGACTTGCTTCCTTCAGTTAGGAAGTTTCCACTACCTCCCAACAGCACACTCAGGCTTAGTCCTTTAACACACGAGCCTTTGGGGGACATTTCGTATTCAAACTATAACATTCTGCTCCTAGCCCCCACAGGCTTATGGTCATGTCATAATGCGAAATCTCCCAAGAGTCCCCAAAGTCTTTACTCTATCATTGCCCCAAAATCTAGTCCAATGTGTCCTCTGTGACTCAGAGAGAACTCTTGAGTTGTGAGTGCCTATAAAAATATCAAAACTTATATGCTTCCAACACACAATGACACTGGGTTAAAAAAACAAAAACCCAACCACTCCAAAAGGGAATAATAGAGACATAGAAAGGATCAGACTAAAGCAGGCCCAAAATTCAGCAGGGAAATCCTGCCACTTGATGCTCAGTGATGGGGAACATGGTGGTATCATGTGGGCTCTAAAGGATTCAGTAAGTCCTGGCTGTGAGGTCTTGCCGGCTGTAGCCCATGTATCTTCTCAGGTAGGCTTTGCTGGCTGCTGGCAGATTTCCTCAGCAAGCATTCTATATTTCTGGACATCTCCAACTTTCTAGGGTCTTCATTGTGCTTTTGGCTTCACCCTTACCACTTTCACACATCACCCTCTCTATGGCAGCGTGCAGGGTCTCCAACTTGGCTTCCCAGGCTTCCTTTGAAATATCAGCAGAAGCCTCTATGAGCCAATACATCTTGCACTCAACCTGTCTGCAATATGAGCATCATATGGATGATACCAATATCTGCCATAATATTGAACTGTAGCTGGGCATGTCGGGTCATGCCTGTAGCAACTTCTCAGTGCATGGACTGCTGAGTGCAGGGAAATGAATCCTGAGAAACAATTCTCTAGGTGATTTTTATGAGCAGAGTAACCCAGTGTTTTCTCCTTATTCAAAAGTCTATAAAGCTGTGATAGATGAGGCCTGCACAATTCCTGTGATGCCATCTTTGTTATCTTTTATCTATTAGGCAAAACACATGGCTTCTTTTTAATAGTGCCCCTCTCTTTAAAGCCACACCCTCCATAGCAGTGATTTCACATATGGCAAAACCGCAATTCTTTGTGTGACTTTGGTGTTCCTGATTCTCACCATAAATCTAGCTAACAGCAGTCAATAATACCCATGCCACCTGCTTGAAATTTCTTCCACAGCACAAACAAGTCTGAGGTTTAAGGGAGACAGAAACTAGCCAAGTTCCTTGCTAGAATGTAGTCAGAACAGCCTTTAGTCCAATTCCCAACCTTGTCCTTGGTGACATCTGAAACTTCCAGAGTCTTTACTATCTACATTCCTATTAACACTACTTTTAGAACCCACCAGAACCCACCAAGCTCCATTTACAGCATTCTAGATTTTTTCTAGTCTTCTCTCTCCAAACTTCTCCTGCAAAGTAATTCCAGTGACATCAGCAACAACTGAAGTTCTCAGTACCAAGTTTCCTTGTTAGTCCTTGTTCTGTTGCTGTACAAAGTACCCAGGAAAAACAAGAGATAAGAATTACTGTGTCTCAGTGATTACAGAGCTTTTAGTCTATGGTCATTTGGCCCTGTCACTTTGGGCCTGTCATGAAGCCAGATGTGGTGTAGAGTGAGTGGTGTAGCAAAGCACCTTGAGTCATGGTGGCCAGGAAGAGGAAAAGAGGAGGAGCAGACAGAGGTTCCAATGCCCTCCAAGGACATGTCCAGAAGGACTTCACTTCTTCCCACTAGGCCCACTTCCTGAAAGTTCTACCACCTTCCACCATCAGTGGAGGACCAAGTTTTCAACACATGGACTTTGTGTGTGTGTGTGGGGGGGAGTGAGGGGGCATTTAAGATCCAAACCTTAACATTTCTCATTCCTCCTCTTCAACTGCTGAAAACCATTAGACTATTTCTCATCTTTATGGATTTGCCCACTTTGGGCATTTCATGTAAATTCAATAATAACACACTTTTAGTCTTTTGTGACTGGCTCCTTTCACTCAGCATGCTTTTTAGGTTCATCCATGTTGTAGTGTGCACCAAAGTTCCTTTTGTAGCTGGACACTAGTGCCTCATGCCTGCAATCCTACCTACCTGGAAGGCTGAGATTGGAGAACTGAGAGGGTCCAGGTCAGCCTGGACAGAAAAGTCAAAGACATTCCATTTCAATGGAATAAGCCCAGTACTGTGAGGCCAGGCCTGTCATTTCTAACTATAGAGGGAAATTTAAAATAGGAGGACCATGGTTCACACCAGTCTGGGGAAAGAAGCAAGACCCTTTATTTAAAATAACCAGTGTAAAGAAGGGCTGGAGTCTGGCTTAACGCTTGAGTTCGAATCCTATTTTAGGAACATTGCACAGAGAAACCATAATTTGCTAATCTATTCATGAATCAATGGGCACTGCCTTGGTTCTCTCCCCAACCCCTTTTCCTTGTGAATATGCTGCTGTGTACATCTGCCTACAAGGTCTTGTGTAGCCATTCTCTTGGACACACATCACGGAGAAATGCTGGGTCTGTGTTGGTGGTCATCCAGGGGGCCGGTGCCGAGGATGGAGAGAGGACGGAGAGGAGAGCGGTGCTGCAAGAGAGCAGGGTTACTTTCTTTAGCATCACTCAGTCGTTACAATGCGCGACCCCAGCTCGGCCTCACGCACAGCGGGCCTTCTCCACACACTGGCCGCTTTCGGGCCAGGGAGCGGGTGCAGCGAGCGGAGAGCGCAGCCCAGACCCGTGCAACCGGCTCCCCGCTGGCGAGGTCTCTCCCGGTGAGAGCCTGACCGATTCCAGGCTGGTGTCTTCCCGCAGATGGATCACCTGTGAATAAGGTCCATTCGCCGCGGAGTGAGTGAGCCTGACTCCGGGCTTCTCAGGACATCCAGGGCTCGGAGCCGAGCCGTCGCGGGTGACGGACGAAGCTCGGGTAGGTACCAGCAACCCGCAACCACCAAGGCCCGCGCTCTAACTGCTGCCCTCCGAGCCACCGCGCACGCGCTGCTACCCGGCCAAGGAAGGGGCGGAGAGTGGGTGGGGCGCGTGTCTCCTGGACCAATCGGAGACGAGAACCCCCGCCCTCCTTGCCGATGGACCGAACTTGACCCCGGCGGTGGGTGGAGTAGGCGGGGCCAGACGCGCGGTCGCGGAGGGGGCGGGGCCAGAGGTCTGGAGGCGGGGCCTGGAGCTGTCAGTCCGAGCCAGTTGCCGCCGCTGCCGCGGTTCCTTGCACCTCGTGGCCCGGGTGGCCGCCGGCGATACGGTCCATCACTAGCCTCCGGGCATCCCGAGCCGCTTCTCGTGTCGAGGCCTGGCGCGCAGGTAAGGCTAGCTGCGGCTGTCGAGCCATCGCGTCTCCTTCCTCGGGATCTGTCCGTCGCGCGGGCGCCCCCTCCGGGCTGTGTCATCGCCTTGGCTCCCCTCGCCTCCTAGGGGCGGTCCCGGGGGGCGGGACCACAGCCCTCCCTCTGGTCCCCCCCTCCCGGGCTCCCCACTTTCTTAACCGCTCCGTCTGCCTCCAGGATCCCTGGCCGACCTGGCGTCCCCACCGGCGTGGGGATCTGATTCGGCGCAGCCCCTCCCGGGCCGATTACACAATCTGAGGCACTGAGGGCGGGGGTCCCCATCCAGCCCCACACCTGTCCTCCTGCCGCGCGTCCAGGCGGGGACCCAGATCAGGTGCCGCCGCGGGGGCCGGGAAAGTTTCACTTTGTGACCTGGGTTTGTTGACATCCTGGAGATGCGGGGAGACGGTGGGGGCCGAGCCTCGGAGGAGCATGCGTCCCTCCAGCAGTGTTGGCTTTGCCCTGGGGTGGTTCAGGTCCAGGTTTCGCTGACGTTTGTCCTGCAGAGAGCCTTGATCTGGGGCTGGAGGGTGCCCGGGTCACTGGGCTTCGAGGCTAGCAACCCCCGGATTGCAGCAATCTGGGGGACAGACAGCCCAGGCTGTCTTCTTCCCTGTCTTAATTTAGCATTGTCATTTAGACCAGGTAGGCGAATTTACTTAGCATTTTTCCTGACACTTTATGTTTGTGAGATGCTTTGCCGTCCCTGATTAGTTAATTAATCAACAAGGTGGGAAAGCAAAATAGATAATTTGAAACGTGTGGCTCATGATGTTCAGCAACTCTTTAAGAACTGAGGGCAGAAGGCTCTGTGGTAAGAGATGCATTGGCCAAGGTGCTGTGAGGACAGCTATTTGGTATCTGATGGTTGCTTGAGTGGACTTAGGTATTACTGGCAAAGCCTTTTTTTTTTTGCTTTGGTTTAATTAGGTTGTTTGGTGAGGGTCTTCCATTTAGTGCAGTTTTCTTTTTTTCACTTAGGCATAGGCATGAGTGCTTTACTGAGTGCTTTGCTGATGAAGCAGTTAAGGTAAACAATTGAAGCCTAAATAAGTTTGGATGCTTGTCTGCTCTACCAGGTTACCCTAATTGTGCAGAAAACCTTGGCTGTCTGTTTCTCCTTATCTTCCCACTAGAATTGTATGGAACTAAGTAGGCATTACTCTTTCCTCATTTAGTCTGAAGACCTACCTCTTGCTACCTATGGTTTTTGGACATGCCTAGGGACAGCCTCCAAGTGGTTTATAATGACATTTTCATCTATCTGTTACACAATACAGCTTAAAATCTTTGTAGTTAGGTGCTGTCGTCTTGTTGAATCTTTAATAATATCTACTTCATTTTAATAGTGCTTCTATAATAATCTTTCTATTAGTATGCCAGTTCTGTAACACCAGTACTTTTAGTATATAAGCAGTGATTTACTAGAAATATTATCAGGGCAAAAACAATTATCTAACAGATTTGCAGCACACTTTACTTAGGTAATTACTGCCAGAGGCTTAAAAAAATTCTTTGGTGTAGTGGGTATTACAATGGGTTTGATCTATGAGGCCTTTATGAGGGCTTTTCTCCTGCACTATTACAATGGTTTCAGTGAGTAGGTCACTTCAGTATTTTGCAGTGATATCATATGAGTTGATACATCATACTCGTTTTTTTTCTTGGATAACATTCCAAATTCACAATCTACGGTTTTGATTTGGCAGCCTACATTTTACAAAGGAAGGTATTTGTTATATATAGGGAGTTATATTAGAATTACAAAGGTGATTGCAGTATATTTCATTAGTAAATGTACCAGGCCCTGTTCTGAGTGATTTACAGATACTATTTTCAGAACTCACCTATAAGAAGGAACTATTTTCACACCAGGTTTTAGGCAGGGAGGTAGAGGCCCAGTGGCTTAATAACAAATGGCAGCCAGACTTTTACATAGATAGCTTGAGTCCAGAATCCAAGTCCTTAACCAGTATGAGGTGCTAAATTTGTAGATTGTTCTTTTGGTAAGTATTTATTTTTACCTGATGTTCCCTCAGTGTTAGGTTTTGCTCCATGGGGAAGAGAAGAATGTTTTCCAATCCATACCAAGTATCCAGTTAGGAGTTCTCATTGTGATCTTATTTTTATTTATTTCTTTTATTGCAGTACTGGAGTTTGAACTCGGGGCTTCATGCTTGCTTGGCTGAGGTTCTGTCACTTGAGCCATGCCTCCCAGACTTGTTTGGGCTAGTTGTTTTGGATATGGAATCTAGTGAACTTTTCTTCCTGGGCTGGCCTTGTATCTTGATCCTCTAGATCTCAGCATCCTGAGTGGCTAGAATTACAGGTGACATATGTGATTTTGATGAAGAAATCTTTTTCCTTTCCATTTCCTTTCTGATGGGATGACAGTCATTAAAGCAGATGAACTACCTAGCCTTACCATCCTTAGGATCTGGAGAGGTAAGAAAGTGTATATGAGAATTAAATAACCTGCTAAGGCATGAAATAAGATGACATATGAAATATGCTCTGTGTGTGTGTGTGCGTGTGTGTGTGTGCATGTGTGTATGTGTCCAGGAAAGTGAGCAGGAAGCTGTATACTCTTTCTACTAGTAACTACACAGAGGAATTGCAGTTGTTGACAAACTTCATCTAATTTTATTGTATCAAATATTATTCTTGTAATTTTTTTTAAAAAAATGCTTAGCACTGGCAGTAGCTCACCCAGTGACTTGGGAGATAGAGATTTGTAGATTGTAGTTTCAGCCCATCCTGTACATAAAAGTTCATGAGTCTTCATCTTACTCAGTGTCTGGGTATGGTGGCCTTGAGCCTGTTATATCCAATGACAGAGGAAAGCTCAAGTAAGAGGATTGCAGTTCATGAGACCCTATCTCAAATAATGGGAAGCATGGCTCAAATGGTAGAACACTGGTCTAGCAGTGTGGTACATGAGTTCAATCCCTAGTACTGCCAAAAAAACTGAGAAAAGACATGAAAGAAGTGGGGTAGCCTGGCGCTGGTGACTCACGCCTGTAATCCTAGCTACTCAGGAGGCTGAGATCTGAGGATCACTGTTCAAAGCTAGCCTAGGCAGGAAAGTCCATGAGACTCTTATCTCCAGTAAACCACCAGAAAATGGGAAGTGGCGCAGTGGCTCAAGTGGTAGAGCACTAGTCTTGAGCGGAAGAGCTCAGGAACAGCACCCAGGCTCAGAGTTCAAGCCCCAGGACCACACAAAAAAGAAAAAAAAACAAGTGGGGTAATCACATTCAGTACCATATACAAAGCATGCATGTATGTATGTATGTATGTATGACATGGGGCTTGAACTCTGGGCCTGGGCGCTGTCACTGGGTTCTTTTGCACAAGACTAGCACTCTATCACTTTGTGCTACAGTGCCATCTCTGGTTTTTCTGGTAGTTAATTGGAGATAAGAGCCTCACAGACTTTCTTGCCTGTGCTGGCTTTGAACCATAATCCTCAGATCTCAGCTTTCTGAGTAGCTAGGATTACAGGTCTGAGCCACCAGTGCTGGTTTTCAGAGGCATTTGTAAGGGACTATTTTGCATAACTTGGCAAGAGGCTTAGGTTGGATGATAGCAAGGCCTTAACTAAAGACCAAGGAGTTACCAAAACCATGGCAACTCAAGTTAGACTTAGAAGAAAGTTTGTGTGGGTGTGTAGGGGGGTGAATCAAGGCCTATAATCCTAGCTACTCAGGAGGCTGAGTTTTGGAGAATCACAGTTCAAAGTAGAAGGAAGCGTTAATAGACTTTTAGTTTGCCCATTTCTCCCTCCAGTCCCTCCATCATCTGTCTAGTGGGTACCTGCCCCCACATTTGGACACCCATGCTCATCCTGCTCCTGCATGGACATCTCCAGGTGAACATCAGATCTACTTTCTACATCTGTGCATCGGAGTTGATAGGATTGTATTCAGTGGTAGGGAATGGGAAACAACAGAAAGGTTCTGGGCTATTCTGGCTGTCGTCTTAAAAGACCATCCATTATCAGTGTGAAATTGAGATTAGAGAGGAAATTCAAAGCCAGGGTGGCCAGTTAGGAGGCCTATGCCAGAATCTAGGAGGAGGTGATCCAAACTGAGACAGCCAGTGGCATGGGATGGGTTCAGAAGAAAGAACCATCCGCAACCAGTAACTGCCTGCCCAAACCATCAGAAGGTGGGCATTTCCTGGGGACCCTAGAGGATGGGAGCTTTGGTTGGAGCCGAGGAGTCCAGTTTAGATATATTTTGTAGGCATATTCCTCCAAGCTGTGGACTAGATCATGGTTAATGTAAGGCCTCTGTAGACCAGAATACAGATTGTCTTTCTTTTCCAAAAGGGAGTATGCCATTTAATAGAGTGGGTAACTCCCTCTGTCCAATAAAGAATAGCAGGATTCCTGTTCCTGGTTTAACTGCCTCTGGTTAACTCCTCTGGTTTAACGCTTTGTTGAGGGTCTCTATTGTGTTGGGAATTGAGAATTCATCTGAACTCAGAGGTACAGTGGAGGCCAGAGAAGTAGACTGTGAATCCAATGATCCTTCCCATCCCACATTTTGAAAGACAGAATTGGAAGTAGGTACCCTGGCCTTGGAGAAGTTTGGCTGTGAAAGGCTGTTACATTTATGTGGTGGTTATACAGTGAAATGGTCCATTTTGCAAATGGACCAACAGGACCCATTGGCAGCATTTTGTTTTGTTTTGTTTTTTTTCCCCTGACTTTGCTGGAAAATGTCCATATAGGGGAGTCTGATCTTTAGTCACCCCAGTTAAACACGTGTTGGAAAGCCAAGGCTGGTCATAGGGAACCCTGAGAAAGCAACAGAGAACTCTTCTTTCCAACTTAAGCTTGGATTGTGTGGTGTTCCAAGAGTGTAGGGGAGGGAAGTTTGGATGACCACATTGACTGGAAACAGGATAATTTTGGGGAAGCAAATAAGATTTATGCAGGAAATCACAAAGGCAGAGAAAATATAATTCCAAATGTTATGTTTATTTTCCCCCTTGTTTCTTTATGTCTTTCTGGCTTAGGATGAAATATTTGTTAAAGAGTCATATTTACTAATTTGTATGTTGTCTGGCAGTGTATGTGGAAACAAAGTATAATTGTCTTGTTTTTGGCTAGGACAATATTGGTCATGTTTATGCAATATCTTTTAGGTTGGTGGTTCTCAACCATAAGCAATTTTGACTCCCTGGAAAATAAGCAATGTCAGAGACAGTTTTGATACAAATTTGTTACAGGCATCCAGTGACTAGAGACCCAATGCAACAGGCCATTTTGTGATGCATAATCTGTGCCCCCTGCCACCAATAATTATCTAGTCCAACATCACTACTGTTGAAGTTAAAAATCCCTCCTTAGTTGATTAAAAAAAAATCTGATCATTGGGCACCAATGACTCACATCTATAATCCTAGCTCCTCAGGAGGCTGAGATCTAGGAAATGCTGTTGGAAGCCAGCCTGATCAGACAGATTTGAAAGACTCTTATCTCCAACTAACCAGCAAAAAGCTAGAAATGGAAGTGTGGCTCAAGTGGTAGAACATCAACCTTGCCTGAAAAATCCATATCAGAGTGTGAGGCCCTGAGTTCAAGCCCCAGTTCTTACATACAAAAAAAAATTGTGATCAGACCAAGCAGGCACAATGGCTCAAGCCTATAATCTTAGTTCCATGGTGAAAATTGAATCAGCTTTGTTTGTGGTCAGCCTAGGCAAAAGGAAATTTGTGAGACTCTATTTCAGCCAATGCCTGGGTGTGGTGGTAGGTTGGAGATGTCGCTCAAGTGGGAGATTTGTATGTCTAGAAAGCACAAGGTCCTGAATTCAATCCCCAATACTACCAAAAAAAAGTTCTGGAACAAATTGAACAAATTGAGATGAAAGGGAAGAAAACATAAAGTGTTCCTTGCCCCTTTCAAAGTGAAAAAACAGTAGCTTCACATCTGACATTCAGGAGGGAAACCCAAGCACACAGGCTGCCAAGATACAGGCATTGCTCTGCCACCCAGGAGCTATTTCAATAACTGGATTGCTCAACACAGTAGTTTGGAACAGGAAGTAGAGTCCCTTGTAGTGGCAAGAGGCTACAGGGGTGATTTGTGGAGGCAGAGGGTTTATAGGCCAAGCAGGAAAGCTGGGCTTTGCCAGAATACTTTTGAAAAGTTCTAGGGGAAGTTTTCAAAGGTTGTTTCTTGAGAACATTGAGTCTGGTGCTTAGAAGATACAATCTCTGCTCTGGGAGTGCTTGACCTTCTAGGTTTTAGATCTAAGAGCCTGAGAGTACTTCCTAGATTATTCTGTGTCCAGTTACAGAGTAGAGAGTGAACAATACAATTTTACTTTCAGCTTCTACCTGTGTCATCTCCTACTTCTCCTTTTTTTTTGTCAGTTGTGAGGCTTGAACTCATGGCCGGGTGTTGTCCCTGAGCCTTTTTGTGCTAAAGGCTATCACTTGAGCATCAGTATCACTTCCAGTTTTTGAGTGGTTAATTGGAAATAAGAGTCTCACTGGGACTTTTCTGCCTGGGCTGGCTTCAAATTGTGATCCTCAGAGTTCAGCCTCCTGAGTAGCTAGGATTATAGGCATGAGCCACTGGTGCCCAGTCTCATGCTTCTTTTTAAAAACCATTTTTTGTCGGTCCTGGGACTTGAACCCTGGGCCTGGGTGCTGTTCCTGAGCTTTTCAGCTTGGGGCAAGTGCTCTACCACTTGAGCCACAGCGCCATTTCTGGTTTTCTTGTGGTTAATTGGAGATAAGAATGGACTTTCCTTCCTGGGCTGGGTTTGAACCATGATCCTCAGATCTCAGCCTTCTGAGTAGCTAGGATTACAGGTGTGAGCCACTGGCACCCAGCACAACCTTTTTTTTTTTTTTAAATTATTATTATGGAAAAATTTCAGTATATACAAAAATTGAGAAAACAATTTCCTGAACTCCTATTTACCCAGACCTTGTCTTTAACTGGCCAACTATGACCTCTGAGCCA
This sequence comes from Dipodomys spectabilis, assembly GCF_019054845.1. Taxonomy (NCBI): domain Eukaryota; kingdom Metazoa; phylum Chordata; class Mammalia; order Rodentia; family Heteromyidae; genus Dipodomys; species Dipodomys spectabilis. The sequence continues at coordinate 48,943,202 of NW_024870679.1, read as the reverse complement.
TCTTTGAGTCTTCTCTTCTCTTTTGGGGGGAGAGAATGATATTGAGGATCAAATCTAGGGCCTTGTGCATGCTGAGCAGTTTCTCTACCACTGAACTACATCTTCAGCCCCATTTTTTGCTTGCTTGGTGCCACATTCTTGCTCATGTTTATTTGTTCACAGCTTGGAGTTCTACTGTATTTTGCTGGTTAATTGGAAATAGAGTTTTATGGACTTTCCTGCCTAAGCTGGCTTCAGCCCATGATCCTTCAGATCTCCTGAGTAGCTAGAATTACAGGCATGAGTCACTGGTATTCAGTGATCACTAGTTATTTTTGAAATGGGGTCTCCCTTCCTTTTTCAACATGCACCCAAACTGTGATCCTCCTATTTTAGACTTCTTTTCATTGCTGGAATGACAGCTGTGTGCTACCATGCACAGCTTCCTTCCTCTGAGATGGAGTCTGGAGTCTGACATTTTTCTGTCCAGCTGGCTTGGAACTATAGTCATTTCAATCTCAGCCTCCCATGTAGCTTAGGATAGCAATCATGGGGTACTCAAGCAGCTGTGGATTGAGAAAGGGCATGGTGAGTTGTTGTTGTTTTTTCAGGGCTGACCTCATACTACAATCTTCCCATATCAGCCTTCCTAGTAGCTAGGATTAGTGGTGTGAGCCAGTAGGGCCTGACTGTAAGCAATTACTGTACTTACTTAGTCAGAGACCATTGCCAACAGAAGTGAATGGTTTTTCTTCAAAGAAAATGCATAGTGGGAATCCACAATTGAGAAATAGGAATCTGCCCAAGCAAATCTGGCATGGAGGTAGGGGTCAATAATTTTTAGTGGGAAGATACAGGTGATCAGACATAATTCCTTTCTTTCTAAGCCTCCTTCGTAGAGAAGCCTACTTGAGTTTTCTGCAGAGATTCATTTCAACCATGGTAGGATTCTTTGGTTTCCTGAAAGGTGCCTGGCTACATTGTCTCCTTTGGGACCTCTTCTTCCTGTTTCATGATTCTGGAGATGTGCCTTGTGTGGCGAAAGCCACTTGGCCTCTGTAGACTGTGTCACACTTGGCAATTCTTGGTGGAGTAACTCTTTCCCAGAAAAGTACATGTAGGGTGGGTGGGCAGGGGCAAGCTCTCTGGTGATTGGCAGCCAATGGAGGACTTACTTCATGGAGATAGCATTGCAGATTCCACTTTGACAACAGTGCCAGCTTTTCCTAGCTGTGTCTCCCTAAACTGCAGGACTGATATATCTATATCTATATATCTATATCTATATATCTACAGGTCTAAATCTATCATCTATCTATCTGTCTGTCTATCTATCTATCTTTTTAGCCCATTGGAAAATTGGCAAGCCTTTACTTGACACAGTACTGTGTTGTAATGTGCACACAAAAATGGCTTCAAGAGTTGAGAGAGTTCTTGAATAATGAGATAATTGATATCTCTGATCTTTCATTAGTACTAGTTTGTACAAACGTAGCCCTCCTGGAATAAATTCACAAGTAACTTTATGGACATGAAGACCTTGGTCTTTGCAAAGCTCTCTTTCTCATCCTTGTCCTATATATTCAATGCATGTTACTCTCTTCTTATTTTACACAGCTGTAGGTGGCATTATCTTGTTCTGAGCATTCTGTATCACAATGTTAGACTTTAGGGTAGTGTGTTTCTTTGGGGGAAAGTAGCTTGTCACCTATTATTAATAACTATTATCTATCCTGTGCTTCTATCACTACTAAAATTTGACCTTATTTTCCCCAACTACTGGGGTTTGAACTCAGCTTTTGTGCTTGCTAGGTAGATGCTGTATTACTTGGATCATACCTTTAACCCTTTTAGATCTATTCATTTTTGAAATAGGGTCTCCCTTTTTTGCATGGGCTTACCTGGACCATAATGCTCTATTTATGCTTCCTCTATAGCTGAGATGATAGATGTGAACCACTGTTTCCACCTACCAGTTGAGATGAGGGCTCTCTAACTTTTCGAACTGTGATCCTTCTGTACCTTACTCCCAAGTAGCTAGGATTAGGAATGTGAGACACCAGTGCCCTAAACACTGTTAGATACCTTTTAGGTAGGAATTAGTTTTCTTCTTTCCAGTCCTGAGGCTTGAACTCAGGGCCTGGGCACTGTCCTTGAACTGATTTTGCTCAAGGCTAGCACGCTATCAATTGAGCCACTGCTCCAATTTTGGCTTTTTCTGTGTATGTGGTACTGAGGAATTGAACTCAGGGCTTCATGCATGCTAGGCAAGCACTTTGCCACTAAGCCACATTTCCAGCCCTAGTTTTCTTTTCTTTTCTTTCTTTTCTTTTCTTTTTTTTGTAGATACAGAAACTGAAGTTTTGAGAGGACCAAAAAATGCTAGGAGATAGCACTAGGTTTCTAACAGGTGGTTTACTCCAAAGCTCAAATACAGTTAAGCTTTGTGGGAATTGCTACCAAGATTGATGGGTAGAGGAGATAGAGGGGGTAGGTGCTATGACAGGGGACAGAGAGCTCTGGTTACTGTAGCTAATGAAATCTTTACATTGAGCCCCCTGGGAACGTTGCTTTTGAGTGATAAATTACCTGTGTCCTATTTTTGAGCTCACTGTATAAAACTTAAGTTACACACTGGTAACCCTGAGCCAGATTTGCTCAGCAGATGTGTTTTGTTTGACTTCTATAGAGTTTTCATTCTTTCTTTTTTAAAAAAAGGATTGTTTTTCATCATTTAAACATAAGAGATTTTACACTAAAATACAGATTCCTGGCCTCTCTCAAACTATCAGAAGATCTGGCAGCAGAGGGCCACATTTTTCTTCCTTGGCAGGAGTTGGTTACAGTGGCCACTGTCTTTGGATATGGTACCGAGTTTGCCTATTTTCCTACCCTGCCATCTTCCTTATCTCTGTTACCTTCCAGGACTCAGAGTTAGAAGCATCCTCATAATAGGTACAGGGTATTCTCTGCTTGTATCAGAGGTGAATGAGAAGAGGCTTGTGTTTGGTTTGAATTAAGGCTTTCCAAAATTGTCCTTTGTAGACAGCCTGGAGAAGACAGCTGTATTTGGTATGTGAACAGACACGCTCACATCCCCATCTCTACAATTCCTAGCTATGGCTAATAAGACTCTGGGTTTGGGCCATAGGAAGTTAATAAGATTTGAGACTTGGACCTGAATCAGTGAGCTGAGGAGCATCAGGCAGGAGAGATTTGTAGACTCAAGATGAACATGGTTACCTTGGGATGGTGGATTAAGGAGCAGAGAAGACAGAGGGAAGCAATGAGGTGGGAAATCAGAGAGCAGCCAAGAGAAGAAAGCTGCCTGATCTCTACTCCCATTATACTTCCTGCCTCCATTTATAGCATTCCCTCATACTTACTGAGTGCTTACCATAATGCTAGGTCCTGTTCTAGATGTATGCCGTACATCAGCAAACAAAGCTTCTGTTCTGGTCAGGCACTAGTGTCTGATGCCTGTAATCCTAGTTACTCAGGAGGCTAAAAGCTGAGGATCATGGTTCAAAGCCAACCTAGAAAGAACAATCCATGACTCTTCAATTAACCATCAAAAAGCTGGAAGTGGAGGTGTGACTCAAGTGATAGAACAGCACCTTGAGTGGAAAAAGCCACGAGAGAATAATCTTGTTCTTCTAGGGTTTGCATTTTGGTGAAAGAAAACAGAGGACTCCAAACAACACTGCAGATATCTATAAATGTGTGAGGTGGTAATAAGTACTAAGAAGAAAAATAAAACTAGGTAAGGAGGCAGACCAGATAAATGGGTTAGTGATATTTTATTAGACAGTGGTGATAAAGTGATACTTGAAAATGAAGTGAGAAGGAATGAGTCATGAGGCACAAAAGTGGTGGAGCATTCCTACAGAAGGTTTTACAGTGCAAAGGCCCAGAAATACAGGTATGCTTGACCTGTATGAAGAACAGAAAGGAAAATATTGTGGCTGAAATGCCAAAAATAGTGAGTGAAAAAGAGTGGAGGGAATGTAAGGTATCACAGCCATACTAAAAACCTGGGATTTCATTCTGAGTGAAATGAGAAGCTACAGGAAGATTTGAGCACCAGTGATAGAATCTATCTTATGTATCAAAAAGAGACTATAAAGTAGCTAAGGTGAATATGGGAGACTGATTAGAAAACTGTGCAGGAGTTCAGGTAAAATATAGTGGTTGCTAGGACTAGGATAGAGCTGGAGGTAGCAGGAAGTAGCTGAATTCTGTAGAGGCAGAGTTGGCAGGACTTTCTGGATGCATTGAGTATTGGATGTGAGAGAAAGAGGGGTCTTAGGATGACTCAAGCCTTTGAATATAAACATGGCAGCTTTGGAAAATATCCAAAAGCTACAAGGAAAATGAAAATAATAAAAGCCTAAAGAAAACTCTATTTACAGCAAAAAAGTGGGTATTACAGTTTGGACATGAAATACCTTCCATAGGTTGTTTGATTATATTCTTGGTACCCAGCTGGTTGGACCAAGAAGTTGTAGACACTTAGAAGATAGAGTTTTGCTGGAGGAAGTGGGTCCTGGGGATATGCCCTGAAACTTATACCTGGTCCCTCTTCTCTCCCCTTCTTTCTCTGCTTCTTGTCATTTACATGGAGGTGAACCTACCACCATCAGGTTCTGCCCAAATTCATGGGGCCAAGCAGCCATGGATGGGACCATCTGAAACTGTGAACCAAAATAATTCCCTCCTTCCTCCTTTAAGTTGTCAAGCATATTGCCATAGCAATGAAAGGAAAGGAATTTAATGACAGGCTTCAGAATATGTGCGACGATTGTCCCAAGTAGATGAGGTGAGGTGGAAGCTGCATAGGAGGAAGCAAGAAGCTGTACAGAGATGATGACTGGGCCCAGCAGCAGCAGGTTGTAGAAAGACCCAGAAAAGTCATATATGTTCAGGTGAAAAGTACATTTGGATGCACAAAAAAGCAATATCCTTTGTTTGCAACAATTGTGGCAATTGGGTATATAGCTGGTGGAGGGAAGAAAGTTTTGTGGATATAGTTTGGTACAGAGAGCAGAAGAAGAGCAGGTGTATTAAAAAATCACCAAGAGGAACCACTATATTTATAAAAAGCATCCTTCCTCTGTAGTTGCAGGAAGAAGAAGATCTTTGAGTTGTGCAAAAAGCTCTTCTGAAAATATTCTGGCATGTACTCTCTTCTGCCCGGAGGAACCTCATACAAACACTGTAGCTGTCCAGGAGAACTTAGCTCATTCAGCGCTAATGAAAAAAAGAAATGGTGGACTTCTGTTTCTTACCATGGCAAAGCTAGGTTATTTGGATCAAAGTTCCACTGAAAATGTTCAGATGTTGGATGTATTTTTAAAATCGAAAAGGCAATAAAGAGCTGGGCAGATAAAAAGAAAATAGAGGCCAAACCTATGATCAAGAGGGAACCTAGAGATCTGGATCAAGATTAAAATCAATGTTGTATTTGCCCTCAGAACATTGGTTGATCCTAATATAGACTTTGGTTTTAAAGCCACCTTTCAGGGCAAAAAATTTAGTCAAGTGATATGCCTTGTCCAAAATGGAGCATCTTTTAGGAGACCCTCTGTATGGTGGAACTTCTCAGGACAAAGGTAAGCCAGTAAAGCCATGTTCCCACCTCCCTGGGACAGCAAGGAATTTGGCCTAGATATTGAAGAAAGCAAGAGGAAAATGGAACTATAACTTGAGGCCACTATCTAGCTTTTGTACAGGTTTTGAGGGACAGTTTTATATCACCTGTGTTTCAGAGAACCTTAAGCCATGAACTTGTGTAAGGTGTTCAAGATTCATAGTGTACTCTATATCAACCCTAGATATCTTGAAGAATCAAAGGCAAATCTCCTGAATGAAGGCACTCGCTCTAATTTTCAGTAAAATTAAAAATAATAAGGCAAACAAGAAAACAAAACACGATGAGAGGGTAGCAGAATCAACTGAGCAGAATAAACTTTCTTACGAATTCTTTCTGTATTGTTAAATGTAGAGAAAAATAAAAAGCTGTGCTTGTTATGGTCATAGAAATAAAGACAAGCTTGTAAATTCTTCAGAAAATGAGTAGTAATTACAAGATTTAAAAAGGACCAAACAACTTCTAGAAATAAAAAACGCAAAAATAAACTGGGTACTAGTGGCTCACTTCTGTAACCCTAAATTCTTGGAAGGCTGAGACTTGGAGGATAAAGCTTTGAGGCCAGCCAGGTATATATGTGAGACTCTTTCTTAATCTATAGATGGTCATCATGGTAATGCTTGTCAATCTAGTTTAACAAGATGTTATGACTGGGAAGATTGAGATTCTAGCTCAGACAGCAGAAAATTCTGCAAGACTATGGCAGTGGAAGAATCTGGGTATGGTGGTATGCTCCTCTCATTACAATGATGAAGGGAAGCCTAAAATAGGTAGAACATGGTCTGGGTACATGCTAGGCAGGAAGGAAGACCCTATCCGAAAAAATAACCAGCACAAAAGAGGGCTGGAGGCATGGCTTTGTAGTAGAGTGGCTGCTTAGAAAGCTTGAGAACTTGAGTTAGAACTCCAATACCACTAAAAAATACAAATCTAAAATTTAAAAAACTTGAAGAAAGATTAATGGATTAAATGGAAAGGCATAAGAAATTATCTGGAATGCTAAGCAAGGAGACTAAAAGACAGGCAATATAAACAGAAGTTAGAAGATGTGGATGATAGCAAGGGAAAGTCTAACATACACTTAAAAACTTGCCTTAAACTTGGAAAAATTATATTAAGTGAAGTAAGCCAGGCCCAAAGAAACATAGGTACCATGGTTTCCCTTATTTGCAATTACTAGTATATGTCTGAGTCAAGCAGAAACGGTCAGATAAGTTGATGTTAGGCGAAATGAACTCTAAGATAAGGACTCAAATGTTTTTTTCTTTCTTGTGATTGTTTCTAACATATTTATAAGATGATTTTTTTTGTTGCTTTGAATGTCCCTCTCCCACAGTATAACCCCTGTTTTCACTGTATTTGATGTTGGTATAATTTGTGGAGGGGGAGGGAAAAAATTGTTTAAATAGGGATACAGGTGGACCCATTGCCAACAATTATATGTACAAGACGTTAGGTCAAAAAACGAACTTTACAACTTTGGCAGGAGGAGGTGGGGGGGGGGGAGAGGGGAGGGGGAAGATGGAAAAGGATGGGAAGGGGAAACAAAGGAGGAGGCAACAATGCTTGACAAGAAATGTACTCATTACCTTGTCCATGTAATTGTAACCCCTCTGTATGGCATTTTCACAATTAAAAAAAAAAACTTTCTTTAAAAAGAGAAGAAAGAAGGAATGGAGCAGAAGCAACTACTCTAGGAGATAATGATGGACATTTCTCCAGAATTGATAAAAACCCCAAATTCATACAAGGAACACCAAAGGTAGACAAAATTCCTAAAGAATGGCCAGAAAAGACAAAAGACAAATTATCCACAAAAATGTATTTTACTAGTCAAATATGGTGGATTATGCCTATTATTCCAGCACTCAAGACTTTTAGGCCAGCCTAGACTGTGTAGAGCCATCTTGTATCAAAAACTAAATAAATAGTTATCAGTTTAAGCAAAGCGTGTTTTACATACTTCTCAGAGCTGACAATGGAAGCCATGAGACATTGGAAGCTGAGTGATTGAAATACTGATGACTTAGAATTCAGTGCATAGAGAAAAATGCCCTTCTAGAATAATGCCTCTTCTGATGCTAAGCAAAATGAACTCCAAGACCTGGACACAAGAGGTTTTTTCTTTGTTGTTGTTTTTAATGTACTATGTGATTTCTTGTTTCTTTTGTGTGTTCTTCCACCTATGGTTCATCCCCTATTGTCACTGTATTTGATTTTGGTACCCTGGTATTGTATACATTTATCTGAATTAGGGAAGGGAAGGGGAACAACAGAATGGTGAGACAAAGGACAAGGGAGGAACCAATGCCACAGTGGTATTCACAAGACAATATGTTGAACGTGATCTGTACAACTTGGGGGATTGGGGAGAGGGCAACAAGGAGAAAATGAGGGAGGGGGTAACAAGTTCAACAAGAAATGTACTTATTACCTTACTTATGTAACTATAACCCCTCTGTACATCACCTTGACTATAAATAAAAAAGAATAATGCATCTTCATCTAATGAAGAAATGTAGTTTTCCTCCTCTTTAGTGACTTTGTGTCATTGAAGACAATCATAATTGATATTAAGGATGAAAAGGCAAGGTACAATAAGGAATAAAGGATTTTAAAATGAGGTAAATGTGGAGTAATTCACAAGTAAATAAAAAATGAGGCTAGAAACAAGATTTTAATATAGGCTAAATACATACAATTGCGACTAAGACAAAAGTAGCATGTAAATTAAGACAGGGAGTAAAGGAATAAAGAGGATTCTGAGGTTTTCTATAAGCTGGGAGGAAGGTGACTATCCTCAGGATAAGTTAACAGTGCATGATGTTCTTTCTAGAATAACCACAGGAAGAACAGAGATGGAGTTTGTAAGCCCCCTGCTAGCTGAGGAAGGCCCATCTACAGTAGGGCTACATGAAGAATGAGAGTCAAAAGATAGACACATGTCTCCTGTAAAGAAGCAAAAATCAGGGAAAGTAGGTCTTATGGTTGGACACATTGCTGATGATAACACATGCTTTCTTCCAGGAAAATATTACAGCTTGAAATTTGTGCATACAAATTTGCTAACAACACCATACTGTATAAGGAAGAAGAAATGACAGAACTAGAGAGGAGTAGAAATAGCCACGGTCATAGCTGTGTTAAATTACAATATTTAAGATATTTTAAAGATTAAGAACTAGGTTGGAGGACTTTCTCTGTGAATATCACATAAAAAGCTACAGTAATAACTACATGTAACATTGATTTAAGGATGAACAAATAGTCCATCGGAACAAACAGGAATGAACCTCCTTGCATTTGTGGACTGGATGCATTGCTGAGATAAAAGGTGAACTTTCTGGTAAATAGTACAGAGATCATTAATATTCAGATGAAAAGATGTAATTTGAATGTCATTTACCTAAGACATAAAAATCAAATTTAAAGGGATTAAAAAACATAAACATGTAAGGGGAACTCTAAAGGCTTTCATGATAACAGAGTATCTTCATAACATTCACAAACAAGTTAAGAAAAGATGAGATTTGCATTGGGAATTTATTTAAATCCAAAGCCACAATGAAAATATTGGAATAATAAGACAGCATTGGAAGAGACATTTGTGAGCTTTGTGAGGAGCTCAGGGTCCCCCAGAGACCATGTTCACTTTATTCATCATGGTGTCTCAACATTTTCTCAAAGCTCAAAGCCATAGGTCCAGTACCCCAGGGTCCATATACTAAGTACTTATCACCATTTCCAAATGATAGCTACTCATCACGTGATAAACCCCAAAGAGTATTTTTGTGTGTGTGAAAATATTGTGGTTTGAACTCAGGGCCTTTCATTTAGTAGGCAGATTCCCTACTGCTTCCAGTCCCACTATTCATTGGCTGTTTTTGAACTAGAAGAGTCTTACTTCCTTTCCAGGCTTGTGGTGAAACTGAGATTCACCTCTTTTAGGCTTCCTATCATTGTTAGGAGGACAGGTGTGTGCTGCAACTGCATATAGCTTCCATTTGTTGAGATGAAGTCTTGCAGACTTTTCTACCCAGATAAGCCTGGAACCATGATCCTCCCATTCTGAGTCTCTCATATAGCTTAGGGTTACAAGTATGCAGCACTGCACCAGATGAGTTCTATGAACTTTCCTGCCTGGGATGGCCTTGAATTGTGATCTTCTCATTCTCATTCTCCCCAATAGTTAGATTACAGGCTTGAGCCACTGGCACCTGGCTCACAAATGCTATGTCATTGTTCTTTCTTCTTAGAGGGAAAAAAGAAGGGAGAAATGTTAATGTGAGTATTATAATATTCAGTATAGAAACCATGTATTTAGGATCAGGCAAGTTTTGAAAAAGAATATATTTCAATAGAAAACAACGATCTCTTTACAATGGAATTTTTAGTCTGTTTAGGAGATCATAACACATTGAAGAAAATACTTGACAAATCTGGAACATTTTTTTAAAAGGCTATTTATGCTGTAGCAGCACACAGGAGGACAGAGGTAACACTTCCAAATGTGGTAATTGGGAAAGCTGTCATGGGGAAAAAAGATTTGGACTGTATGTTGAAGAGAGTACATTTATGGATAGGACAAGAAAAAAGGAGAAAGCTTTCCAGGGGATGATGGAGTTGAAGCATGCTTTGTAGGCAAGAAAAAATTCAAGGTGCTTTAGGGACCTGAAAAATAAAACCAGAGGGAAAGCCAGCCCCACCCTTGGCTTGGATTTTAACTGACCTTCCTACTTCCTTTTTTGCTCTCTTGTAGTCTGTTAATCAGAGCAGTATTTAAAAATGTAAAGGAGATCATGCTAGTTGCCTGCTCAACCAGTGCTTTCCTGTTACTTTTAGAATATCCCATATCATTATTGCACACTCTGAAAAATCTGATCTCTGCCTAGATTTCGGATTCATTTCCTGCTGCTTCTCCCTCTCTCCCTTTATTGTAGCCACGCTAGCCTCATGTTCTTCTGAGAACACGACAAGTGCGTTTTTACCCTGGGAGGCTTTGCCCTTTTAATTTTTTTCCTGCTTTTTTTTTTATTGCTCATTCCCTGACTTCATTCAAGTTTCTGATTGGGTATGACCTTCTCAAAGTTGGCTTTTTTGACTCTTGTGTAGGTTAAGAGTCTTTTTCAAGCCCTTATTCTGATTTGTTCTCCAGAACACATCAATAGCTTGTTTACTGAGGGTTCTCTTCTGTAAAAGATAGCTTCATGATGCAAGAATGTTGTCTTACTTAATAGCATATTGTTAGCACTAGAGTATTACTTTGATCAGAGTTTGGACCGATGCATATTTTTGAATGATCAGTTAAATGAAAGTCATATGTGGTAGAGGTAGTGTAGTGTATCATATTGTAGGACATTTATTACCTGATGATTTTGAAACTGGTTAGGCATTTAGGAAGGCACATCCTTAATTAAAAAAATACCATGACTAGCTTAGTGACAATTTAGATGGAACAAACAAATTCCTTGAAAACCCAGGGATATGAAAACTATCATAAGAAATAGAAAATCTGGATTGAGTTCTATCTACTAAAGAAGTGAACTCATTATTAAAGATTTTTGCAGGGTCTAGAAGTGTGATTAGTGGTACAGCACTTGCCTAGTGGGTTCAAGGCTGTGGGTTTGATCATGCCCCACCCCCAAAACAGAACTTTCCAATGAACAGCAGGCTCAGATGGTCTCTCCTGTAAAGTCTTCTATATATTAAAAACAAACAAACAAACAAATATACAAGCCTTTCCAGAGAATAGAAAAAGAAGCAACACTTACCAGCCAATTTCTCAAGACAAAGTAAAAGTACGACACCAAGGATATTACAACAGAGGAAAAACCAAAGGATAAGTTCTCATGGACATGTTCAAGAAATTCTAAATACAATACAATGAAAATGAATTCAGCAATACATAAAAAGGCTAATATATCATCATGAATGAGTAGGTTTTAGAAATTCAAGACTAGGTCAACATTTGAAAACAAATTAGGATAATTACTCAAAGTAGGATAAAAAATAAAAAAAATCATCTCAATAGATACAAAATATGGATTTTATAAAATTTATTATTATTCATGAATTTTAAATAGTCTTAGTGAAAGAAGTTCTTTAATCTAATGAGAACCTAAAAGTAATGATTTATTTTAATTTTTTTGGTGTTACTAGGCTTTCAACTCGGGGCCTTGCATTTAGGATGAAGTGATACTGCTAGCCATACCTCCGGCTCTGTTTTTCCACTGGCTGTTTTTAGGAAAGGGTCTCGCTTCCTATACCTGAACCACAATCCATCTACTTTTAGGCTTCTTGTCTTTTCTGGGATCGCAAATGTGTGCCACTGTGTCAAGCTTCCTTCCATGGAGGTAGAAATGGAATACTGAGGAATTTTCAGCCTGGGCTTACCTGATACCATGATCTTCCTAAATTTTAGCCTCCTATAGAGCTGGGATGACAGATGTGTTCCAGTGCACCTGGTTATAGGTTGAGAGGGGTCTCTTGAATTTCTATGCCTGGCCTGCTTTTGAACCAAAATTCACCTGTTCTCAGCTCCTAAGTAGCTAAGATTATAGGTGTGAGCTACTGGCTCCTGGGCATATAAAAGAATACCTTAAAGTAAGCATCATACTTAATGATGAACAGTTGAAAGTCTCCCTTTTGAGATGTCAATGAGCTCTACATCTACTTAAAGTTGCAGTACAAGTTCTAGCAAAAGGCCAGAGAAAGAAATTCTATCATATGGTTTGGGATAGTTTCATTGTTTGAGGGGCAACCTGATTGTGTAGACATTATTATATAGAAAAAAATCTAAAGAACCCTATTGGAATTGATCAGTAATTTTAGCAAGGTTGCTGGTTACAAGTTCAGTATTTAAATACCAATCATACTTTGCCAGTCAGGTGATATCTTTTTGTGATTTCAGCTACTCAGTATGCTCAGGTGGGAGTATTATGTGAACATATAAATGCATGATTTCCCTAAGTAACGTAATGAGAACTTGTCCCAGAAACAAAACAAAAACTCACTTGTACTTTTGTGTACTAGCAACAAGAGCAATAACAACAGACAAATAGAAACCATAGCATTTATAAGGGCTTCAAAAACCATCAGGGCAGGGCTGGGAATGTAGCTCAGTAGTAGAGTGCTAGCCTTGAGCAAAAGAAGCTTAGGGACAGTGCCCAGGCCCTGAGTTTAAGCCCCAGGACTGGCAAAAAAAAACCCCCAAACAAAACAACAACAACAAATCCCCATCAAGGCATAAATGAAATAAAAATAGGCAAGAACTCCACCCTATTATTAAGAAGACAGTGAGAGAAGGAAGACTTAAGTGGATGGAAAGATATACCATATTTATAGACTGGGTGTCTCAATATTGTAAAAGATGACAGTTTCCCAAAAATTAGTCTGGATTTATACAAAGCATCCCAAAATGCCTTCTGGCATTTGAAGTGAATATTAACAAACTGATATATATCTATATCTATATATAGATATAGATATATATGAAAAGGGCTAAACCTAAGACAAAAAGAATGCAATAAAAGGCTTACAGGTGGCTCACACCTGTAATCCTAGCTATTTAGGTGGCTGAGATTTGAGAATGGGATTTGAAGCCAGCAGAGGCAGAAAAGTGCCCATGAGTCCCTCTTATCCAATTAACCACTCAAAAGCGGGAAGTGGTGCTGTGTGGCTCAAGTGGTAGAATGTTATTCTTCAGCAAAAAGAGGCTCAGGGAAAGTGCCCAGGCTCTACAACTGACAAAAAAAGAATAAAATAAAAGGCTGGGAGAACCTACATCATCAGGCATTTGGGCTGATTATAAAGCAATCGTAATTATTATGACAGTACAGTATTTGACCATAATAAACCAATGGTCTTGTGAAGGAGAAAATAATGGTGTTTCCTCAGCATTCATGAATTCTTGCTGGGATGAACTCCTATGACAAAGACAAATGAACAAGAAAAAACATATGTTTATTAATTTATTAATAAATAAGTTTATTTATAAAAAAGTTGATTAACACAGGAGGAACCTCAATAAAGAGTAACTCAGAGCAGTGACTTAGAACATTGGATTGTTAGCATCTTTAACAAGGGACAAAAAAATCCGGACATAATTGAAAAGACAAGGGAAAGCCTTTCAAGCTTCTAAAGAAGAAAACAGGGGGAGTTAGGGGAGGGAAGGGATAGTGGGAGAAAAACAAAGGAGGGGGGTAACAATGCCCAACAAGAAATGTTCTCATTACCTTATTGATGTAACTGTAACCTCTCTGTACAGCATCTTTACAAGAAAATAAAATTAAAGAAAAAAAAAGAAGAAAACACCACGGGAAAGTAAATGTGTGGGAAGAGCCCATGGACTAATGTTTGCTTACAGATTCCCCTGATTCTGTCTTTGGGATAACAGTCTATAGCTGTCTAGAAGAAATTATATTCTGCTTTTAGGCAAAAAAAGAATGGGAATGTGAAGAGCTTCCCTCTGCTTATTGCTTCTTAATCACCTTTCCTAATTTAAAAAAATTTGTTAAAGAGGGACATTTTGGGGTCATTTATTCTCTTTTCTTTCAATCCAATAGAACAAGGTAGAGAATTTTGAAAGAGATCCTTGTACAGCCACTTGATTTATAACAATGGTAACATTAAAAAGTGGTAAAGGATGTTTCCCCCACAAAATACTGCTGCTTCCCAAAATGGGACATTTTGGGGGCAGGACTTTGCAGGAACTCAGACCAGAATGCACTCAGTTGATGCTGGGTAACCAAGAGATGCAAAAAAAAAAAAAAAAAAAAAAAAAAAAATCAACAAAGGATCCCTTTTCTAACTTACTAACTTTGAGAGAAAGTATTTGTCACTGAATTGGCACTTAACTGAAGGGCCAGTTAGGTAATTTTTCAAACCTAAATTGATTCATATAATCTAGAGTGAATTTTGGGAATCACCTGGCAACATCAGCTTCAACAGTAACTAAAAACGTGTACATTGATACCACAGCATCATGAACCAGTGAGAATGAGGGAACAGAATGGCTCCATTGGACCTACAATGAAGGAAGTCCTTGCTGTGTGGTGATCCTGGGTCAACTGCAAAGCTCAGGATGTAGATATGTTTGGTTGAGCCAGCTTTCTCCATGCTTGGTTGCTCCACCACCAGGTTAGACTGCTGCCCTTGGCACAAATCCTAATCATCAGGTCTCTTCCTCTGCCTCTCCCTTCTGCCTAACTTTGTAGATCTTCCCCACACAGTCACTTCCCTGCTCTACACTGGGACCATGTGCTTTCTCCTCCTCCCTGAACTCTCCCCACCTTAGCCCCGGGTCCCTTTCACTGCACACATCCTTGTTCCATTGTTAATATTTTGGCTTGCTTTTTTTTCTCCACCCCACAGACTGTCAGGGAGGAGCAGGGATCTGTTCATCAGGAAATGTGGTCTTTTGGGTGGAAAAAGACTGGCTTCCTGGCAATGCCAAAATGAAGATCCTTCTCTACTGAACACAAACAAAACCCTTTTATCTGTGGAGCTTCCTGTTTCCTCCCCAAAAGCCCTGACTCTCAGTCATGGGGCTTCATGCCAGGGGCACATGAAATCATAGCATCAGCTGGGCACATCTTCCTGCATGTTACT
Organism: Dipodomys spectabilis; assembly: GCF_019054845.1. Taxonomy (NCBI): domain Eukaryota; kingdom Metazoa; phylum Chordata; class Mammalia; order Rodentia; family Heteromyidae; genus Dipodomys; species Dipodomys spectabilis. Next base: position 48,927,964 of record NW_024870679.1, on the reverse strand, counting down.
TAAGATGGGGGAGAAAATTGTTTCGAACTGTTCCTCCGTACAAAACCAGTTGCCACGTGTGGGTTGAAGAATGTGATGGAGGGTAATAAAAATTCATTAATGATTCATCCATTGGCAAGCCTGGGCCCCGAGTTCAACCCTGGTGTCACCAAATAAATAATGAACAAATAAATGAAATGTCTTTAGATGAATAAAATAAAAAAGAGGAAAACTGAGCCAGGTTCCAGTGGCTCACACCTAGCTACTCAGAAGGCTGAGATCTGAGGATTACAGTTTAAAGCCAGCCCAGGCAGGAAAAGTCCATGAGATTCTTATTTCCAATTAACCACTAAAAGTAAAAACAGCCAGAAGTAGAGTGCTTTCCTTGAGTGAAAAAGCTAAAGATCAGTGCCCAGGCCCTGAATTTCTGAGTTAAAACTCCAGTAGCAACATCAAAGGAGGAGGAGGAGGATGAAGGAGGGAGGAGGAGGAAGAAGAGGAGAAGGAAAAAGAAGAGAAGGGGAAGGAGCAGGAGAAGGGGAAGGAGAAAGAAGGAGAAGGGGAAGAAGGAGGTTCACCTGATCTTATAAATAGTCTTGTTTCTAGTCAGCTGCTTTGGGTCATAGCTTCAACATTCCTGAGTGTTTTCCACCTCTCTCTGGTTAGGATGCCCTTGAGCAAACAATTTTGAGTAGTCCATAGAATGTTACTGCCGGTTTGACCTGGCAAATCTGGCATCTTGGGCTGATTTAATGAAGTTGGACACACTTTTGAAGTATGACTATAGATTTCCTTTTATTCCCTCTACCTGAATGTTTCCTAAGGCCCTGCCCTTATTGTGTTATCACTTAATTGCTAGGATTGCTATAGTGGGAATGATAAAGACAAGGAAGTGGTTAGGGCTCCTATTAATGTTTTAACTATGTTTTAAAATTTGTGGCAGAGAATTTTCATTCCAAGCATTGAAAGAGCAGCAATCAAAGAAAATCTTTGAAGAAATTAAGGTGCATGGGTTAAATTGTGTGTCCTTCCTCCGTTCATATTTTGAAGGCTTACCCTTAGTATCTTAGATTTTATCCTTATTAGGAGATAATAACTATGGTGGTAATCAAATTAAAATGAAGTTATTCATATGGGCTCCAATATAATAGAACTGATTGTTAGAAAAATTAGAAATGTGGGCTCCGAGATAGCCATAATGTTAAGAGACAGAGAGAAGGTGGCATGTATAAACCATGACAGATGCCTAGAAAAGATGCTTCTCAGAGCCCTTGGAAGGAACAAAGCTTGCCAGCACCTTGATCTTGAATTTCAGGCTTCAAATCTATGGAGAATAAATTGCTGTTGTTTAAACTTCTTAATTGATAGTTGCCTTATGAAACTAATATATAAGTCATAAAGTTAGGCTATAAACAACCAATTGGAAATAACCACATTTTATCACATTTAATGTCTAAGTTTCCTCCGTCCTCCTCCTCCTCCTCCTCCTCCTCCTCCTCCTCCTCCTCCTCCTCCTCCTCCTCCTCCTCCTCCTCCTCCTCCTCCTCCTCCTCCTCCACTTCCTCCTCTCCTCCATTGAAACAAAATTGCATAGACTGCATGGCTGAAATAGCAGACTTTGAGTTCTCACAGTCTGGAGGCTGCGATTTCAAGATCGGGTTTCTGGTGAGGATCTTCTTCCTGGCTTGCAGTAGGTTACCTTCTCGTAGTGTCATCACATGGCATACAAAGAGAGGGGAAGGGAGAGGAGGTGGGGGAGAGGAGTGGAAGAGGAAGAAGGAGGAGAGAGAGATGTGGAGGCCAAATGGTGTAGAGAGGAAGAAAGAACACAGACCTGTTTTCTGGTTTGTTCCTCTTCTTAGAAGTGTACTAATTCCATCATGAGCCTACCTTTGATGTATCTAAACCTATTTACCTACCAAAGTCTCTTAAAGCCATCACTTATACATTTTCATGGAGCAGACATTCAGCCCATAAATACCTAAGATATCATCAATTGTAAGGTACATCCCAAATAAGAGATATGTGTATATAAAGAAATATGCACCTGAAAATCAATAAAATATGACAGCATAGATGAAAAGCAGAAGTTCTTTGTTCTATAAACTAGGTAAACATGATCTAAGCTAGGACCAGAGAACAGCCAGAGGAACTCTACTAGAGCTACAATTTCAGTCTAGTCATGGAAGAAAATACCCAGTGTGTTATCTCTTTTGCAGTGGAGTGAGCCTTGGAAGTGGGGTAAGACAAATTCCTGATATCTTCAGGATGAGGACCAGTGGAAAAGTTCCCATGTCCACATGATGGAGCACCTGCAAAAGTATCAAAGGGCAGGACAGTTCATCTAAGTTGAAAAGTAGAAATAGCATCTCCAATTCTTGGTCCTAAAGATCATTTTAAAGAGTCAAATGAAGGGAAAGATTGAGAGTGAACAAGACAAGGAGCCCCAAAGGAACTTGTAGTTGAGGCAAAAGAGATACAGATGAACCCTCTGTGCTGATGCTTGGGCTGATGGGGACTGTGGACATCAGTGAAGGAATTGGTGGGTGATGTTGAGACATCAGAGAAGAGTCAGGGAAGGTACCTCCCCCTAGTGCTGTGGCTGCTTTTCAGAAAGACATGGAAAGCAGGATGGTAGTGGTGTGTAATACCTTTAACTGATCAAGTTAAAATGGAATTGATTAATTTTATCTCAAAGTATCTTGAGTTTATCTAGAAATAACTTAGATTAAATTTCTGACTTTGAAGGGAATTGAACTTCAATACCAAAACTGATTCTGGTTACAGAGGAAAAAAAATATGTATTTGATCTGACACTGTTGTCTACATTTTAACATTTTCTCCTCATATTTCAGCTTCATTCCTAACCCTTTGTCTCTATTTCCATATTATTATTATATGGGTTTCCAAGATACTTTGAAACTCCTTATACTGGAAAAAGGAATTCAGAGTTGCACTGTGGTAATAGAAAGGCAATAAGAATCCTGGTTCAAGGGAATAGAATGAGTATATTCATTGCTTTTCTAGAACACATGGAAACAACAGTTTAAGATAATATAGAAAAAATAAAACCATGAAGGCTCCCTAAACAGGAAGCAGTTGCTATACATTGGCACAGATCACATTTCTGCAAGGTGGAAACTAGACAGGCTTGCATTGAGGTTCATTATTTCAAGAGTAGAATAGTCAATTGGAAGTCAGCCTAGAACTCCAGAGGAGAATTGTATTTGAGGTAGGATGTTTCACACATACAGAGGAGAAGAATGAGCTTTGAGGTAGTAGTGTGGGTGGCTAACTAGAATGATGTCCTCAGGACATTTTGGCTGAGACACTCTTTCCTGTCTAAGATGCATATAGAGCAATTTGAATTCTAAGAACTGCTTTCTGAACATATGAAAGACTTGCTAAGAGACAGCTCAAGGTGCAAAATGGGTGCCAAGGAGCACTCTAGAGCAATTGTGTTGGGTAGACTCAGAAGATAAAAAGAAATCTTGGCTAAGAGCCAGAGAATAAAGAGGAGAGCCATGTCAGACTAGGATGAACACACACAGAAGTGTTCTACTTTCCTTTTATAGTGGTGGGAAATCCAAATCTAACCTGCCCTCTTCTAACCTGCATATAACAAAGGGAAGGATCTCTTCACACACAGATTGCCCTCACATGGAGAGCAAACAGATCTTCTAAAGTACAAAGGAAGTAATCATGATCAACAGTCCTTCACCAATAAATGTAAATGGTCACCAGGGGATCTCCAGACATTGGAGGGGAATCAGCAGCCTCTAAAACAAAGATCAAAATATTCAGACATGAAGGCATCTGAGAGGAAATGGGAATATGCACACCAACTCGGAGATTTTCACTTGGATAAAAATAAGGACTAGAAGATAATTCCAGATAAATAAACAAAGAGGCATAATGTTGGCAAAATCTTTCAGAACCTAGGATAAAAATGTGGTAAATAGCCTGGAGCTGGTGGCTCACGCCTGTAATCCTAGCTACTCAGGAGGCTGAGATCTGAGGATCACAGTTCAAAGTCAGCCCAGGCAGGAAAGTCTGTGAGACTCTTATCTCCAATAAACTCTCCAAAAACTGGAAGTGGCACTGTTGCTCAAGTGGTAGAGCACTAGCCTTGAACTGAAGAGCTTAGGGACAGAGCCCAGGCCCTGAGGTCAACCCCCACAACCGACAAAAAAAAAAAAAAGTGGTAAATATAAGAGATATGCAAAAACTAAAACAATAATAGGTAGAGTTGAAAAAAGGCCCAGTATCTTTACAGTAGATATGAAGGTAGTAAAGAATTGAATATACTTTCTCTGACCCAAAGAAAGAATCAAATGTTTCAAGTAAAAGGGCAGGGCGGGGAGGAGAATCAAAAATGCCGAACAGGCTCTCTGTTCATTTTCCAGCTCTCACGCTCTCTTGCTCTTCTTTTCTAGCTCTCTCTGCTCTCTCTCTGTTCTAGCTCTTTCCTCTCTCTTTCCCAGCCACGTGGAGTGCCAACCTTGCCTGGTCCCAGCAGGTCTACTGAATAAACCTACCCCTTACCTGAATACCACGTGAGTGCTACTGTTCTCACCCCTCTCTCTGCTCTTTTCTAGCTCTTTCCTCTCTAATAAAAAAAAAATGCCAAACAGGATAGTGAGGAAAGTTCCAAACCAAGACTCATTCTGATGGATTTCAGTATTCTGAGAATAAGAGTAAGCACACAATCTCTCAACAAGATGGGGTGGGGGGGAAAGCACATTCCTTACATATTAATATGATCATCAACAGCAGTAGTAATAGTTTGCAAGCTTTGAGGGAAAGTTAATTAATAATTTTATACTTGGCCATATTTAGTAGGATTCTTTGGGCTACAAGGAACAAAAAGCCCTCACCGAGATTATGAGAGAGGCACCATGTGGTCTCACATTATGTGGCGTTTAGATGTGGGCATTGCCAGGGTTGGCAGCTCCATCAGCTTACTACTGGCAAATAGATACAAGTTTCAAGATGACTTGAGTCATTCTCAAATCACTGGCTTTGTAATGGACTAGCTCCGGTCTGGTGACAAGATGCACACAGTAGTAGCTCTAGGCACTACATCTGGGAATAATAATCTCCAAAGGAAGGAGAAGATGCCACTTATTCAGAAGTCCCAACAGACTTTTCTTCTTGTTGTATTGACCCAAGTTTTGGCATCTATTTATTCCTAAACCAGTTAAAGGAAGGGTAATAGGTAGACCAGTCCAAACCATCCTGTTGTGGACACATGGAAGAGAACACTTGTATTATGAGAAGTGAATGGATTACATTATAGAAACTGTGTACTTAAGAACTTTCAAGGGATTTATGATTTGCTGTTGGTAGGTGCGATTCTTATACTTGGTTCTTCCAAACAACTCTGGGGGAAAATGCAATCATACTCGCAATGGAAAGGGAACAAAAATGTATCTTGATTATCGCAGTTCATGGAGGAAGTAGCAGAGAATTCATTTGCTAAAAGCATTGGCCACATCATTCTTCCAAGTAGCCCAAATTTCATGATATAGGACTGACTGCCTTTTGTGCTTCTTGATCCCCCAGAGTTCTTAGTCCTGTAATGTCAACCATATTTCTAATGTTTACTAGCTTTTATTTTTTAGAATCAATTTAAAGATGAAAGCATGGAAAGTATAATTACTGAAGTGAATGTAAATTTATTAAACATGTTTTCAGTATCAGGTGTGAAATGGAAGGAAATCTAAATGAATCTTCCTTAGTGAGGCAATGTTTTTACATGAATAAAGCAAGAAACAGAGATGCTAAATGCATTAGAGTTACAAAAGAAACTATCCAATGAAACAGATTTCTAAAGATGACCATGGTGTCATAAATCTATAGTCCCAGCCACTTAGGAATGATAGGTAGGAAAATCATAGTCTGAGGCCAGCCCAAGGGAAAGTTACTGTGCAACCCTATCTGAAAAACAAACAAACAAAGCAACTAGAGAATGTTGGAAGGGGTGACAATGATCAAGATGTGTTGTGTTTATAAATGGCTTTGTTAAATGGCAACTCCTTTTTAAAAGGATAATTTTAAAAGTAACAAAGGGGGAAAAAGCCTAGAGAAGCAAAATGTCTTGTGCCTGTAGCTCAAATGGTAGAACACTTGAGTGTGAGACCCTGAGTTCAGTCCCTAGAATGGTTGGAAGGAAGGAAGGAAAGAAGGAAGGAAGAAAAGGAGGGAGAGATTTAGTGGTTTGCTACCTCTGAGGCATAGAACATGAAACTGCTAAGTGGACAGAGAGGGACTGAGACTTTCTACCCTTTGCTATAGCTTTTTGTTTTGTTTGAAAGGAAGTGCAAGTAAAAATTGAGTACAAATGGAGCGATGTTATGGAGTGGACACGGTGTGATGGTATCACATGTGTGTGTGGCATTGGCACTGAGAAGGCTGAGATGCCCTGGAGGAAGAGTGGCGTCTTTATTCCTGGTGGGTGGCACACAGCTGGCCGCTGCCTGGCTGTCTGTCAGCAGAAGCATCCCCACTGCCCCACGCTGCCTTCTTTGAAGGCTTTTCCTTGCTTAGGAAATGCCCCAAGATGAGATGATAAAAGATCAGTATGACCCTTGAACATCTTTAGCTTATCTCGCAGGCACTAGCTGCAGTGCTAGAGACCTGTTTTCCCAATAGGCTCCACACCATTCAGTTGATCAGGCAAAGATGAAATAGTTGGTTAGTATATTCAAGCCACTTTCTTTCAAACCAAACCAAACAAACAAAAATCTCTTCCTCTCCAGAATCTCACTCAAGGTGGCAGGATGTTCGTACTTGGTGAGAGCTAGTGACCTGGCCTGGCAAAGGGGTACCCACACTTACACCTCTCCCTCATGGGCATCATGAGGGGGTGCTTTTGGACTGACAGGGCACATCCTGTGCCCATTGCTTTCACAGTCCTTCTCCTTTTGGAACTAAAATACATTCTGGAAAATTTACTTCAGTGTGGTTTGATCACTTGGAGGAAATGAGACAGGTTGTGTGGAAATAGCTAGGCAGCGATCCAGTGATCTTTTTGAAATCATCAGCATTCACCTTTACCCTCTTGTGACTTTAAAGCTATCTCTATAGAACTGTTTGGTAGAAAAATGCCTATACTAGAAATTCCAAAAAGAAATGATCTGAAAGATGAGAGACTCCTTCCAAATCATTGCATTGAACCAGTCAAGTGAGAAGACATATTGGTGTTTGACACAATTTAATATATTTCCACTTTAAACTAGCTGCAAAGGTCTTAAAATTTAGTGCCCCCCCAGACCCCCACTCCCCTCCCTCCCCCCCCACCTGCCATTTAAATTGTTGTCTTAACTTTTTCCCCTTGGCATTGAGACTTAAACTCAGGGGCTCTCACTCTCACTTAGCCTTTTCCCCTCAAGGCTAGTGCTGTGCCACTTGAGCCACACCTTTACTTCCAGATTTTTGCTGGTTAATTGGAGATAAGACTCTCTCAGACTTTTCTGCCTGGGCTAGCTTTGAGCCAGCATCCTCAGATCTTGGTCTCCTGAGTAGCTAGGTTTACTGGCATGAGCCACTAGAGCCTGGCTAGTCTTAACTTTTTAGCACTGCAGAGGGCTTTGAGAGAGAATATGGCCAGATGAAGGATGGCTTCAAATGATGGAGATTTATATACCCAGCACCTCCACCACAGACTCACAGTGTGGTTCTAGCAGATCATTCTTCCCTGAATGTGGGTTGCAAAACAGGATATTCAGTCATTGAAGGATGCACTGAGAACTCACAATGGGACCTTCCCTGGAAGATGGAACCATCTCTCCAGTTTATAAAGGTGTTCCTTTTGTTTGAGTCTTTTCAAAATGAACGAAGGCTATGCATCCAAAAGTTGCTTCTGGGGTTTACCAGCCTCATTTATTCATTCAGCCATTGTATAGAAAAACCTACTCTAGACAGTCATCAAGGCAACTTGCTTCTTTCTGGAGGGAGAAATAGAGAAAATCCTTTCTATTAAAAAGTAAATCATGGAGTTCTTCAATAGGGATATGAACTTTGGGAACAATGGAACAGTGTAAGGGGAACCTGGAGTACCGAATAGGCCTCACTAAGCAGATGACATTTGAGCCAGCTCATGCATAGGGTAGTGTGAAAGAAACAATATTCCAGACAGGGATTGACCAAGACAGAGGCTCCAAGGTGAGAGCAACCAAGACAGCAACATTACCCTGTGGGGATTTTCCCTTCCTCTCTGAAACAGATCCTCTCCATGCTATATAAAGGCCCTTGAACTGTGGAACAGGCCTGCTTGTGGCTAGTGGTAACATTCGCAGCCAATCCATTGGGAGGTATTTTGTTTACTGTGTGAGTCATTGTAGCATGCACTGGACCAGAAGGAGGACTTGTTAAGGCAGGTTGATATTAGAAGTTTGAAGGATGAGACCTATGTAAACAGGAACCTCAAGCTTTGGAGAATATTAAAGGAAAATTTTAGACCCTTTTTTTTTTGGGTCCGGTCGGGGGGCCTGAACTTTGGGCCTGGGCACTGTCCCTCAGCTCTTCAGCTCAAGGCTAGCACTCTACCACTTGAGCCACAGCACCACTTCCGGCTTTTTCTTTTTGCTTATGTGGTGCTGAGGAATCGAACCCAGGGCCTCGAGCATGCAAGGCAAGCGCTCTACCACTGAGCCACCTTCCCAGCCCTAGACCCTTTTCCAATTTAGTTTTAACTTGGTTCATTTTCATTTCCTCAATAAAGCTGATTTTTTTTAAACAGCTCTTTTTTTTTTTCTTTTTGCTTATGCGGTGCTGAGGAATCAAACACAGGGCCTCAGGCATGCAAGGCAAGTGCTCTACCACTGAGCCACCTTCCCAGCCCAAAAGCTGATTTTTTTTATTGTGGAAAAAAAAAGCAAGACTTCTGGGCTGCACCTCATGGTTCTGGGTCTGTTGGTCTGGGTCGGCCTTTGAGGAATTATTTCTTCACCAGGTTCTCAGATGCTGCTGCTTCTGCTGCTGTTTGCCAGGTCCCATCCTTTGAGGACCACCATGCTATCCAGTAAAATGTCTCTAATAGTGAGTGGTGCATGCTGTGGTGCACCTTTACGTGTAATTAATGGACATTTGTTAGGAGCTTTTATATAGATAATTTCTATTCTTCCATAATTCCCACAGTCATGTGATGTGGGGGCTCAAACTCTTTGTATTTTGTGGAGGTTCAACCCTTTGTACTTTGGAGCAATCTTCTTTTGTTCCAGTAATGGGGCTTGAACTCAAGGCCTGGACGCTGTCCCTTAACATTTTTGCTTAGGACTGACACTTCATGTCTTGAGCCACAGCTCCACTTCTGGCATTTTTCTGGTTAACTGGAGATAAGAATCTCATAGACTTTCCTTGAGGGGAGGGAGGACCGACTTCCAGCCATGATCTTCATATCTCAGCCTCCTGAATAGCCAGGATTAAAGGCATGAGCCACTGGTACTCAGCTGGAACAAACTTTAAATTTTTTTTACTTTATTGTTATTATAGAGGTGTTATACAGAAGGGTTACATTTACACAAATCAGGTAAAGAGTACATTTCCTTTCGTATGGTTCCCTCATTCTCTTCCATTCCCTCCCTCCATCTCTACCCCCAAGTTGTACAGTGCACTTTCATCAATGTCCAGTGCACTACACGGCTTCATTTTTCACCCTTTTTCTTTTTAAAAATATTTTTATTGTAAAAATACTGTACAGAGAGGTTACAGTTACATGAGAAAGGTAATGAGTACACTTTCTATTGAGCATTGTTACCCCTTCCTTTGTTTTTTCCCTACTATCCCTTCCCTCCCTACCTCCCCAACTCTTCCCTCCCCTCCCCCTAAGTTGTAAAGTTTGTTTTCAACAGTGTCTTGTACTCTCATTGTTACAATGGGTCAATTTGTATCCTTGTTTCAGCATTTTATTATTTCCCTTCCCCTCTCCAAATTAGAAAAATGTATATACAAGATGCAGGGCACATGGGGGAATATACAGAAGAAACAAACAAACAAAAAAACACATAGTACATCAAAAACAACAACTACAAATAAAAAACTTCTTGTGTCTGTATCTTGGGGTTCATTTCTCTTAGCACCATCTTATATGGTCATATGTACATAGGTTCCTACCTTTTCTGCTTGTCTGGTAAGATTATCCTAGATGTATACTAGTTATTGCAAATAAGGGAAACCATGGGACCAATGTTTCTTTGGGTCTGGCTTACTTCACTTAATAAAATTTTTTCCAAGTCTGTCCATTTCCTAATAAATGGGGTGGTGTTATTCTTTCTGATGGAGGCAAAGAATTCTATTGTGTATATATATCACATTTTTTTTATCCATTCATCTACTGAGGGGCATCTGCATCTGGGTTGTTTCCATATCTTAGCTATGGTAAATAATGCTGCAGTAAATGTAGTTGTGCTGGTAGCTTTAGTGTGGGCTTGTTTGTGATCATTTGGGTAAATGCCCAAAAGTGGGATTGCTGGGTCATAGGGGAGCTCTATGTGGAGTGTTTTGAGGAACCTCCATACTGCTTTCCAAAGTGGTTGAATAAATTTACACTCCCACCAACAATGTAGTAAGGTTCCCTTCTGTCCAATCCCCTCCAGCATCTGTTGTTATTAGAGTTCTTGATTATAGTCACTCTAAATGGGGTTTTCACCCTTTTTCTTTGGGTTCTGTGCTCCCCAACAAATATGCGCATGAATACACCATGTACATATGACCATATAAGATGATGCTAAGTGAAATGAACCTCAAGATATGGACACAAGAGGTTTTTCTTTGTTGTTGTTGTTATTTTTTAATGTACTATGCCTTTTTGTTTATTTTGTATGTTCTTCCCCCTATGGTATATCCCCTATTGTCACTATATTTGATTTTTGTACCCTGCAGCTTGTATATACGTTTATCTAATTTGGGGAGGGGAAAGAAAATAACAAAATGCTGAAAAAAGGATCCATTGCAACAATGATACTCACAAGACACTATGTTACAACTTAGGGGAGGAGAGGGTGAAGTGGGGGAGGGAAAGGATAGTAGGAGAAAAACAATGGAGGGGGTAACAATGCTCAACAAGAAATGTACTCATTACCTTACTTATGTAACTGTAACTCCTTTGTACGGTATCTTCACAATAAAATTCTTTATTTTTATTTTTTTTTTGGGTCTGGTCGGTCGTGGGGCCTGAACTCTGGGTCTGGGCTCTGTCCCTCAGCTCTTCAGCTCAAGGCTAGCACTCTACCACTTGAGCCACAGTGCCACTTCCGGCTTTTTTCTTTTTGCTTATGTGGTTCTGAGGAATTGAACCCAGGGCCTCAGGCATGCAAGGCAAGCACTCTACCACTGAGCCACCTTCCCAGCTCTACAATAAAATTTTTAAAAAGGAAAAAAGAATATAGAATCATCAGAGAAAGGAAAGACACATTTAAAAAAGTCTTTTGTTTCCATATCTTTGGAGTTCATTTCAGTATGTTTATTATTTGATATAAATTTGAAGAGGCACTTAGGCATTGTACCTTTGTGATTCTCCTGTAAGACTATCGTCTTTTGATCTTACTGTTTGTAATTATATAGAATTCTGTGTACTTTATCATTTCCCAGTGTGTTTTAGATCTAACTTCCTCATATCAGAAGAACATGCACTGAGCTTGGCTTACCTCACTTAACATGATTTGTTCTCATTCCATCCATTTCCCTGCGAACGATATTGTTTAATTTTTTTCTAAGGATTATGTAAAACAAAACAAACCTTTTTTTTTTTTTGGCTAACAAGGTTGTAGTTGCCCAAACTATATAATTAAGTTTTGGAAAAGATGCTGTTAGGTCACAGCCATGGGATTAAACTTCTTCCTGTTTCTAAGATCACTGGACATACAAGCCCCTTAAACTCTTGTTATTTTTTTTTTTTTTGCCAGTCCTGGGGCTTGGGCATTGTCCCTGAGCTTCTTTCTTTTGCTCAAGGCTAGCACTCTACCACTTGAGCCACAGCACCACTTCTGGTTTTTTACTGTTTATGTGGTACTGAGAATCGAACCCAGGACTTCATGCATGCTAGGCAAGCCTTCTACCACTAAGCCACATTCCCAGCCCCTTAACTCCTGCTATTTAGTCAAGAGAGGAAGGACATACTTCTGTATGAAAGGAGAAGATCAAAAGCTATGCCTTCCTGCTCTCTCTTTGCCACACGTTCAGGTTTAGAATACCCAAGATGAACGGATGTAGCCTCTGTCTGCTTTGACAGCTAGCATTTCAGATTTCTCCTTTGGCTCTGTTTCACACTTCTTTTTCTCTCTTTGGTGAACATGGCTGGGGTGGTGGTGAGGCTGGGTCCTTCTCACCTTACTGACAGTGTTGGTGGGGAGGGTGACCTACAACATGAGATGCTTGTCACTCCACCAGGAGTTAGGACTTAAGCTGGGATATCTGCATTGATTTGTTCCCTTTATTGACAGCAAGATTTGTGAGACCAAAAAAATTGTTCACATTTAACAAGAACATGGTATAACTACAGTTCTCAAGCTTCGTCTCCCCTGAAGGCAGGTGTGAGTTTTCTCCTTTCTCCTGCCCTCCTGAGGTGTTGAGAGGAACCTTTCCCCCCCATTTCACAGTCCCTTTACCTGCCTGCACCTCGGCTTCCTTGTCGGTCATGCAGGAAATGAGACCCTCCTTTGCCAGGAAATCTTTGCAGCTTCTTGGCTCCTTGGCCTAGTTCTCTGCCAATTCCTCCCTTGTGGGAAGGACACAGTTCCAGGATTGGTGCCAGGAAGGAGTGCCTGAAGGATTTGCCTCCAAAGACACTCCCATTGCCCTCTCTGATGGTTTAGTTGGCTCCTGTGTACATGTTCCAGGACCCCTTTGCTGAGTTGAGGATGCAAAAAGACTAAGAAAACAACAAATGTTCATTTTATCCCTTTTGTATTATGTTATCTTTAGAAGTCAGTTATGTTTTCTTTTTTCTTTTTTGTTAGCTGTGGGGCTTGAACTCACGGCCTGGATGCTTTTCCTGGACTCTTTCCCTCAAGGCTAGAGCTCAACCACTTTGAGCCACAGTTCCATTTCCAGCTTTTTTTTTTTTTTTTTATATTTAATTGGAGATACGAGTCTCACAGACTTTCCTGCCTGGCCTGGCTTTGACTCAAGATCCTCAGTAGCTAAGATCTTCCTGAGTAGCTAGGTTTATAGGAATGAACCACCAGTGCCCAGCTTGCACGTTTTCTTGCTTGCTTGCTTCTTGCTTTTGCTTACTTGCTTCCTTCCTCCCTCCCACCCTCCCTAACTCTCCCTCTTTCTTTCTTTCTATTTTTTTTTTTTTTTTGCTGGTCATCGGGCCTGAACTCTGGGCCTGGGCGATGTCCCTCAGCTCTTCAGCTCAAGGCTAACACTCTACCACTTGAGCCACAGCACCACTTCCAGCTTTTTCTGCTTATGTGGGTACTGAGGAATCAAACCCAGGGCCTCATGCATGCAAGGCAAGCACTCTACCACTGAGCCATCTTCCCAGCCCAACCTCTTCCTTTTCTTTCTCTCTCTTTCTTTCTCTCTTTCTTTCTCTCTTTCTTTCTCTCTTTCTTTTTCTTAATACTTCCTGTTTCTAAAAAGATCTGATTGTAGACCAATCAGAGTAAGTTTAAAGCTTGTTTAAAAGGGGAAGACTCTTTCTGCTTTTTTGAATACTTTTGTTCTTATGAGCAAGACCTGGCACCTACCAAGCAGAACAGAGGTGGGAGATGTGTGCCTGGAGTGGGGTCTTGGAGCCCTCCCAGGGCCTGAATGGATTATACTCTAGCTGAGTGTGAGGATTAATAGGAGTTCTGAGGGTCCTAGGAAAGGGTCCACCAACTAGCCCAGGGCATGGCACAGAGCACATACTCCAGAAATATGAAACTCATCTTTCAGCTCCTAAGACTCTTAAAAACAGGTGGCCACTGATGCCTCGTTGCTAAACAGACACTGATGAACATGACAATGTGCCAGACACCACGCTGGTCCTGTGGAGAAAAGTGATCTCCAGAGACCAAGCTGCCTTTGTGGGCACAGCATCTGCAGAGGAGAGGATATTTTTGTAGCAGGAGAGTAGGATGAGTCTGAGAGTAGGATTCATTAAACCAGATTGCTCTTGGACTCCCAGACAGTGTTGGGGCTGCATCCACAAGCTTGTGTTCCTAAGCTGACAGTTGAGTGTCTCGGTTTTGCTATTACATCTGCTTATTTATTCTGGTATAGATTACTTTGGTCCAGTGTGTTGCTTTTTTCTCTTTCCTTGCCTACCATCTTTTCTTCACTATATCTTGGGTACAGGCATCAAGCCAAACCTTGGTGTCATAAATGCACACTCTGGAGCTCAGTTATCTGAGCTCCGGTCAGGCTCTGCAATCTTTTTTTTTTTTTTTTTTTTGCCACAAATGGAAATAATCATAGGGGTTTTTGCAAGTGGTACTATATGGCATACACTTAGGACAGCACCTGGCACATCCACAGTGCCAGATGGGTGCTCACTCCACTTACGATCTAATTTTAAATGTCCAGATTTCAGATATGCTAATGTAAACCACAAGTGCTAAACCAGGTGACTCTGATACTTGGGGAGGGGGGGCATGAGGTTGGGAGCAGTTGGTTCTTCTGCTTTTCTGTTTTAGAATTCAGTAGGCTTTTTCAGCTTGAACATTTGGCCAATATCTTTTGATTGTCAGGAGGGTCTTTTAGTGCAGCTCACACATGCCTTTAGTGTATTTCTCATCATCGTACATTGCAGGGGAATTGTGATCTACCCACGTTCCTTCCTGGGAGACCTCCAGGGGACTATGTGATGCTAAGATGGAAGGGATCCTCTAAACAGTTGGAAGATACTCTCACTCTCCCATCCTCCTCCTCCTCTTCCTTTGGGAAGCCACTTCTCTCCTGCTAGTGGGAGGGTCCATTTTGGTGACTTTTCCTCCTCCTGTTCTCATAAGTAGACCTGTGACCTGTAGTGGGCTAACCCTGCTACCACACCCCTTTAGGCAAGTGACTGGTTTAGGGATGGGCATTTACTATAAGATATACATACTATATCCATATATATATATATCCATATATATAGCCTTATATAAGGCCATAAGATGCTACCCTGGGCCATCTGGCTAGATCTAGTTGGGGAACGTGGCTCTTTTTTTTATATATGTCAATAAGTTGTGAGAATGTTGGTTTGCCCAAAGCTGTCTCTCCCGAGCATAAAGATTCCATCTACAGAAGGAAAGGAAAGTTAGCATGCAAAGAGAAGTAGATATAAGCAGAAGCAAGGATGAGAAACATAGAAACAGGAGCACCTCATTTCAATATGCCAATCCAGTTTACCCAAACCACATTAAACATGGTAACCTTTTGAGTTATGTGAGATAACTATTTATTTTTATTTTTGTTTTGTTTATTGCTGGTTGAATTGGTTTGTTTGCTAACTCCAGTTAAATAATCCTAACTTATAGAGTTTAGAAATATTTTACATACTAGGTTTTCTAGAATGGCGTGGTAAAGCCTCAGAGGAAAAAAAAACAAAAAATAAAGGATGAGTTTGCTCTGAGGTTAGACTCTCCTGATGATAGAAGAATGGGCAGCTCCGCTATGACTTGCTCATAGAAACATCTACTGGGGACTTTGTAACTCCTGCCTTGCTTGGTGGACAGTTCTCTTTGAGAGGGCATTTCCTTGAACTTCTTAGCTCTTAATGGCTTCTATCCATCAATGTTCTGCTCAGATATTTCCCTTCTGCAGCCTTTGGATCCTACTAGAAAAAATTTTCTCTTCCTTTGCTGAGTTCCCACAGCACATTATTTATTTCAGCTTACCTGAATTTGTAACATGTAGTGAATTGTATACTGGGCCCATTTGTCATTCAGAATCATTCCAGTTTTAGATCATACACCTAACTGGCTGGAACACCAGCCAGTGTGAGGTGTAGACCCACCCTCCTGATGGGTCTGATGGGCTGGACTTGGTTAAAAAATTATCTATATGGGTTAATTTATGGGTCAATTGTGCTACAATTCTTATATCTTTTGATTTAAATAACAAGAATAGGGCCCTAATTTGTGGTGTTTGAAAGAAGTCACTATGGAGGATCTTTATTTAACTAGCTTATGGTTCCTAAATTATGTATAATGAGGATGTGTTTCTTTTGTAATTAGAAAAATGTATTACAATAATGAAAATGACTTCCTGTCATGTTGATGGGGTCAAAATAAGGTGGGTCATATGGTGTAAAGGGATTGATAATGAGAGCTAATTTGCCCTTCTGGTGATATAGAAGATATAAATAAGTCATTTACTAACTGATGCTTGGTTATTTTTAATTATTTCAAATGGGCAGATCTTAAATAATGCCTCATGATCTGTATTCAATAATCAGGACTGGCATTCAATGCTTTCAAATATATTTGCTGAATTTTACATTTGACAGAACTAAGTCACACTCAAAGCACTGTCGTTATTCTCAGGGTTCTGTGTATCTGCTGTGTGGTATATAATCAACATTCCATTTAATATATATGACAGTGACCTGTCTAAAGTTCTTTATACAAATTCTGGATACTTATGGACTATATAGATATATATTTCATATAACATTTATGGGATATATTCCTATGTATTTTAATATAAAGTTTATGGGCTAAGAGGGTTACTCAAGTGGTAGCATACTTGCCTAGCAAGCATGAGACTCTCCTTCTTTCTCTCTCTCTCTCTCACACACACACGCACACACATGCACATACACATTGAAAGAATATATAAAATTTAGAAAAATTATGTCATAAAGATAAACATTTTGCTTAATTTCTTCTTCTCATTTCATACAATGTCCCAAACATCCAAAGTCAAAGATGAAGGAGAATAATGATGGTCAGTCAGTTGGATTGGACAAAATTTAATATCCAGTTTATCCAAGTATCCATTGTTTTCCAAATAGTAGCACTGTGATAAGGCAAAAATAATTTGATGGTATTACTCAATTTAGAGAAAATTAAGATAGAATATGATTATATTTTTTTTTATTTATTTATTTGTTTGTCAATCATGACAAATAACTCTGGGTCTGAATGCTGTCCCTCAACTCTTCAGCTCAAGGATAGCACTCTACCACTTGAGCCACTGTGCCACTTCTGGTTTTCTGAGAGGTTTATTGGAGATAAGAGTCTCATGGACTTTCCTTCCTGGGCTGTCTTTGAACAGTGGTCCTCATATCTCAGCCTTCCGAGTAGCTCGAATTACAGGCGTGAGCCACCAGCGCCTGGCAGAATATGATTTTATGTCTCTTCCTTTTTTTCTTTTTTTGGTGTACTAGGGTTTGAACTCATGGCCATGTACTTGTCAAACAGGCTCCCATATGAGTTATTCCTCCAGCCCATAATATGACCTTTTCTTGTTTTTAACATGCCATCTGAATGAATGTGTTATGTCAATTTTCACTGTATATTAGCTTTCCTTTTAAAAATTAATCTTATATTTACCATCTTTTTAATAGACAGACTTCAACACTCTAAGGGGCATTTTGTTCAGCAATGGTAAGCCAGGGTACCTCAGGATGTTTTATAAACACATTCATTAAATTACTGACTTTTCCAAGTTTGACAATTTACTAACCTGATATAACAGGTAGTTCAATTTAGCCGCTGTATGGAGAGCAATCATTTAGCACAGTTTGATATTTAACACTGCAGCTTAACCATAAAAAATACAATTTATGCTAATATGTTCTATTCAGGCCTGTTTCCAACAAAGCCTGCAATTTAGCCACTTCGAGTTCTCACAACTGCTGTTTACTAATAATGCTTGATTTCAACAGAAGAAATATTCCCTCAATTCAAACAGCATGAGAAATGAGTATATGAGGGAAGTTAATCATTTGGTGATTCTTTTAATCCTTATGCTAAAAGTTGGATGCAATTTTCACATCTTCTCTTTTTTTCTTGTGCTATATTATGTTTTGGATCATTCCAGAACTAAAACAAGTATAGAATGTTCGCATTTTAGGAAAGGGATGCATTCCTAAAGAACTGTGATAATTCAAAACATGCACCACTCCAATCTAATCTTTTCTTAGGGACAAATCTAAAAAGTAGGATTTTCTTGACCTCAACTGTGAATAAAGATGGGATTTAGTCATTTCTTATGGCACTAAAATTTATATAAGAGCACTGCATTGTGTATCTCTTGCTTTGTGTCAGGTGTCTGTGGAATCATCAGAGTGTAGACCTATCTGCATTTGTGGATGTGAGTCTAGAATAAGAACCAACCTCCTTTCCCTTCTTCCCTCGACTCCCTCCAGCCAATTTTGGCCACTCGTAGGAGTGATGTGGTGGTTGTGAACTATGCCTGAGTTTATTTGTACACCTTCCACTAAGCCAATAGGTCCATGTTGCCATTCTTTTTGTTAAAAAATTATTATCTGCTTTATTGTCATTGTAAAGGTGATATACAGAGAGATTACAATTTCCTGAGTCAGGTAACGAGTACATTTCCTTCATGTCCTTTCGTAAAGTGTCTTCCTTTCCTTCCTCCTCTCCCAGTCCCTCCCCTCCTCCTCTTGTCTCCACTCATGAGTTGTATAGTTCACTTTCATCAGTTTCCAATGAGCTCCACTGCTGTACTTTTCACCCTTTTCCTCTTGAGTTCGGTACCCTTCTCCTCCCCCACCTTCCCAAAGATATACACTTCAATACATCACATGTAAAGAAAAGAAAACAAAATCATCACAAAATAGAGATTTAATATTTTTCTACATCAAAAAGGTATGATTAGTCATGTTTACTGCCACAGAAGGTACAGCTCAGTGGTAGAGTATTTAGCTGTAGATCCAAAGGTGCCTGGTTCAAATCTGGGTGTTTGCTGAATAGTTCTTCTTTTTTAAAATTTAATTTTATTGTCAAGGTTATGTACAGAGGGGTTACAGTTACGTATGTGAGGACATTTCTTGTCGAACATTGTTACCCCCTCCATCATTTTTCTCCCACTTTCCCTCCCCACCAACCTCCCCACCATTTCCAACATATTGTCTTGTGAGCATTGTTGCAGTCGTTCCTCTTCTATACCAAGAGCTTTTGCTCTCTTTCCTTCCAGTCTTGTAAAAGCTGGCCTCTAGGAGATAATGTATATGGTAAAGGAGAAGATCAATAGGTAAGAATTTGCTTTCTTCCCTGGGATCTTTCCAGCAGGGTATGCTGCTATTCTCGAATTAGGGCTGGTTGTGATTGCTTAGGCCAATAATGTGCAGTGGAAGGAATGTTCTGTAACTCCTAAGGTGTGGTTGCAGAACAGTGCTCCTTCTTCCTGGCATAGATGTTTCCATCCTAATCCACAACCTGTAACTTGCCTTCATGGCAAAGTCTTGGCAGATGTGAATTTATTACAGATTTTGAGATGGGAAAATTACTAGATTATCAGAGTGGGCCCAGTGCAATTGCAAAGGATAGACCTACAAGAGATTTGACAGTGCTTTGCTGCTGGTTTTGAGGACAGTGGAAGGGGCCAAGGAAGGCAAGTGTCCTCTAGAAGCCAGAAGAAGCATAGGGACAGATTATCTCGTTGGGTCTCCAGAAGAAATGCAGATTAGCTTTCATCTTGATTTTAGCTCAAGCCCTTACTTGGAACTTCTGCCCTCTCAAACTATCAGATAATAAGTTTATATTTCTTTGAAGAGTCATACTTGTGGTAATTTGTTATAGCAATATCAGGACCCTGACACATAAGGCTAGGTCAAGAAAAGTCTGAACTATTGTAATATCACTCCTGGACCCATCTTTTCCATGGAATTCCTTGGAATCCAGCTCAAGTCACATGTGGGTCTTGTGGTCAGCTGCTCCATGGGAACTCAGGCTTTGATCCAGCTCAGTCCAGGCATTGGATTTATAAATTAAGAAATTTTTATAGCATTCCCCAACTATTTGAGTCACCTTTAACATTTTGTTTTTCAAATTGAGGCTCCAGGGATAGTGACACAGAAACAAGCTTTCTCTGCTCTTCTTGGCTCCAATTCCTGACCCACAGAACCCATGAGTTTCATACAATTATTGTTATTTTATACCAGTAAGGACAGTGTGGTTTGCTGAGGTCAAGGAGATGAGCTCCGTGAAGCAAGGTAAAACATCTCACTTATGGCCCAGAGGCTGGTGTGTTTTGGCATCTCATGATGGGGTATTGTTAGAAGCTGATTTAGGCTGAGGCTGTGATGGGGCTGAGGCAAACAGAAATATGAATCTTTACATTGTTTGGTGTGGACCTTGTGTGCTAGCGACAGAAAACTGATACAAGACGTTTTATTGAAATTTGGTGCTGGCACAAAAATAGACCTGAAGACTAATGGAACAGATCAGAAGACCCAGAAATGAACTTATACATCTACAGCCACCTGATTTTTGACAAAGGCACCAACAGTATGTTGGAACAAAAAGATGTATTCTTCAACTAATGGTGTTGGGAAAACTGGATATCTATATATGGAAGATGGAAACTGTATTCTTTTCTGTCACCTTGTACTAGTATCAACTCAAAGTGGATTAAAACCCCAATGTAAGATCTGAAACTTTGAAACTACTATAGGAAGGAGTAGGAAAACATTAGAACTTATTGGCATAGGCAGGAGCTTCTTGAGTAGACCTTCAGGGACTCAGTAAATAGGAGAGAGAATTGACAAATGGGATTATAACAAGCTAAATATCTTATGAATAGTGAAGGATATTGTCACAATGCTAGAAAGACAGCTTACAGAATGGGAGCTCTTTGACAGCTATTTATCTAACAAGGGTCTAATAACCAGAATATACAAGAAGCTAAAACCCTAAAGCCCCAATGAATCAAAAAATCCAATTAATAAATGGGCAAAAGAGCAACATAGACACTTCTCAGAAGAAGTACGAAAAGCCAATAAGTACATGATGAAATGCTGAGCATCTCTGGTTATAAAGGAATGAAAAGCAAAACAACATTTAGATTCCATCTCATTCCAGTCATAATGGCTATCATCTAAAATACAAACAAATGCTGATGAGGTGGTAGGGAAAAAGTAACCCCAATATACTATTGGTGGGAATGCAAACTAATACAACTACTATGGAAGGCAGTTGGAGATTCCTCAAAAAACTAAGCATAGAATTATCCTATGATCCATTGACATTGATACCATTCTTGTGCATTTATTGAATGACAGGATACAATAAAATCACCTGCATACCTCTGTCCATTGAAGCACTATTCACAATAGCAAAGTTAAGGAAACAGCCCAGATGCCCTTCAGAAAAGTTAATATATGTATAAAATTAATATTTTAGCATACACACAAATACACATCAAATGGAATTTTATTTATCCACCACGAGGAATAATATGTCATTTGCAAGGAAAGGATGTACCTGGTAAAAATCATATTGAGTAAAATAATCCAGGCTCAGAGAGACAAAGGGTGCATGTTTTCTTTCATATGTGGAAGTTAGGTCTAAACTATAAATATATATGAAAACATACAGAGATATCTATATCTACATCTGTCTATTTATCTATCTATACTGACTAAAGGATGATATTCATGGGAGTGAGATCCTACGGTTATTTCACTTTGAATAATTAACAGGTAGTTTGATAAAAATGAATACCAGAAAGCAGGACCATGTCTTGACTCAGGGAGTGGGGGCAAAAATGAGGGGGAAAGACAAATGAGAAGAGGAATAATAGGGCAAATAAGTCACAATACTTAGTGTGCATATATGAAAACTTAACAAGCAAGTTTGAGGAGATGGATGGGGAGGGGGTAGAGGGGCAGGGAGGTGGATGGAAGGAGTAACACTGATCAAGATGCATTGTACATGTAAATAGACATGTTAAATCAAAGCCCCTTTGTACGACTAATTGAAGATAAAATGAGAGACAGAAAGATAGACAGAAGGTGGGGAGAGGAGACGTTTTGTTGAAACACTTGGGTTTGGGGTACTTGATCACAGCTGTTAGGATGATTCTAGCATTCAGGCTCAGTACCAGTGGCTAAAAATACAGAGGTGTGTGCTGTAAGAAGCCAAGGGGAGGGGAAGTCAAGAGAAGGCTGGTATAACTGTTTAAAACAAGATCTTTCTATTCTGATATCCTTAGATTATTAGTTTGTACTAGATTGCCTCCCTGAAAGTAAATTCAAAAGGAGGTGGCTTGAGAAAAGCATGCAACTATCTGAACTTTTAGATCACTGTCCTCTGGTGGATCCTTGGGACTGTCTGACAGCCCTGTAGTATTTACTAGTCCATGCACTGCCATTCACTCATTCATCTGGCCAATGCTGGCTGACTCCTTGTGGGCCAGTGGGCTATCTCATACTTTGTCCTCTTCACATGTTTCCAGCATGTCCTTTCTATTTTCATAAGCAGGATTTTCTCTCAGAGATTTCCCACATTTTAGATTCTGAAAGGGCCTTGGGGAGCAGTTTGTTTTGCTGCTGGTGATTTTACAGATGAGGAAACAGACATGGATAGCCTCATTTGAGCCAGATCATGCTATTACTTAAGGGATGCAGATCTTGGCTCAGCAGAATCCTCACCCATCATGGCTGTGTCCTATTTTATAGAGACTTTAACTTGACTGGATCAGCTAAGACTGAGGATAGATTTCACATGAATAGATTGCCTTGTGAACTGACTTTTGTGTGTAGACAGGAGAATTAGTGTCCTGATATGAGTTCGATAATGTGTTTGGGAGCCTAGGGAGTAAGAGAGAGAAAGGAGAAGACTGGAGTCCTCCCAGCTCCTTCAAGGACACGCTTACAATTTCTGAAAGAAGTCACTAGGCTTCATCTCCTCCTGCTTTCCCAGTAGCTCCATCCTGGAGACCGTGCTTAGGACAATTTGGGTTGTTTGGCGATGGACAAGATCTGTATTACAACAATATCCTTCTACTAGAGGTGAGTGTGTTATTCTACAAAACTAAAATTTGTTAGTCTAATAGTCTAATCTATCTATCTATCTATCTATCTATCTATCTATCTATCTATCTATCTATCTATCTATCTATCTATCTATCTATCATCTAAGGATGTATTAACTTACTTTTGTGTTACCAGGCAGCAGATCATATCCAGGGCCTGGTGCATGCTAGGCAATCATTCCACCACTTTAGCCATGCCCTTAGTACTTGAGCCACAGCTCTACTTTCAGCTTTTTGTAATTAGTTGGAGATAAAAGTCTTATGTACTTTTTTGCTTGGGCTAGCTTTGAACTGCTATCCTCCAATGTCAGCTTTCTGAGTGCCTAGGATTACAGGCATGAGCCATCAGTGCCTGGCCCATCCATGTGGTTTTGGGGACAAGGTCTCACTATTTTTATATCATGAATCAGTCTGCCTCAGTCAGCCAAATAGGATAGTTCAGATTATAGGCATGTGCCACCATGCCTGGCTCTGTGGAATCTTAAAACTCTCCATGCCTTTCCTCTGCCTTCTGGGTAACTTTTTCCTCCTCTTCTTAAGTTAGTGCTCCTTCCGTAGATTTAATTTTCTAAAATGTTATGTCCATTCCTGGATCTTGTGCATTTTCTTTTTTCTTTTTTCTTTTGCCAGTCATGGGGCCTGAACTCTGGGTCTGGGTGCTGTTCAGCTCAAGACTAGCGCTCTACCTCTTGAGCCACAGCACCACTTCTGGCTTTTTCTGCTTATGTGGTGCTGAGGAATCGAACCCAGGGCCTCATGCATGCAAGGCAAGCACTCTACCACTGAGCCACCTTCCCAGCCCATCTTGTGCATTTTCAATTGTGAATTGATATTATTTTGCTCTTCATTTCTCTCAAGTTTATCATGTCAACTGTGATATGAAAGCTTTGAACACAGCACTCTTTTCTTCATACCGGTTATATTCCTTTTAAGTTTTCTTAAAAGAACAAAAGATTGTTTAAATCTTCCCAGCATTTTTGTTGTTGAAGAGCCCTTGTATATTATCTGCAAGAAAAATTCTTTCTAGCTCTATTATTTAGTAAAAAAAAAGTAATATGAAACATTCTTTTTTTCTAGTTATATGCCTGGGCTGTGCTTGTATTTTCCCTCTGTACAGGAGAGTCTAGCTTGGGTTAAGTCCTGCTATTCCTGTGGAAGGGGGTTAAGTGGGCTGACTCATTAGAATATTGGGGTACATACACACATATAGTTATATACCTATACACATATTCAGATTCTAATTAAAAACAGAGCTGAAGAAACCCTCTAGGAGCCCCTCAGCTGAGAGGGAGGTAGATCTGATACTTTAGTGGGGTTTTTTGCTTTGGTGCTTTCCCTTCCCTGGTTGACAGGAGCTGGCCACTGGGGAAGTATGTGCATCCAGGGTTTGACTAGAGGAGACTGCTTTTCATCCTTTTACCCCTAGCTCAACTTTTGTCTGTTGTTGCTCTTTTGCTAAGACAGTTAATCTTGGACAGTTCATCTCTCCTTCTTTGATTCCCTTCTCATTCACACTACTGAAAAAAATAAACATACATGTGTGCTTATCTATTTGTATGTACATGCTTACATGGGTACTCTCGCTTAAGAGAAAGATCAAGGACTGGGAATGAATGTGGATTAGTGGTAGAGTGCTTGCTTAACATACATGAAGCCCTGGGTTCAATTTCTCAATACCAAATAGACAGAAAAGGCTGGAACTGGTGCTGTGGCTCAAGTGGTAGAATGCTAACCTCAGGGACAATGCCCAGGCCCTGAGTTCAAGCCCCAGGTCTGGAAAAACAAGAGAAAGATGGACAAATGTGTACTATGTTTGCAGCATATTTCAGATTAAGATGATGTTCTCTCCTGTATGTGTATGTGTGTGTAAAGATAGATTTATGTGCATTGTAGACAACAGTATTTTTTTTTGCTGTTTGTCATAGTTGCATGGTTGTACACAAATTTAGACTTAGCTTTAAATTCATAGTAAAACTCTTCTTAATGATTTTCCTTTTCCTCCTTGGAGAAATTACTACCGCTGAACTTTACTTTTGTTGGCATATGTTGTTCATTCAAATAACACTTTTTGGGGTACCTGCTCTGAATTGAGCAGAACCTTGAAGATACCAAGGCTCCCTGACTTATATCTTATCAATATTTGTGTATTAGCTTTTTTATTGGCAGGTTTAATGATACATCTCAGTTTTATCACCATTCTGTCAGGAAGTTATTAAAGAAAATGTTAAATAGCAATGGGAAAAAGCTGTGAAACTGCATTTGTTAAATTCTTCCCAGTTGACATTTACCTGGACCTACCCACTAATCAATTTTGTATCCACTGGATACGTAATTACAGGCTTCCAGTTTCGTGATGGTTGGTCATGTGAGATAAAATCTAAAGCACCCAGTAAATTCTTCTCCCTGATGGATAAGATCCATCAGCTTTAGTCTCAAAGCTCTGTTGATTTTTATCCTGGCTGTAGCTGTTGATTAAAATAAGCTAGGGCTGGGTCTATTGTTTTTCAGAGACTTAGAGGGCTCAGTAGGCCAGGGGAAGAAACAGAAAAAAGGGAGACTTAGCTCAGTGCTGTTAAACTATCTTAGTGTGTGTGTGTGTGTGTGTGTGTGTGTGTGTGTGTGTGCGCGTGCTCGCGTGCACACGCGCGCGCAAGCACTGGGGCTTGAACTCAGGGCTTCATTCTCTTACTTGTTTGTTTGTTTTTTTTCTCAAGTCTGATGCTCTTTCTCTTGAGCCACCCCTTTACTTCTGGCTTTTATTTTTTTTTTGTTGGGTCACTTGAGATAAGGGTCTCCTATCAGGATGGATATGGAGTTTTCTTGGAATCTCCAGATTTTGTTGTCTTCGAGGTTCCTGTGAGACTTCTTCTGGGTGGTATTCTTTCAGACTGAATGCTGAGGTGGGAGCCCTGCTACGTGCAGGAGCTTTCCCCCTTGGAGCTGTGTGTCTTCTTCCTCTTGCCCTCCTCGTGCTTCTGAAGGAAGGCTTTGCTTCTCTGTTTTCCCCAGGCTGGCCCTAACCTTGGAAACCCCTCTGCCTGCCTGGCCTGCGGAGAAGTGGATCTTGACCCAGGCATCTCTCAGGCTTGCCCAGGCATGACAGTACCCATTGCAGCCCTGCAGGGCACAACTTGCCTTACCCTGACCTTACAGTTTTCCCTCCATCCCTTACTGCGTTCCCTGCCAAAACCCAGCAGGCTCTCCCTGTCTTACCCTTCCTCAGGGAGTTCTTGCTCAAAGCACTTCTGCGTTAGTGGGATTGTACCCTTGGGTGCCTTGAAGGCATTTATTAAAGAAGAAAACAATTTGTTTCTTTTCTTTGGGCTGAATTGTCTTAGGGCTAGTGAGTTTTAGTTGTACCAAATTGAAAAAGCTTAATCCTAAGACCTCCATTTACACTACATTCCCCCTCCCTCACCCCCAGCTTGGAAAAGGGCTTTATGGTCATTCCATGTGAATGGGGTCATACAATACCAAGGTCCTCTGCCTCTGGCTTCTTCACTTAGAATGCTGTCTGACATTCATCCAGTTTGCAGCATGAATCAGTAGTTTCTTTCTTTCTTTATTATTGTTGAGTACTATTCCACTGAACAGACCTTTCCCACATTTTGTTTATCTGCTTAACAGCTGAGGTATAGTTTGGGCTGTTTCCATCTTTTGGCTGTTCCGATTAATGTAGCTATGAATCTATCATACAAGGATTTATGGGGACATATGTTTTTCTTTCTCTTGGGTAGATACTTGGGAGGGGAACTGGTGAGTCAGATGGCAAATTTGTATTTAACTTTTTAAAACAACTTTTGAATTGTTTTCTCAAGTGATGACAGCATTTTATTCTGCAATCAGCCAATGTCTGTGGGCTCCCATTGCCTTACACTCATAGTACACCTGCCCTTGTTCTCTATCTGAATGGGTTTATATTTTGTAGTGCTGGGGATCAAACCCCAAGCCTCAAGTATACTAGTCACACCTCTCAGTCCCAGTCTTGTTTTTCAAAGTTTGGCTTAGAGAAGACACATTCTCAAAGCCCTGCTTCTTTGAGCAATGAACAACGCCCCTTTAAAAGCTCAGACACTTTGCATATTGGGATTAGGACATCAATATAGGAATGGTAGGAGGGGAATTAGAAACAGCTTACAACTTTTTTCTTTATAATTGATACTTAATTCTAATGTGAAGAAGGGAAGAATGCCTGTTCTTGCATGTAGGAAACTTAGCAGCATACTGCACAGCTAAGAACGGTGCTTACATTAGAGTATACATGGATATTCTGATTGGGTAAAAGATGAGCCAATATTGCTTTCAAAAAGTGACTATTGCTAAAGCATGGAGAAAAAACCACAGCAGGCTCAGGTGAGCTGGCCCTGTTAGGACAGGTAGGAGCTGCATATATATCTGCTGAGTGAATGAATGGAAGGAGAGAATTATTCATTTGCTGGGGTCACCCTAATGAGACACCAGAGCCTGGGCAATATGAGGCCAAGGTGCTGCAGGTTTGGTTTCTCTGGAGGCCGCTGTTCTTCACGGGACCTCTCACCGTGTCCTCACGTAGTATTTTCTCTGTGTGCAAGACTCATCTTCCTCTTTTTAGGACACCACTCATATTGCATGAGGACCCCCGCCATGTTATGACCTCATTTCACTTTGTCACCCTTCTCTTTAAAGGCTTCTGGATACAGGCTGAGTGCATTGGGGTTAGGAATTGGGGGTTTACTGGGCTTAACCAGGTCATCCTTCTCAGCGCAGTGTCCCACAGGGATTTAGAACCACAATTAAAAGGTTCCTTAGTGCTAAGCCCCAGCCAAATGAAGAAGTATAGCCTTCTTCAACGTAGACCAGAAATTAAAGATGTAAACGTGGGTCTTAACAGGGAAGAAAAAGTCTAGGTAAAAAAACACTGAAATCCATGGATTTTAAGAGGATTATTCCATTTTTATTTCAGAGGCCTTGTCTATGGTTGGTATGATTTTCTTAAACTTGATTTTACATCAGGAAATTGTGTGAGGTTAGCCTTAGTTACATTTTTTTGGTGACACCATCACTTTGAAAGTTTGATTCTAGCCTG